>NW_008359681.1:1900443-1905097 GCF_000622305.1 Nannospalax galili | reverse complement strand
GGCATTGCACGACACAGGTGCACTTACCTACATGCAGGCACAACACTCATACACATAAAATAAAAATAATATATAAAATATTTTTTAAAAAGAATGTAAGTAGATGTGGCTCCCCATTTGGGAATTGGGGCTAAAGTTTAGCTGTGAGACGATATAAGCACAAAACCAAAAATTAGTCATGGAGAAATAAATAGAAAGTCAGCAAGCCAAGCACTAAAGAAGGAAAGCAAAGGAGAGCAACCAAAGACTCTGAGCAGCTTGGGAAAACCAGCCACACACCTGCACCAAACTTCCACACAGAGCATCTGCTGGCCCTGCCACATGAACAGTGATGATCAGGCCCACACTGTAATTTCCAAAATTTACATTAAGAGTAATGAGTTTAAAAAAAAACAAAAAACAGTCCACGAAGTTGTCAGAAAAAAGTGATGGGGAGATATGGGAGGTGTCGGAGGGGAAGGAGTGGGCATGAATTTGATCAAAGCACCTTATATGCATGTATGAAATTCTCAGTAAGGTTTTTTTTTAAGTTAAAAAAAAGGTGATCATAAGAAGACATATAATAAATAAAACATAAAGGCTTAATTTAGTAAAACTAAAATAAAGTAAAATAATGTTAAAGGTAAAAATAAGGTAAAAGGAGAAGAGGAAAAGTAGAAGGGACAGAAAGAAATATTTTTAAATTTTGAAAAATAGTAAGGTACTGGAGTAGCTTCTTTCCTTGTCCTCTAATATCAAGTGTAGGGAGAGGTTAACTGAGTCTCTTATCTTCCCTGACATTCCAGCTGGAGCTGAGCCCAGACCAATCCAAGGTCAGTTGTCCAATAAAACTGCACTTACTTTAAGAGCTTCCCCTCTCTGCAGACCAGGACGCACTGCTGGCCACACTGAGTTTTGCTGCCTGTGAGCAAGGCAGGGTCTCACTCCATAGTCTCCCCACTTCAGACATCAAGGAATAGCTAATGTTCAAGCCGAGGGGTCCTTCCCAAGTGCAAAGAAGGTTAAGAGAAGCCAACAGACCACCAAATCTGGACTAGAGGTGTCCCTTCCCAGGGCTTTCAGATTCCACTCAGCAATGAACACCCCACAGGTGGGAAGACGCTACAGAAATGAGTGCTCTGTTGGAGCTTCAGAGTTCTCAGCCCCACAGGCAGCACACTGTGCCTCAGAGAGACATCTCAAGGGCCAAGCAGCCCAGAGAGCACAGACATGGTGCTATAGTCTTTGCGGCTGTGCTCAGATGATGGGGTTCGCTTATGCCACCAAGGTCAGGGCCACCAACCTCTGTGCCTTTCACAATCCAAGCTCCTGATGCTTAATCTTTTGAGGGAGTCCATGTCTGCCCTCACACAGCCATCTCCCACCGAGTCACTGTGGCAGGGTATCCCAGGAAACCCTGGTTTGTGATCATTTCTTGTTTTCAGATTCCAAGGGTAGCTCAGTCTCAAACAATAGCATACCTGGCTATGCACTCCAAGATAACAGGGATCGAGAAAGTCAGTTTGTTCTCCAATACTGACGTGACACTCACCGTCACGCAGCCCCTTCCCCAGCCACTAGTTTCCGAGAACTATGGGCTTGGACTACCAGTGTGTTTTCACCAGGGCTTTCTGAATTACCTTATAGTTGAGGCTCCAGTTTCCTCTGGAACTTCCTGGCCAGGAAGCCAGGGCTGAGGTCACAAGCTGCTTCCTCCTCTTTGCCTTTCTGTTTCCCTCTGCTTTTAAGCTGTTCTACCAACCTTTTCTGGTTTATGATGCTCTTCCTTTCTTTCTCTCTTTGGAGTAGAGTCTTAACAACCTTCATTCTTCTCATTCACTGCACCGAAAGAAGGCAACTTCTAGTCTACCATCTAATTCCCAAAGTCCAGATGAAGCTTTTTAGTATGTTTCCTCCATCATGTGACTCAGTATTACCCTTTCTCCTAGCCCTAGATGATGATGATGATGATGATATAAAGGCATTGATAAGGATTAGAATTATAAAAAGTCATATGTGGGGGCTGGAGAGATGGCTCAGTGGTTAAGAACACTGACTGGTTCTTGCAGAAAACCCAGGTTCAAATCCCAGAACTCACATGGCAGCTAACAACTGTCCCTAACTCCAGATCCAGGGGATTAGACAGCCTCATCTGTCCTCTGCAGGCATTGCACAACACAGGTGCACTTACCTACATGCAGGCAATATGTGCATACACATAAAATAAAAAATAATAAATAAAAATTTAAAAAAAGAAATCATATGCTTGCATACTCTTCTGTAACTAAGGTCATGTTCCTCTACTTTAAAAATAACACATGTAGGGGCTAGAGAGATGGCTCAGCAGTTAACAGTATGTATTGCTCTTCCAGAGGACCTGAGTTCAGTTCCCAGTACCCACATTGGGTAGCTCACAACCACATATAACTCCAGCTCCAGGGAACCTGACACTTTTTTCTGGCCTCCATGGACACTACACTCAAATGCACATATGCACACTCAGATACACACATTCATAATTAAAAATAATAAAAATAAATCTTTTAAAGTATAATAATAACCATGTAATTGATGATTTAGAAACTGAACTACTCCAAGGAGACCCAAAGGATGGGAGAGAACAGATAGGCTTCTTCTCCTCTCCTGTAAGGTCTCCCTCCAAATCAAAGCTGTAAAAAAATATCCAAACTTAAGAGTCCTAAAAAGTTCTGTGCTTTCTTTTGGAAAATAAAAGACAAGAGGAAAAGGCCCAATGAAAGGTCTGCTCTGCTCCCTTTACTGAGAGCATCAGGGTTTGGCCTCTCGTGGGTGCTAAGGAGGAGCTACAGGAGCCTGAGGAAATGATGTTGGCACAAAATGGACAATGACAGAGCAATGGCTGTAAAGAGGGACCCCAGGCCACATGATGAGCCTCTCTCTGATCCTCAACATGGAAAACATTAGTGTATCCTAAGGCCTGCATGAGCACTATACCATATGCAGCCAATGACCATGTAGAGGGTATGGGTCCCACGCAAAGCATCACAGCTATGTCTGGGACTTGACAGTTTCATAGACTTGCACACCTAGAGCATTATGCAGGATCTCAGTCTGAGGACGACAAAAACAGGTGGATCAGCATCAGCGAGAAAGGAGAGAGGAGGGGAAGAGGGAGAGAGAAGGAAAACAAACAATGGTGGAAGATGGGGAGAGGTAACACAGGAAGAGAGAGAGACTGAGTGAAGACGGAGAGGAAGGGGCAGTAGCAGAGGAGGTAAGAGAGGAGTCCAGTCTGCACCTTTGTCCTGAGTCCTCACAGTATCTCTCCAAACACATGGTCCACATCTTATCCACCAAGGCCAACATAGAAGAACCATACCTCCAGCACCTTTTCTCTTAAAAGCTGCTGCTTTTTTTTCTCTGCACACAATAGGACCTTATAAATAAAGAGAAGCACAAACCAAGAGGATATAATGGGCCCAAAGGTACCTCACCTCCTGCCTTCTCAGAGGTCAAACACAGAGCCAAAGGCTGCATGTGGAGGATGGGCTAGGCAAATCAAGCAGGCTGCCCCTGTTCACAGGGACCACTGCTCTGCACAGGCTGAAATCCACCCCACTCGATCTCTGCCTCTCCATGTGACAACACTCGTGACTGTCCTGTGGCCCCACTAAAACTAGCTGTGGGCTCAGAACCTGCTGATTACATGCCTCTGCGCTGATGCGAATGTCACTGCTATTTTCAGCATCATGCTAATGAATTGTGCTTAGCTACAGTAAAAAATAATGATTTAGAAAGGCTGCAATTATGATCTTTAAAATATAAGTTGTACCCAATGGATATTAAATGTAGGCTTCACATTTTCCCTTGTGCTCAGAGTCTAACAAGTACCTTTTCATCCTCTAAAAGAACATGGGCAAACAGACTGGTCAAACAGCTCCCTGTAAGCAATTGAAACTCTCCTTTACTATGGATGCATGAATTGATCCAAACATTTATCTTTATACAAATGTATTGACATCCGCCAACTGAAGTTCAGGAGTTAAATGAGGTGGCAGTGGAGGACGCAGAAAGCAACAGCAGACATGCTTATCCATTGAAGCCAAAATGCTCTATTTATGCTAGAAAAGAAAACCATGAATATTTATATATCTGTGTGCATTCCTACCCTAATATCTATGTTGGCACATGTGTATTTGTGTGTACTTAGGTGTGTATACTTGTACAATATGTCTGTGTATACTTGTATAATTATCCCCATATGAATGAAGATGGGTTCATCTCTGGGGCAATCACCTTTGTTATCTCAGACTACTGTAATAAAACACCACAGATAAAGAATGAAATTTTTATAATGGGATAAGGGGCATCTAGGTAGCTGAAAGCCCCTAAGAAAAAGACCAAGGCCTTCTGAAAAGGAGAGAATTCTACCTTCAAACTGACATTAGACTCAAGACAGATTTCTGAGTGCCAGTCACATAATCATGTGAGCCAATTCTTTAAAGTGAATAGCTCTATGTATATAGGTAGATAATAGATAGATTATAGAGAATAGATAGAAATATTATAGATGACTAGACAATAGATGATAGAGGTAGATGATAAATAGATTATAGAGAATAGATAGATGACAGATTGATGATGATAGATGTTACATAAAGATAGGTATTATTACATCATATAGATATATACACAC
>NW_008359681.1:1896910-1900415 GCF_000622305.1 Nannospalax galili | reverse complement strand
GGCTGAGAGATATAACATAAAGATAGATATTTTTACAAAATATAGATATACACACACACACACACACACACACACACACACTACTATTGCAATTCGTTCTGGTTCTCCAGATGAAACCTAACTAGTATAGATATCTACATAGCGGTGATGTGAAAATCAGACACCTACTCAGGGGAAAGAAGACTTAGAGTGAGATTGGGTAGGTAGGGGGATATGGAGGGAACAATCATGGGGGTGATTTCCCACTTTCAACATGGCAGAAATATGTAAGCTTCCCTTGGGTAAAGCAGGCCCTTGGGAAGGCACCTGGGCTTCTTCCTCTTCTTGGCCCCACACCTGTGCCTTAGAAGTAAAGCAGTATATGAATCTCTGCCCAAACTGGGGAAATCTCAGTGACCAACAAAGAAACCAACCACCTCCACCACTTCCAGTTGAGAAGAGACAATTTCCCTGGGCTCTGTTTCTTTGTGCAGTAAATCCTGGAGGAGTTAAAGGATGGTGTGTAGCCTAACATGGAGTACCTTTCCCACCTACCTGTCTACACAAGCTCCTTCCAGCAATGGTGCTCAACTTTGGCTGCACTCAAGAATCTCTGAGAAGGAACAAAGAAATGCTACTGTTCTCACATCACTGGAAATCTCTCAGGGTGGGAGAACTCAAATCCCAAGCTCCCAGTTAAAACCAGGCCTGAGAACTAATTTGTTAGTGCCTAAAACAAGCAGCCCCTGATACATGGAAAAACAGAACAGCCCCTGGCCATGGAAGGTGGGGAAACAGCTTCAAAGTCAGACATCTTGGAATAGACAAGACTGTGTCTCAAATCTCATTTAGTCTGTGTTGGTAACCATAGGTAGCAAGCCCCAGATGGGGATTCCTTGGGTGGAGAGAAAGCTATGGATCTGGCCAAGACATCAATCTAGGACATTACCCAATGTAATCATATCAAGTGATTGATAAAATTTAAACTGAGAAGGGAGGCTTTGTATGTATATGCCAATGACTCCTCTGAATAGGTTGCAAGTAAACCAGACCTCAGATTGTACCAGTCATGTACAGGCTTAAATTTCAAATGGGCCAATAGTTTGTCCCTATAAGGAAAGCAAAATTGTAAATGCAAACTTATGAAAGTGTTACTCAAGCTGTAGTTATAAATTGACACTTTCCCAAGCTGGTGCCTCCAGCTGTCCCCTGCTCCTCTCTAGAGATCCAGGAGTTGGTGGCTTAGGAAACACAGTAAAATGCTGGCTACTCCTCCACTCATTCTGTCTCCCATCCCTGTCCCTCATATCTCACCAGACACCGAAAGGACGTTTAACATGCCTCTGCTTTTACTTTGTGCTACTCAAAGAGATAGACCTTGGGGAAGTGCCCTCTGTGTTTTACTGGTTTTTTTTTTTTTCTCATGAATATCCCATATATAGATAGTAGAATAGGGAACACAATTTAATTAGGTACATTTCTCATAGCTGGGACAAAATACTTGACAAAAGAAACTTAAGGAAGGAAGATTTATTTCAGCTTACAGTTTGAGGGTTCCATTTCATCCTGACAGGGAAGGTGTGGTGGCAGGAGTGTGAGGCAGCTGGTCACATTGCATTTGCAGTCAGGAAACACAGAAAGATGAATACTGGTGCTCAGCTCACTTTCTCTTTTGTATTCGGTCAGGGGCCCCAGCCCATAGGACAGTGCTACCTGCATTCAGAGTGGATCTTCTCTTCTCAGTTAAACTTCTCTGAAAATGTCCTCACAGATACACCCAGAAGTGTGTCTCCTAGGTAATTCCAAATTTAATACAAATGACTCATCACAGTGATAAAGCGATGCCCTGACTTCACACCATGTTCTCTAATTTTACCTTCCTTTTGATTCACTGTCTAAACATTTTCCCCTGCCCCAATCTCTTTGTGATTTTTTTCCTGGTCTTGATGTAGTGACAGTAGGGTAGTGATGGTTAGAGGGGATATCTATGACTCATCCTTAATTAGCAAGGTAAATTATAATAAAATTACTTGCTACCAGAAGGCCTTCATGCACAAGCGTAATGGGAATATTCTGTGTGGTGTGGTACTGTGTGTGTGTGTGTGTGTGTGTGTGTGTATTTATGTTTGTGCACACGCACACACAGGCATGTGTCCCTTCATATATATTTCATTCTGCTATCCCATTATGCCAAAGAAGTGCCCTTCAGACTGAAGCTGTGTTTATGAACTTACATTGCAGTGGAACAATGATACCACATGAATCACAGTGTGATCATCTCTCTCTAAATGGAGTATTGTCACTTTGGAGATAATATTTTCTACTTATTATTGTGCAGAATAAACATAAATATTTGGTAGTGTTTGGTCACTCCTTACAATGTGCTGGAGCTATGAAGGGCTTCACACACACACACACACACACACACACATACACTTTAGTTTCATTTTCCCAAAATATTCCATAAGAGATAATCTTTTGATTTTTATAAACAAGAAACTGAGACCCACAAGTGGGTAGTAACTCTCTATGAAGAGGAGACATGATAGCAAAAGACAAGATACATATAAAATCCTGTCTGGTTCTAGGAACCAAGGCTCTCAACCAATGCCTTTGTTGCCTGTCAAATAGAAGCATATCTTCACATGGACTTGGGGAGGCAGCCACAGGTAAACAAAGCCCTGTTAAACTTTTTCCCTTTCACATTAGTGTTAGATCCACATTTGCCTGGAAACTAAACTGGGGATATATTGCAAGTGATATTCATAGACTGTGTCTTTACTTAGAAATTTAAGAAATCGACTCTAGGAAAGCCAAACGTGTATTGTAGATGTGACATCTGCTTTTCTGAAGACCTTTGGGAGCATTCTACTTACTTTAGCTGATCAGTTGTGATATTCAGCAGCATTTAGTATTAGATCATCTTTTCAGCTAAACCTATCCCTTCATGTACCCAATGAGCTCTAAAAAATAGTTGGTCAATGCCTTAGTTTTTTCCCTGTTATTGTGGTAGACTGCTCTGACAAAAGCATTTTAAGAGAGAAAGGTGTATTTTTGCCTCATAGTTTGAGATTACAGTCCATCATGGTGAAGAAGTCACATCAATAGAATCTTGAGAGATAGCTGATGACAGTAGAAGCAGAGTAAGGAACATTTGTACTCAGATCACATTCTCTTTTTATACAGCTTCAGTCCAGGGAATGGTAACAGGCACAGTGGGTGGGACTTCCCACAGGGTGGGTGTCCAGAGGCTCATCTCCCAGGCAGATCTATATCTAATCATGTTAAAAAATGATTATCAGCCTGGCGTGGTGGCACATGCCTTCAATCCCAGCACTTGGGAAGCAGAGACAGGTGGATCTCTGAGTTCGAGGCCAGCCTGGTCTACATAGCAAGTTCGAGGCCAGCTGGGGCTACAGGGAGACCCTGTCTCAAAAAGATTTGCAGGTAAATGGATGGAACTAGAATCTGTTATACTAAGTGAAGTAACACAATCTCAGAAAAAAAAAATCGACATATGTTCTCC
>NW_008359681.1:1890859-1895447 GCF_000622305.1 Nannospalax galili | reverse complement strand
GTATTTTGTATGAAAAAAAAAAAAAAAAAAACAAGTGTCTTCTTGGGGTTCCTCAGGTTGAGGTGGGGAATGAGAGCAAATCATTCTGGAGGAACGCAAGGGAAAATGGCTTTAGATACTTGGGTGACGATAGAATTTATTCTCATAATTGTTTTAATAGCTTTTGTATAATCTTCATCGCTATTATGAGATATAAAATGTATTTATCAAATCTGTAATCATTATGCCAAAAAATCTGAATTACTGTAACATTTTGTATATTGTTAAAACTATAACTTTAATTGTAAAAAAAAAAATTTAAAATAAAAAAATAAAAAATCATCACAGTCATCGTCTTTCTTTTTTCTTCTTTTCTTTTAAATGTGTTGTTGTTATGGTAGTTGTTTTTTTTAGAGTCTTGCCGTGTAGCTCAGACTTGCCTCAGAATTAAGATCCTACTGTCTGAACTCCAACAGGTGTACAGCATCATGCCTGCCTCTCATCTGCCTTTACAACTTATTTTCACAGACTTTAAGGCAGCTACAAACTTTCTCTTCATTTGTGATTCCTCTTAGTTCCTTTAACATTGCTTTTACAAAAATAACATCTCCAAGCTTTGGTTAGCTTTTGAGTCTCTGTTCCCTGAATATCTTACAAGCTTTTTCATATCTCTGTGGGAACCAAGGAGCCAGAGCAGAAGACATTCAAGACCCCAGTCGGGGGTGGAGCCCACTGTCCATCCTATCCTCTTAGGGGATCCTATGGGGTTTCCTGTGCTACCCAGAACCTTACACTGCTGAGTCAGGATGTTCTCAGACTCTCTCCAAATGGCACCTAGAGTCAGGTCAAGGTCCTTTCTCCATAGCATCCTCATCAAACTACCAACTCAGAGTGCTTGCTATCATAATTGGAAAAGAATATTAGATTAAAGTCCTATGGCTATGGTGTGAATATGTTCAGCATTTCAAACTCTGATCAGACAGGGTATGAGAAAAATGTTCACGTATGTTTCATGAGAAAATGGGCAGATAAAAAACTCATTAGGGCCCATGAGAAAACTTATTTGCACCCTGTTTTGTGCCAATCACACCACACCGTCCTACTCTGAAGAGGTTGGGAAGAGCCTGGAAGAATCCAGTTGGCATCTGGTGGCAGTGTGTGGAAGTGCTGCAAGTTGAGGATTTTATATTAAATCAGTTTTGCTTTCGGAAAACCTTTCTCTGAAAGAAGTTTAAAACAAACCTATTCGTCCCATACTCATGAAATAAAGATTATGCATTAAAATGCAAAAAAACTGACCCTAAAGTTGGTATAAGCTACCATTCCCCTTTTAAATCAGTAAGTGATCGTACCAGTACCAGTATGACGCTTAAAAAGACAGAGTTGGGGTTTCAATTAAGTGTCCATCCATTACTGGTTGTGTGATTCATCATTCTGTGTCTCAACATACACATATTAAAATGGAAAGAGTATTAGCATATTCTTCATAGAGTTGTTATGATTAAATCAGCACTTAGAATAGTGCTTGGCATATAGTGTTAACTTGCTATTTTTATCCTCTACTTTTTGTGTGTGTTTGTGCATTCACATATACATGTATATGGGGTAGGTGTGTACCTGTATGTATATGCATAAGGAGGCCGGAGGACAGCATTAGATGCTATTCCTCAGAAGTGATCCACCTTGGGTTTTTTTTTAGACAGAACCTCTCACTAGCCTGTAGCTCATCAAGTAGGCTAGGCTGGATGGGGAGCAGCCCCCCAGAGATTTTTCCATCTCTGCCCCCCCAGCAATAGGATTAGAAACATATCACTATGCCAGGCATTTTTACATGAGTTTGGGGGGGGTGGGGTTGAACTCAGATCCTCATGCTAATGCAGCAAATACTTTACCAACTGAGCCATTTTCCCAGCTCTATTCTCTGGTCTTAATAAATGATGATCTAAAGTAAAGCAATGAAAAAATATTAATGAATGAGAAAGTTAAACAGAGGAGATAAGGTACATTGTTGGCTTCCACTGCTATCTTCAATCTCCAGGATGTATTTGGGGTTAGAGGCCCTTTGGTAAAATATAGGCATAAAAAGCATAGAATCATTGGCAAGGACCAAAGGTGCTGGGTTTAAGTGGAAAAGTAGCTGCTGACTGAGTTATCCAATGCCACCTTATTGCTGTGCCTTTCAGGGTCTTTGAGCTCTTTTACAGTTTTCTAGGCTAGATGTTTCAAAGGTGTTTCTTGTCCATAGATACTTGTTGGGTTTACATTACCAAGAAGTGCAATGGACTTCCTGTCCTCCTACTCCTTCCCCAAGTCAGTTTTTCACCTTATTTATAAGTTCATGCAACATTATTTTCTATCAATATATGATTCTTAGAATTCTTCCTACAATTCTATATAACATTTTACTGGTTTCCTCATTAACTAATGAATTAGATAAAATCCTTAATATGTTTTCATTTTATGTTTGGGTAAGAGTTATAAGTATACTTTATTGCACATATTATCCTACAGAAACTTATGACTGTGCATTCATCCATTTCTTCACTCTTTCATTCATTCACCACAAACGCTAATTGAATGCCCTAAACATAGTAAGATGTGGACATGGTCTGAAGCTAAATAAGCATGATCTTGCCCTCAGTATGCCCATGAAAAATTACAAAATAATCAAGATCACTGGGAAAGCCGGGTCTGGTGGTATGCACCTGCAATCCCAGCACTAGGAAGGCTAAGGCAGGAAGATCACAAGTTTGAGAGCCTGACTCCAAAAAACAGAAAGAAGGAAGGAAGGAAAGAAAGAAAGAAAGAAAGAAAGAAAGAAAGAAAGAAAGAAAGAAAGAAAAAGAGAGGCAGGGAGGGAGGGAGGGAGGGAGGGAGGGAAAGAGAGAAGGAAAGAAAGAGAAAGAGAAAGCGAGAGAGAGAAAGAAAGCAAACACCTTACCACAAACCAAAGGGGTATTATGAAATGAAGATACTGCATCTGCTAGGGAGAACACAAGATTCTTGAAGGAAGTTTTCAGTGATTCATGCCTTGAGAGATTCCAGCTTTCAGAGATGTGGGGAGGATTGTGACAAAGAACTACCCTGCTGGAACTAAAGTGTATGACATGTCCAGTGAATCTAAACAAAGGGAATTCAGACATGAACATGGAGGAGACAGAAGGCAGCCACTGAACGTTCCCAAGCAGAGAAGTCACAGTCAGCCTTAGAATGGTTACTTCCCTTCTAAGTGAAGGATGATTTGAAAAAGAGTGTATTTGACTCCAGAGAGAGAAGTTAGGAGCCAACTTCCAGGAAAAGGCCGTGATAGAGGACCTGGACCAGGGCAGCCACATAGGAAACAGGAAGGAAGCAACCCAGGAGGGTATTGTGTGATCATCACCTTCACCACTGTGTCTTCAACACCACACCAAGAACGTGGATATTTCTGATATTTCTTCTTTCCACTCTGACTTTGGAACTAGCTAAGCTGTGTTCTTTGTGATTCTCACTGTACACACGCTCCAGAGATTTGCACATCACTGCCTCTCGGTAAATGCTTCTAAATGACACTCATAAAGTGTTCCTATTTATTTGACCTACAGAAACGCCACGTTCAGACCAGCAGAATGTTCCCCGTGCTGCTTACGCATGACTAACTACTTTTATCACGACAATAAGCTTCCTGTCGGTGGCATTTTGCAGGTACGGGTGCAGAGATTTCGGCAATGGCAGAGTGCACCATAGCAACCAGTGCGTCAGCTCGGGAACACTTGGCAGCTCCAGAAGAGTGACTCTTCATTCGCTTTAGCACACAACAAAACCCAAAATGTTTTGTGCTGTCTTTTCTTCTCAATAAAGCTGTCTAGTGAGAAGTGAAATGCTTGGCTGGCTTCGGGGCTGCTAGCAAGGATGCTGGTCTTGATAGCCAGGGAAAGCTGAAATGGAGGGTGCAACCCATTCTGACTCCAGCATTTTCAGCTCATGTGCAGAGCCTGCTTCCAAAGATTGCAGATCAAGGCAGGGAGGGGCTGACTGCTCTGTATCACACGTGTTGTTTTAAATGGATTTCAAATCACTTAGCAGAGACTTACCCAGCTCTGCAACCTCATAATTTTGGGGGGTATGGTAGAAATGCAATTTATTATTGACTTCTCTCCCACCCAAATGTCTCTCTGTGCTATTTCAGATATAAATGGTTAAAGCTGTAAGTGAACAGAGTAAGGGGACTGTAATGCTTTGACTTGAGCTTAACTTTTAGTTAAAGAGAGCATCCCTGGGTGGAGCCATGACTGCAGTTCCTCCAACATCCTATTCTGGGACCACTGTCTCAAAATCCCCTTGACCTTCCGTATACTTAGTGCCACTTGTGTGCAGCCCTGCATTTTATGGCCTTATGAAATAGTGTATATTTTTAAATTACTGTTATAGCTCTTGTGTTTAAAAAGAAATGCCAAAGGTACCAGGATGTTATTAGTTTTCAGAGTATTCCAAGGATGGAAACTGATCTGATATTATCTTGAGCATGTGTAGGCTTATAGGTCTGGGTAGTCTGAGAGTAAAGTTGGTCTCAGAGGCTCAAACATTCTCTCTCTCTCTCTCTCTCTCTCTCTCTCTCTCTCTCTCTCTC
>NW_008359681.1:1862670-1890425 GCF_000622305.1 Nannospalax galili | reverse complement strand
AGGAAGATATTCCTTCTAGTCTGCCAAATGAGGGGCTTTGAGTCCCAGATTAGAAATGCATTAGCAGAGATCATCTTTCTGCCCATATATGTATATAAAAATCTTAAGAAAGGGCTCTGACCAGTCCTGGGTCACATGTCCATCTTCAATGGGAGCTGTGAAGAATAAAGTAGATAAGATACCAGATCCAGGAAGACAAGAAGGAAGCCTATTACAAGAAAGGAAGAAAAGACAGCTGCCACACTGTTACTCATTAGTTACATCTCATTGCTCTGATTAAAGCACCAGAAAGAAGCAACTTTATGGAAGAAGGATTTATTCTGGCTCACAGTTTGAGAGCGTACAGTCCACCCCCTTGAAGAAGATGTGGAAGAATGCCGATTGCTCACTTCTCAGCGGACCAGAAAGAAGAGAAAATGAAAGAGACCAAACCAGAAGCAGGTTCAGCTACGACCCCTAAGACTCAACCTTCAGTGATCCCCTCCCTCCAGGTATGCCCTATCCTAAAGTGTCCACCAGCACCACTGGCAAGGGACCAAGTATTCAAACACGTGAGCATATGGGGGGGGGGCATTTCACACTCATACTGCAACATACACCAAAATAATAAACTGAGCCCCAAAAGGTAAAGATTTCTGAGCCTGTAAAGCAGTGGTGAGTGCACTATGCCATTCAGTGGTAAGGAGGCCAGCACTCAGCTGAGGCACAAGACGACAGCTCAGCACTGCCTCCAGTGTCCACTCTGATACCTCACCCAGTGTTATCAAACACTTTTCCTTCCTATCTCCCTGGTTGTAGGTCCCCTTGTTCATGAATGGTTTATTTATATTTTCTTTTACCACATACTTTCTCCTCCCTTTCTAGGACTCTAATTGTATTTACATTTGACTTATCACCACATCCTTTGCACTTCTTACTCTCTTTTCTAATACCTGCTCCCTTTTAGTATTTCAGTCTGAATATTTTTTCTAATCTTTCTTCTATTGCACCAATAACCCCTTGAACAATTTCTAATTTTCTGTTAAACCCATCTCTCTCTTTTAAAAAAAAATGTGTATGGATGTGTGCTTGCATTAGTTTATGTGCACCATGTATGTGCAAGAGCCTGAGGAGGCTGGAAAGGGGCATCAAATCCCCTTAACTGGAGTTACAGACAATTACGAGACACCACGTGGACACTAGAAACTAAGCCCTGGTCTGCTGCAAAGCAGTATGTACTCTTAACCATCAAGCCATGCCTTTTTTGAGACAGGGTCTCCCTGTATCCCCAGCTGGCCTGGAACTCACTATGTAGACCAAGCTGGCCTCAAACTCACAGAGATCCGCCTGCCTCAGTCTTCCGAGTGCTGGGATTATTTAACTATTTTAAGTATCTAAATCTGTTGTTTTAGTTGCTATTTTTTAATCCTGCAATCCCATTTGGTTATTTTTTAAAATAATTTTTTGCCATCTTGTTCAGCTTGTCTTCCGAGTCCTTGCTCAAACCAAGCCTCATTGTTCTGAAGTCTGTGTATAGTTTCTTCATTAGCTGGATTTTCCACATGTCTACTCAGTTTTGTCTCTCTTTTATTTCTCTGAGATTTTGGTCAATGCTTGATTCCTTTAATGCCAGAACTGTTGGTTTCATGCTTGGAAATATATATCAAAAATTATAAAGAAGCTTGAGATTCAGTTTATATTTTCTACCCCTTTTGCATTTGGAAAGTCCTACAATATCAAGTGTTAGGGAAACAATAAATGAGTGGAGGTGCAAACATTTCCAGAAACAATGTGGCATTTTCTAGGAAACGTTTATTTTTTAATCTTTGCAGTACTATTTTATAAAGGAAGTAACTGAACCCAAAGGAATTAAATACCTTTCCCCCAAATAATACAGTTTTAGAAACCAGGACCCAGAACCTGCCATTGACCTGTTGGATACTGGGGCTCACACACTTTCCTTTATATCCCCTGTCTTCCAGGTTCAGTTATAAGCAGTCTCACTTAAAGCACACCTTGACCAGTTCCTTGGGGTTGTAGTTATGGTAATACACTATGGAGCCACTATCTACTACTCCTTTCATTTCATATAATGGGGCAGAAACATAGCAGGGACCCAAAAATTTTATGTTGAATCAATTTCCCATACTGCTCTAAAATTCTCAAGGACTGGAGGCCTTTGTAATCATTTGTATGAATCCTCCCATCAGACCAGGCTCTTCAGTACCATACTTATTTTTAATAGGACCTCAATGTCACCAACAATCTTCTCATATCATCAACTCCCTCTAATTCATACCAGCAAGAAAATTCATTTAATTTTCCTTAATAAGCATTCTGCTTCTGCTGGGCGTGGTGGCACATACCTTTGGTCCCAGCACACTTGGGAGACAGAGGCAGGCAGGTGTCTATGAGATCAAGGCCAGCCTGATCTACATAGTCAGTTCCAAGCTTACTTGGGGTCCAGGGAGACCCTGACTCAAAAAACCAAAAATATTCTACTTCTAAAAATAGAATTTCAACGTACTTTTTTAAAGAGCAAGCATGGTTTTATTGGGTAGAATAACAGCTCCCTGTAGCAGGAAAGAGCTCTGAAAATGTGAATGATTTTCAAGGAATATTTTTTTCACTCTGCTTCCAGCGCAGGGCAAATAAAAGCATCTTGTATTTCTCCCAGCTTCCAGGTCTATCACTTATTTGACTGTCTGTTGTATGCTTGACTCTCATTTTGTAATATAGACTTGCAAACATGACCTTCAACTCTCTCCTCTCCAGCAAAAGCTTTCTCAAATCTCAAGGCTCCCATAGGAGGCATGAAAAGTTGGGATGGGTCTTGATTATCAACTTGACAAAATTAGAATCACCTCAGAGAGAAACTTCTGAGTGTGTCTATGAGGGTGTTTCTAGAGAGGTGTAATGGAGGAAGGAAAATAGACCCTAGTGAGAGTAGCACTGGTCTACAGACTGGAGCCCCAGAATGAAAAACAAAAGGAAAAAGCAACTTGAGTACCAGCCTTGATCTCTCTCTACTTCCTGACTGGACAAACATGTGTGACATAATGTCGTACTCTGCCACCTTGATGAACTATAACCTCAAACCATGAACCAAAACAAATGTTTCCTTCTTTTGTCAGATATTTTGTACGGCAATGAGAGAAGTAATTAATACAATGCTCAGTGGCAAATAGGAAACTGGAGTAATTCCACATCTCTCCAGCCTCGGCGAACACTTACCTGGGGTGCTAAAAATTATTCGTTCCTCTGGGTTAGACTATGCAGTTTGTGCTTCTAACTGATTGCTCACCCCAAGCCTCTTCCAGCCATCAAAAAAGGAATATTCCAGAAGAGCTCATTGGTAACTCTTCACTTCTAAACACAAATAAAAGGTTACTTCACCAAAACAAATAATAAGCAAATCTTTCCATTCAATTTGAGGTCCAAAACTGATAGAAGTCAGGAGCTGAGAAAGGACAAGTTCTACTAAAGAAAATAGCCATGCTCAACACGGCAGCTTCTGTTTCCTCCCCTGCTTTTTATGTATTTGAGATCATTCTACATATACAGTTTTGAAATAGTCATCATTTCCTTGACTTAATATGTTTTAGTAGTATTTCTCATGCCATTAAAAAAGTTTAATATCATTATTCAGGTCTTGTTTAGATAACATGTTGACTCAGGATGCTAACACGGATATGGGAAATTTCACAAGACCTTGGTCCTAAAGGCAATCAATGGCTGTTGAGAGAGGTAGAGTCAATCCTCTCCAGGGACACTCCCCTCGTAGGTTAACCGGTCCCAACGGTCAACCCTAAACTGATACATAGAGTAACACTAAATGAGCTCAGTGTGTGGTGTGTGTGTGTGTGTGTGTGTGTGTGTGTGTGTGTGTGTAACAATAGAAAAGGTCATGAACTTGAGAGATAGTGGGAAGGGACATGGGAGGAGTGAGAGGGGGAGAAGGGTAAAAATTATGTAAATACTATACTCAAAGATGAAATTCTCAAAAAATTCACAAATTACATTTTTTTAAAGATTAGTATAATTTTAATGATGGTTGTTCAGGGTGGGGGCACTGTGATTTCCTTAGTAGTTCTTAACATTGGGGATTTCTAAATTGACCCCATAATAGGTCTCTTTGACACCTCGTCCTTAAGGCTCATGGCTCAATAACATTTTAAGGACTTTGAAATGGCAATACCGTCCTCTTAGCTGAGCTGACACATCTGATTACAACTCCCTCATGGACGGATCGTCTCTCACACATTATTTCTCCTCATAGCACATTTTTCTTACTTTATATATTTTCTCCCTTCTTGCAGATTCTCAAAATCAGCTTTAGACTGATTTTAAATAGGTTTCTCTGTAGCAAGGTATTCTTGGACTGTATTCTAATCATCTTTATGGACACTTTGGAATTCTATCAGGTTTTTAAACAAGAGCTATTTAGGAGATTTGTGAAGGGCCAGTGCTGCTGTGTGGACAACTCTGTTTGGAAATAAGAAGAAACTGCAGAATTTGGGAAGGAAATGGATGCTCCTTCACACCCCAGAGTCAGAGCTGTCTTAGAGCTTTGCTTCTAAGCACAATGAAAAATTCTTACTGGGGCATGGTGAAGAATCAGCACCCACATGCTAGAAACGGTCAATCAGGCATCTTCCAGTAAAAGGTGCAGCCTCAGAATCTGCCTCCCTTGCTCTCTGCCCTGTGGCTCTAATGCTGAATCCAGCATATAGAAATTGCTGAGAGAGGTGTTCTGGGGATGAGGATGTCAGCTGCAGGCACTCACAATGTCAGAGACCACCTGTCATGGCTGTGAGCTAGAAATTCAGCTGACCTGCAAGGCTGAAATAGAGAACCGTGACACCTAGCTTCTCTTATGAGTGCCAGGCTGGAAGGTATTGAGCAGGGTTGGAACCTCATCCTAATCCATTTGGTGAAAGACAATGGTGTCCCTACTGTGTGCTGAGCTTAAGACTAAGTGAGAGCCGTGGAGATGCCCTGCTCACAGACTCCTGGCAAAGACAAGGATGAAATCCAGTAGGAGGATGTCACTGATGATGTGAGTGATAGTTCCTAAGTACAGCAGGGGACAGCTAAGCAAAGATCTGAACTGAGCTGGTCCAAGCAAACTCTGAGCAGTTAGAACTGTGCTAACAGGCTTGGGGTCTCCACAGCCACTGCTGGTCCCATACTCTCAGGAGCTGGTTCAACAGAGGAAGATGAACAACCTACCTTCTTTGTTCCATCCCATTCTACTAAATCTGCCAGTGCAAAGGGGCACAAGTTATATAACAAGTAAAATGACACAAAACTTTTGTAGAGTGTCATCAAGTTGGCACAAGGGGGAGGGAGAACTGGGGAGCTCAGCGGGAAGTGGTTCATAACAAAGTATAAGTCAGGTGTAGTGGTGCATGCCTTTAATTCCTGCACTTGGGAGACAGAGGCAGACTGATCTCAGAGAGTTCTAGGCTAGCCAAGGCTACATAATGAGACCCTGTCCGAAAGTAAATTTAAAAAAGAACAAAGTATAATATGTATGAAAATGTCACAATTACTTTTTATGCTACTTATAACAAAAAAATTTAAGTGTTCCTAAAAGAGAGTAAGGTGATGTATGATTAAAAAGAAAGCATCTGAGTTGGTTCATCTGTTTTCATATCACCATCTGTGTGAAGCACAGCTTGCGTTTATGGGTATTCCTTCAATAATAAGACTCATCTGTGATAGAAAGTGTTAGGGAATAGGTCATTTGTCTTCTTTACCTTTAATTAATTAATTAATTAATTTAGTTTTTATTGAGGTTTGTGCATTTCATACACTGAATCTTAATCATATTTAGACCCCTTTCTCCATTCTCTACTCCCCATAGTCCCACACACACACCGGATTTCATGCCCACTGTCATATATGGTAAGGCCTATCCTGACAAGTATTTGTACTCAGATATCCCTTGGTTCAAGTTCATCCACCAGAGTCTGGTCAGCCTATCCAGTGTCACTCCCTGAAAGAAGATCAACTCTCCTTCACTCAGCAGTAATCAGTTGCCAACAGTTCCTTGGCTAGAGTTGGGGCCTGCTGCCATTTCCACAGTTCTATGCTGGGTTTTGTCTGACTGAATTGCCATGAGTTGTGTGCATACTGTCACTATTGCTACAGATTCATATGAGCAAGTTTCCAGAGGCCTGAAAGCCTCTGTTTCCTTACGATCATGCACCAACCCTGACTCTTACAGTCTTTCTGCCTCCTCTTCTGCAATGGTCCCTGAGTCATGGGTGGGTAAAGTTTAGTATAGGAGTCTAATCCAGGGACACACAGTCTGCCGTACCTTACTCTCTACACCTTGGCCAGTTATGGCTTTCTGAATGCATTGCCCCCTGTTGCATGAGGAAGTTTCACTGCTGATTTTTTGAGGGATGTATTAGTATTCTCTCTACACCCCCACCTCCGCATTCCACTATGTTTCATGAGCCTTACGTATAAAAGTTCTATTGTAGATCTATCACTTAGGGCTGGGAAGCTGTCAGACACATAGTGTCAGACACATAGTCTCTGTGTGTGACCAGTTGTGGAACTCTGCAGTAGCCTCCATCTGTTGCAAAAAGAAGCTTCTTTGATGAGTGGTATACAGTATACTTATCTGTAAATATAAGGATCCATATTCATCATATTGTAAGAAATTTCATTTGTCTAGAGATATGATAGATATAGGATTTGCTCTAGGATCTATGACCTTTCCAACCATGTGTATTTGACTATGTGTACAGTGCCACACGTGAGTTTCCTCCTGGTGGGAGGGTTTTCAGTCCAATTAGATAGCTGCTGTTTGCCCCCAGGATAAAAGTGCCACTACTGTACCGCTATAGTTTGCTGTGCTGGTCAGTGTTGTGGTTATTAGGCTTTGAAGCTGGGATTGAACCACTGATTGATTTTTCTCCCTTAGCAGCTTGCATAGTATACTCTAGAACTATGAGAGCTAGTCTTCAGGGAGAAAGCTTCCATGTCGGTTCTAGCTCCATTGCTAAAAGACCTGGTCTGAAGCATGTCCTGTCTTCAGCAATAGGGTCTTACTTTCAAGTTCTGGGAGGTCATCAAAGGCTGTAGTAATAACCTGTGTTATTTGGGGGGATTCTCTTGGACTACTCTGACCAACAACTTGAAGGGAGGTTTCTCCTGTCTGGCACCGTGTTCCTTGTTAAATAGCCTTCAGGTATGCACATGCACTCATGTCAGATATCGCATGTGTATTTTTCAGTAGATTTTTTAGTTAATACATTTTCCTCTGGTTTTCACAGTGGTATGAAAACTATAAGCTTTATAGAGCCTTGTATTTTTGCATTAAGAAGTTTACTACAAAATATTGGAAACACTGATTCAAGACATTAGATCCTTCTGATCGAATGTATGGCAGATGGGGAAAATCGGGGCCAGTTTGGACTAAAGGTCCACAGCGATGATGCAATCCTACCTAAAATATGACAGCTTGATGATTACTTTAAAAATTAACCTAGTCTCTCCTGTAGTCTCATTTCTTTAAAAATCTTGCCACTGAGAAGAACTGGCATACGTAGCTTTCTGGGACTGAAATGGGCTTCTAGAATCTACTTAATTATAATTCCATTTGGAGAAGTCTGTGGAACACCATACTATTTTAATTTTTGTTCTTTGTAAGATTCAAATATATGAATGTTTTAAACATTTGAACATATGTTTTTAATGTTCTGCAATAGAAAACTTTAAAATAATAGGATAAGCATATTGAGACAATTAAACCCATTTCAAAAAGATAAACATCACATTTTCTTTCATTTGTGGATCTTAGACTTTACAGATACATAAAATCATGTATGTGCTAATGAAAGTAAAAGCAAAACTGTCTGAGGAACAATAGGAAAAAATGACAGGGTGGGGAAGAAGAGGAGGAGAATGAAATATGGGGAAATGTGTGCAAAATACATTCTATATTTGTATGAAAATGGTCTTGTGTAACTGTACAACAATAAATTTTAAAAGAAAAATTTTTAATTTTTGGTGTATGCTTTTTCAAGTCTATTGAATTACTTCTGAAATATTAAGAACATCGTGTTTAATGGAAGCAAGATAAAATATGTAACACATTTTCAGCGCAACTTGAATACGTGAGCTTGTATGTGGGCACTTGCAGATATTTGGGGTGCACATGTTTGAGGTCTACAAGTTCTAGAATGAAATCCACAAAATGTCTATAGCCTTTCTCTGGAGATGGTAGGATTGTAAACTTCTAAGTTTTAAGTTTTGTAACTTTCTAAATTAGGTAAGTTCTTATGACGAATATATTAATATGTCTTTGTTTTTTATAATCAAGGGAAAAGTGAATTTTGTAAATGACTGTTGTCCTTTCAGGTGAATCTCTGGAAGGCTCTCCAGTGGTGGCCATGGCACTGCCTCTGTCCACCTTAAACATCCCCAAACCCAGCTCAAAGCAGTGCTTTTATTCAGAACTACATTTCATTGTTGGAAACCGTCCGTATTCTTTCCCCATATTCACTTTATTCAGTCATCTTGTCTTCCGAACCATGTCTGGCTGTTTCCAAATGTAAAATGGACATCGTTAAGACAAAGATTTATTACTCTGCAGATATTTAAATAAATAGGGAGGATCTGCTTCCATAACAAGACACCACAGACAGGACACACATCAGAAAGCTCTTTTCTGGAAGTTATGGAGAAAGTTTGAGATCAACAGCCAGCATGGAGGTTCTGGATGTGGGGGACACTCTACTGGGCTTTCGAGCAGGCTATCAGTGGGATCCCATGTGGGGTAGAGAGAGAGAGAACTCTCTAGTGTCTCTTTATGCTGGGACACTAATTTTATTGAATCATGGACCAACCTCCAGCCTCATTTAGCATTAATGCTTCCATGAAGGCTCTGTCTCCGAATACAGACACACTAGATGTCTCAAGTAGGGGATTCAGTTCAGTTCACAGAAGATTCAAGAAGCATTTCAGATGAAACTTCCAGAAGTTTGGA
Source organism: Nannospalax galili (assembly GCF_000622305.1). Taxonomy (NCBI): domain Eukaryota; kingdom Metazoa; phylum Chordata; class Mammalia; order Rodentia; family Spalacidae; genus Nannospalax; species Nannospalax galili. Next base: position 1,881,439 of record NW_008359681.1, on the reverse strand, counting down.
GCATCTGTTGCATAAAGCATATTATGTGCCCAGTTTTCATACGATAAAGACAACATTCTGATGGCTAATTTGATTGTCACTTTAATTGGATTAAGAAACACCTAAAGAAGCCAGTCTGGTCTACATTGCAAGTTCTGGGTCAGTGAGGGCTACAAAGTGAGATCCTATCTCAAAAAAATAAAAATAAAAATAAAGAAAAAAAAGAAAGAAAGAAAAACAACTAGGGAATTAATGAGGCACATCATTGGGTGTGTTTATGTGGATGTTTCCAGAGAGGTTTAGCTGATGAGGGAAGGCTCTTTCCAAATGTGAGCAGGACCATGCCATGGTCTAGAGTCCTAGACTAAAATGGGACAAAGGGGAAAGCCAGCTGAGCACTAGAAATCCCCTTTCTAACTGCTTCCTGGTTGGTACTGCGGGCAAACTTCGTCCTGCTGCCACCAGGCCTTCCCTTCCATGATGGGCTGCATTCCTACAAACTGTGAATCAAAATAAACCCTTTCTCCTTTAAGATGTTTTTGGTCAGGTATTCAGTCTGCAAGGAGAAAAGTAATTAACAGAACTGGAACTGACCTGGAAGCCACCTCCCTTGAAGGCTAGCTCTTACAGCTTTGGAGCGCACTATACAAGCTGCTAAGGGAGAACATCAATCGATGGTCCAACCCCAGCTTCAAGACCTAAAAACCACATCAATGACCAGCACAGCAAATTACATTGGTGCGGTAGTGGCACATTTATCTTTGGAGTAATCAACAGCTACCTAACTGGACTTAAAGCCCACTCAATGGGAGGAAACTCATGTGTAGTACTATAAACCTAGCCAAATGCACATAGCTGGAGAGGTCATATAAAACTTAGAGAAAACTTGAAGGCTGTCATATCCCTAGACAAATGTAATTTCTTACTATGTACAAAATATGGATCCTTAAATTTATAGACAAGTATCCCAGTCACCACCTATCAAAGTAGCTTCTTTTTCAAGAGACAGAGATAATTATAGAGTTCCACAATGGTCATACACAGAGATTGTCTGTGAATTGCCCAAGTCTAAGTGGCACATCTAGGATACAATCTCTACCATCTCTATACCTAAGGCTCATAGAACATAGAGCAAGGGATAAAGAGAACAGTAATGTATCTTTTGACTCTCATCAATGACGCTTTCTCATGCAACAGAGGTCCAGGAACACAAAAGGTCACAAATGGCCAAAACACAAAGAATAAGAGTCTACAGAGTGTGGGTCCTTGGACAGGACTCTTATATTAAAATCCACCCATCCAGGGCTCAGAGGTCATTTGGGAAGAGGGTAAGAAAAGATTTTAAAATCCAAGGAGGAGGTACATCACCATACAGAAATAGTCTTACAAACGTCTGGGACCCCTCTCATACAAACCTACAGCAATGGTTTCAACATGCACAAGACCCATGCAAACTTAAGCAGACAAAAACCCAGTGCAGGTCTGTGGAAATGAACAGCAGGCCCCAATCTTAGTTGAAGAATTATTAGCAGCTGATTACTGCTGGGTGAGGAAGAGCTCTTCTTAAAAGGAAAGACTCTAGAGAGGCTGACTAGATCCCAGTGGATGAAATTTCACTAAGGGACATCTGGGGACACTAAATTTACATGATAGGCTTTAACACAAATGACAGAATGTATGAACTCCGGTGGGGGGGGGTATGGGAGGGTGCCAAAGGGCAAAAGGATATAAAGATGATTTTCCATATGAAAATTCACAAATTTGTGTATTTGTGAAATACACAAAATTTCACTTAAAAAATTTTTTATTAAAGAGAAAAGTGGGGCCTGGAGAAATGGCTCAGCAGTTAAGAGCACTGACTGCTCTTGCAGAGGACCTGGATTTGATTCCCAGCACTCACATGGCGGCTACAAACCATCCTTAACTCCACTTCCAACAGAATCTGAAACCCTCTTCTGACCTCCAAGGCATTGCACGACATGGCTGCACTCACATACATGCAGGCAGTATACTCATACACATAAAATAAAACTAATAAATAAATATTTTTAAAAAGAGAAAAGTGATTAATACAACACTCTTTACCTAGAAATCAAGTTTTTAGTGTTGTTTCATAAAATGATTAGCAAACTTGTTTTGCTAAAGTGCTTATCCCTCTGACACAGAGTAGCTCATATCTGGCTGAGAGATGGAAGAAAGATGTTTGTATAATCCTGAAATGTCATTTCTCCTGTCATTTCTTCGAGTATTGTTTTGTGCAAAGCAAAGAATGAATTTTCCTCTGCATTAAGGAAAAGGCCTTAAAATACGTTTTAAAATTTTACATGGAAACTTAAAATCCTATAGAAATGATTTTGATGCAAGTGTGGCTGGTAGAGATTCCATAAGCCACCACACTGATTTGCAACCTCTTTGAGGAATTTACAAAACAGAGGAAGCCACAGAGGTTATTTATCCATGTGGAGAAAAATGAGCAGTGTTGGGGATGCAGCTTAGTAAATGAACTACTTGCTGCACCCATATAAAGCTGGGTATGGCAGCACCCACTTATAATTCTAGGACTGAGGAAGCAGAGACAGGCAGAGTCCTGTGGCTCAGTGGGCAGCCAACCAACCTAGCCTAGCCAGCAAGCTCTAGGTCCCACAGAGAGACTGCCTCAAAAAATAAAGTGGATAATGCTTGAGAAATGACATCTCGGGTTGAATTCTGCTCCTAGACACACACACACACACACACACACACACACACACACACACACTAAAGAAGTCTTCACTTTGAACTGTGTCTTTATCATTAATGACTTTATTAGTCACTTTTCTGTGCTGTGATAGAAACACTGACATAAGCAATTTATAGAAGAAGGGTTTATTTGAGCTTATGGTTCCAGGGGAATTACAGTACATCATGGTAGGGAGGCATGGTATCTGGAAGTGGCTGGAACAGGAGCAGCAGAAGCTAAGTTCTCACATCATCACACAGGCACAAGAAGCAAGAGAACAACTGGAGATCTGGAAAGGCTTAAGAACTCTCTAAGCCCACCCCAGTGACATGCTTCCTCCAGGACAGCCACACCTTCTAAAACCTCCCAAAACAGTGCCATCATCTGGGGACAAAATGTCCAAATACTTGGAGCCTATGGGGGACATTTTCATTCAAACCACCACAATGACAAAGTCACTATTAGCTTAACAAAGTAGGGAGTACCCACTTTGAAATTGGGCAGCAACAGTCCTTGTGCCTGAGCCTTGACTGAATAAAAAGGAGAAACTGAGCTGAGCACCGACATGCATCTCTCCCTATCACCTTCCTGTAGATGCAGTGTGAGCAACTGCCTCACTCTCTGGTCACCATGTATAGGAGAGGAAGTGCCAGGCCTAAGCACAGGCTGCACTAGGGAGCACAGCTTCCACTTTGAGAGCACAGCCTGCGCTTCTGCAAAATAGCCAAACTACAATCTGCCTGGATGAGGGGATCTATCAGGAAGCGACACACTAACTTATGGGACACTGGGGACAGAGGGAAAGGTATATATAAGGCTTGCACTTCCCAGCAATAAACGAGTCTGCAGCACCTCGCCTAGTGCCTGCTCTCACCCGACTCCCAGAGTCTGTGTGTTGATTCCACACCACTCACCCCCACCTCGGCCAGAACCCTTGTTCCCTGCAGTCCCTTGTGGGCTGGACCCACAAGGAAACCTGCAACAACCATGCTTTCCTACTGCGATAAACTGTACCCTCAGAGTGTGAGCCCAAATAAACCCTTCCTCCTTAAATACATTTGTCATGCATTTTGTCACAGAAACAAGGAAAATAACTAATGCACTGCTAGATAATATGAATGATGGCTACAGCTGACATGGCTGGCCATGTGTGAACCATCATCCTGCTGCGCCCTCATGCTGTTTTTAGACTGGATATTATGTGTATGGATGCCTAAATTTTCATAATAATGCTGAGGTCATTAAAGAAAATGCCTGTGACACAGTCTTTTGTGTTCCTCCCACCCTTCCAGTAAAGTTTATCCAGACTCTTGTCCACTCCTGTCACAGACTCAAGATGACTGGGCTCCTAGGGTTTTGAAGTTGTTTGTACTTACTGTGTTGCTTCCACCAGAGAGTCCTTGCACATCAGCCCTTTCCACCTAGACAGCATCGTCACTTAGTTAAAATTCACTCATCTTCTAGATCTTAAAGTATCTCCACCTCAGAGAAACCTAATGGGAATCCATGCTTACACCTAAGTCCTCAATGATAGGTTCTCAGCACCAAGCAACTGCCCCTTGAGTCTCTTGTAATTTTGCATGCATGCATGTGGTTGTTGGATAGATGTCTGCATGAGGCAGGTATCACCCATCTTCATTCAGTCCAGAACTTGGCACATTCCTGCTGGGCCACCCAGGATTCTTTTCATTCTCTCCATTGTTTGCATCCCAACTGCCTGCCTGTCCTTTCTGTGCTCACTTCTGTATCTGGATTAGCTTTCCCAAGCCCTTCTTAAATAAACTTTGAGATGCCTGGTTCACTCAGCTGTCATCCTCTGGGACTCTGCAGGAGTGCTATGGATGTTATGGTAAGATGTCAGAGTAGAAAAACTTCTCTGTGGTCTTTGATTACGTTTGCCATTGAGTAAGCTTGTATCCTTGAACTGTGACCTCATTCATGCTCCTCAGTTTGGGATTATTTTGGTTACCACCTCCCCTTACTCCCAAGAGAGAAAGAAAATTGAGAAACCACTGGAATTAGGCACTTCCCCTCCTCTTGTCAATTAGCCCTTCATAAAATCCTAAAGGGCTAGGCTCTGGTAAAACAGCTTTCTCTTAAAAGCACACCTCAGTGGGGCTAGGGAGAGACCTCAATTGGTAAAGTGTTTCCTTTGAAAGAACAAGATTTCCTATATATAATTACTTCTCCCCTTCTCCTGCTGGAGGCACAAGATGTTTTCCTCAACTCTTCAACAGGAGAACCTTGTAGGGCTTCTAGGCACAACTCATAGGAGTGCTGTGATTACATGCCTGTTTTTTTACATTGGTTCTAGTGATTGAATTTTTTTTTTCAAGTGCATGGCAAGCACTTCACGAACAGAGCTATCTCCTCAGCCCATCATCTTTTAGCTCGATGAGAGGTCTCTCTGTAACTTAGCTATTCCGTTCCTCAGTATCTACTCAAAAGACTCCAATTCAATATATAAGAGATATTTGCACATCAATGTTTACTGCAAGCACTGTTCACAATAGCTAAGTTATGGAGTCAACCTGTGCCCACCAACAGAGAAGTGGATAAAAAAAATGCTGTTTATATATGCAATGAAAATTTTTAGTCATAAAGAAGAATGAAGTTGTGTAACAGTGCAGGTAAAAGGATGCAATGGAGACCACCATATTAAACAAACTAAGTCAGTTTCAAAAAGACAAATATCTCATGTTTTCTCTCTATTGTGGTCTCTAGACTTTACAGATAAATAAAATTATGTGTGTGCTGATAACATGAAAGTAGAAGAGAAACTATTTGAGAAACAAAAGAGATTAACAGAAGGATCAGGAAAGGAGAAGGCAGTGGGTGTGGGGGTAATATGCCCACAGTACATTATACACTTACATGAGAAAAGCTTTATGTAACCCTGAAAAATAGAAAAATAAAGAATATGCTTTTAAAAGACTGTTTCTGAGTCACATAACAAAAACATGAATAAACATCTCCATTTTGCCAGGGCAGTGCTTCAATGCAGGGTACTGAGTGACTCGAGAGGAAGGACAAAAGGCACTGGAGAGGGGTGCATTTGTTTTACGTGGGAAAAATTCCTGACAGAAGCACTAAGTCCTAAAATAGTCTGTGGCAGATGGGGTCAGCAGAAGTCTTCAGTGACCAGGAACAGCTCCCTGAGAAGTGACCGTGACTTAGTGTGTGTCCTTGAAGCTGCAGCAGGGACTCATGGGACGGTGAGTCAACACTAGGGTTCAGCCACATGCTCCTCTGAGAAGAGTTCAGGGTTTTCTCTCCCCCACCACCTATCCAAGGAGGTCTCATCTTTATTGTCATCATTAAACTGCAAGCTCCCATCTGTGCTCAAATCGAAAGGGACAGCTCAGGCCCAACCATCAGGTGGTCTGCACTGGGGACTGCTCTGCAGATGTAGAGTCAAACTTTTAATGGTTGGAAGCTATTACTAAGTACCACCCAAGCATTATAGCTGGCCGGTTAGCTCAGTTGGTTAGAGCGTGGTGCTAATAATAAGTACCACCCAGGCATCAGAATATGATTATGGAATTGCAAAATTGTGCTTTAAAATGTAAGTCAAAAGTGTTCAAGGTCACTGAGAGACAGAGAAAGTCGGAAGAAAGCACTGCAGCAAGAAAAATTCATCTTTTTGGGCAAAATGAACTGGCAGAAATACCAACCGTTCATTACTTCAGTGGCTACCAAGCTCATTCCTGGACATCACTGTGAAGCAAAATCTCACATGGGCAGAGGGTGGGGGATACGGGGTGGATGCCGTTCAGTCCTTTAAAGTTAGCCTGCGATATAGTCTTGGTAAATGAAGAAATGATTAAGAACTCTCAAAGCAACCATTTAAAACTGATTCCCTTTTCCTATTTATTAATAAAGGTTACCCCAGCACTTGTTTCTCGATTAAAAAGAATGACATCAAACAGTTAACCTCTCCTACCTAGATAGACTTCTTCTAAAATGAATTGTCTTCTAGTTTCAAAAAAAAATACCTTGAAAGCATACTGATAAGCCTATTCAGACCTACAAAGGCCTGAACACATCTGGAGAGTGCTCAGAATCATCACCCTAGGGAGGAGAGACAAAAAAGAACGAGCAGCTGTTGGCCATCACCTCCTGGGAATGCACAGCCCCTGGGCCACCCCACAGGGAGAGTAAGGTGTCTATTAAATGCATACTGATATTACAACCTTTATTGTTATATGAGGTTCAACATCTATGAAAATGATGTGTTTGTGGACCAAAAATATTCAGACATTGGTCGGTTCATATGGCTCAATCTACTGCCAAGGACACTGAAAGACTTTAAGTGGTTGATGGTGGGAAACCGTTCAGGGGGTAAAAATCTTATTTTAGTAATACTATTGATATGATACTCTTCTAGGTGAATTTGGTAGTATATGGGAAAATCTTGATGCTTTAACACAAAAATCCCACATAAAAGGACTTATGCTAGAAAGATCAAAGTGTATAATTGCAACATTTTTAAAAAATGATTTACATCAGTATTCAATCATAAGAACTGGTAGAAAAATACCATGTCACATCTACATAACAGAACATTATATGCCCATTAAATTTGTATTTTTAAGGATCATTTAATAACATAAGAAATTATTTATAATACAATGTTGATGAATGCAAAAGTAACAAAAATGTTCAATACATAAACTAGGAAATGTTTATTTTCTTTTTTAATTCTTAAAAAATATTGTAAGTGCAACAGAGTGTAATGCATACAGAAGGCCACAGCTGGTTAAGTTTTAGAGAATAAGAGGCTGCAGAGTGCTTGGCCCTGGATAGGACTCCTGTATTAGACCTCACCCTTCTTCAGCTCAGGGACCATTGCAGAAGAGAGGGTGGAAAGATTGCAGGACCCAGGATGGTCCATGAACATAGGGAAACAGAGGCTTTCAGGTCTCTGGAAGCTTGCTCATGTGCACTTGCAGCAATGGTGGCACTGAGCACAAAACTCATACTGACTCAATCAGACAAGGGCCCAAAGCAGAGTGTGGGAAATGGGTGGCAGGCCAGCCCTAGCCTGGGAGCTGTTGGCAATTGATTACTACTGGGTGAGGGAGAGTAGACCTTCCTTAAGATCTCTAGATAGGCTGACTAAAGACTCCAGTGGATGAAGCTGCACTGAAGGACATCTGGGTACAAATGCTTGACTGGATAGGACTAGTATGGAGGAATGCACAAGGTCCAGTGAGGGACGATGGGGGTGGGCCTGGATGAGGGAGGGGGTCTAGATTGGATTAAGAACTATTGCATGAAACATACAAAATCTCAATAAATTTTTTTCTTTCTCTTGTATTTCTACTTTCTCTATTTTTTAAATAAATAATTTACTGAGAATTTCATATAGGCATATAAGGTGTTTTGATCAAATCCATGTCCACTCCCTCCCCTCCAACTCCTCCTGTATCTCCCCATCACTTTTTTCTGATAATTTCATGTACTTTTTTTCTTGATTTATTTATTTTTTATGGGGCTTTGGGCTACTCTAACATTCCCCCCTCTGAAGAGGTAACCCTAAAACTGTTTTAGGATTAGATAAAATCTCCCAAATATTTTAAACATTTTTGGCCTTTGGAATGGAGTAGGTTGCTAAGAGGCCCAAGGACATTGTGAGTTTTAGCCAAGAAACTGGCTACTTTTCTTTGGGGTCTTTTTACCCTAACTGCCTAGCCAATTCCTACCTCCTATTCTTATCACACCATCCTCTGAAGAGGTTACCCAAATTGCCAATAGTGAATTGGGATGCAGACAACTCTGGCTTCTTCCATGCTGAATAGGGACACAGGGTGAGGCAATTGGAGTACCCCTTTGGTGGGTTTATCTAAAACACTCCCAAATTGCCTAACTCTTATCTCGAGAAGGAAAAGAAAGTCTTTGAATCATGAATAGGAGATATGAAGAAGAAATAAAGGCAAGAGTAATTAGCATTACAAGTTCTAGACAGGGAACTAGAAAAAAGTCAGAACAGGGCAATTTTCAAATGTATTCTATGAGAGTCCACTGGAATTTCTTGACAAAGGCTTCCAAAAGCATCCCTCTATTGGGCTCCTCCTCATTTTCCTTTTGTCTTCCAAGGCTGGACTCTAGAGTGATGGATTCAGAATTTGCTTTCAGGTATTTTTGTAGCTGTTGGAGTGATTAGAATCAGTTCCTTCTCAAAGGCTTCTAGATAGGGGGAGAAAACAAATTTATCCATCATTTTAGAACAATAGCTGATTGTCTCCTTTAGCTATAGGTGGACACTACAGTATTGGAGACCAAGATTTGAAGTCTTACATCTGACCAGCACTTTCTGGTTAGGACCAAAATCATCAATGAGAAATAATTGTCCAAATAACTTTTTATATAAACTTAAGCCTAATGTCTGGGAAGTGTAATCCCTTGAACTCTTAAAGAAATATACTGATGATTTTATTTTTTGGTTATACTTTCCTTTTGGGTATTTAAGGCCAGACAGTTGGCCCAAATAAATCAATTTATTTTTACACTTAGGATCATTTGAGGATCTGTTCCTCAGGGGTCACATGGACTTTGGAGAAGCTCCTGGTTCCTTTCTTTTACCAGTTCCATCTATGTGAAGATAAGTCAAAGGTCCTGCTCAACCATGTCTGGCTTCACTTGGAAGCATGAATGGGATGTTTCCTCTGAGTTGATCCTCCTCTTTCTGGACACTGGTTCAAGTCCATCTCGTGGGGTCTCCATGTCCTCCCTGAACAAGAGGACAGGTGACTCACCACAGTTACAGGACATTTTTAGAGATGCTCCACAGTCCCCTGGAACTTGGTCAACCTTGGAAGGCAAGGGGCAAAAACTGTCCTTTAAGTTCCTCTTACCACATTAGTATAGGCCTTAAAGTATGGCTGTTAAACATCCAAAAAGGTTAGTTCCACCAGTCTGGTACTTTTAATTATCATGTGCTATGTAGATAAGGCTCAGGTAAAAAAAACAAATATTTTCAGATAAACATTGAGTAGATATGTATTTTGTTCCTTAAACTAGTTGACTAAACTGTGACCATCGAAATTTTAAGATTATGTGCTCTTTGCATAATTTTCAGGCAGCTTGACAAGTCAGGAGAGTCTCCCAAGCAGTCCTACTGCTTATATAACCTTGGGTTCGGGCCTTGCAAATCTTGTAAGTTGTAGGGACTTCCTGAGACTTGTTAGTTGTTTTATATTCTGAGCCTTGTCAGTTTTGCTTACTTCCTGAGTCTTAAGAGCTGAGGAAACGGGCAGGAGACCCCAACCTTAGCTGAGGAACTATTGACGGCTAATCACTGCTGGTTGAGAGAGAGTTGGTTCATCCACTGGATGAACTCACACTGAGGAACATCTGGAGACACAAACTTGACACAATAGGCCTTAGCATATATGACAGAATGCATGAAATTCTGTGTGGAGGAATGAATGTGTGCAGATAGGGGAAAGGGTCTAATTATGATTAAGGTTGTATTGTAAATATGATTAGTGTTGTATGAAAGGCACAAAAATTAAATAGAAAATATATAAAAAGAAACATTAATTATTTTCACCCTCAACAGGTGTGAAATACTTACCTCACAACTACAACATGGCTAGCAATCAGAAAAATTAAATAGAAAATATATAAAAAGGAACATTAATTATTTTCACCCTCAACAGGTGTGAAATACTTACCTCACAACTACAACATGGCTAGCAATCAGAACTATTGCGTCAGGGTTCTTGTCCAATTTTAAACAACCTCACCCTTCTGAAAACAAACACAATGGAAAACCTGCCTTAGCCAAACTTGGAATTTCCACTAATTTCTAATCTCACCTTCCTGTTTGGCAGCATTGCAAAAGCTCTATCGAGATGGTGTTCCCCTTGCAGAATGAAAAATGGACTCAGTTCTGTCTATCATCTGCATTAGTGATATCTGGGGAGTCAACATACACCAGAGTGAGATTGATGAAATCAGATCTTTTCCACTGCACAATCCAAGTAGTGAGAAATTTACTAGTAAAGAAATCACCCACAGTGGCAAGAATGCTAAAGGGAGTGTCAGTACCAGTGCGCCTCTATCCTCAAGGATGTGCAAGCAGTTACATGAGCAGGTGGCTCAGTTACTTTCTCATTGCTATGATAAAATAGTCTGACAAAAGCAACTTAAAGGAGAAAGGGTTTGTTCTGTTTTACAGTTCTAGAGGGCCACAGTCCCCTGTGGTGGGGAAGGCATGGCAGCAGGTTGGCCAGTCACATTGCATCTGTACTCAAGAAGTAGAGATTGAACAGAGAGTGAACAAGGCTATAATCTTCAAGCCTCACCCCCAGAAAGTGTTGCTAAAATTCCTTCTGGTGATGGGAGGTTGTAAACAATATTTTCTCCCTCCTTCCTTGGTCCCAATAACAAAACGAGGTAAAATTTTGCCAAACTGCAGTCTAGGAAACCATAGCATCTACTGAGCTTACTTACAGAGTAGTGGGTGAGGGTTTACTTACAGGAGTGTTGGGTACTCCCCTGCCCAAGGCCATACCAGAAAGCCTTCATCCAAGCATGGATGGTGGCTTCCCCAAAGTTGCACAAAATGGTGGGAGAGAGCATCCCCCAGGCTTCTCAATTTTTTTTTTTTTTTGGCTTTTTTGTTGTTGTTAGTTTTTCCTGTTTTGAAATCAGTATATTTCTTTCTTTTTTAAATTTCATTTATTTAATAACCACAAGATCAGAAGAAGCATTTCATTACAGCATTAACATATTCAATAACAATTTCCAGAGCAAAGATGCATCTCTTTCAATATTGACTGTAAATTTTTAGATTCACAGTTTAATTAATACAGTTATACAATATTGAACTCAATCTTATATACCCTTAGCCCCTTCCAGAGGCCATGTGTACGTAGGGCCAACTGGTTGGTTGAGAGGTGTAGCTGAACTCTCAGACAAGGGTCCCATGACTCTCCCTGGCCCTCTCTTCTTTTTTTAAAAAAAAATATTTTATTTATTTTTTTAATATATATTTGTGTATTACCTGCATGTATGTAAGTGCACCCATGTTGTGGAATGCCCGTGGAGGATAGAAGAGGCTGTCAGATCCCCTGGAACTGGAGTTACAGACACTTGTTAGCCACTATGTGGGTGCTGAGATTCGAACCCAGTCTTCTGCAAGAACAGCCAGTGTTCTTAACTGCTAAGCCATCTCTCCAGCCTACCTCCCTTCTTTATTGGAGTGTAGTTAACAAGATTAGCTGTGATGATCTTGGGCAAGTGGGGGCAACTGAGTTTGGGAAGATGGCATCTGTCTGTCAGAGGACAATCCTATACAGAAGGCAAAATAAGTGAATTTGCCAGATGTGATAGGTAGACACACAGGATGGTCCAGTGACTTTTGCTTTGTATAACTCCTTCGTTTTTGAGTGTGGTGGGACCTGTGCTGGTCTAGCACTGTGATTACCAGATTGACACTATTTGGGGAAAGGAATTTTTCAGTTGCCTTTGAGTTAATCAAAAGGGAGATTATTTAGTTAAATTTAGTCTAATCACTGAGCCCTTTAAAAGCAGAGCATATTCTCAAGCTGATGACAGAAGAGGAAGTCAAAAAGATCCCAAGCATTTGGGGACTCATGTGACAAAGAACACAAGCAGCTTCTAAGACCTTAGATAGCTAACAAGGGAACTGAGACCTCCATCCCACCATCATCACAAACTGAATTCTCTTGTCATAGTCCACTTGGAGTCTCAGATTTCTACAACAAAATATTGTAAATGGAGTGACTTACAAACAGCAGAAATGCATCTGTCACATTTCTGCAGCTGAGATCAAAAACTCCAGCAGACTCAGAGTCTCATGGAGTTTTCTCAGAAATGGAAAATCAGTGTCCTCACATGGCAAAAAGGATAAACATGCTCTTTTAGGCCTCTTTTAAGAGGACACTAATCCTATTCATGAGGGCCCCACCCTTGTGACCTAACTACCTCCTGAAAGCCCTTAACTTCTAATACATCTGTTCTGATTTGGATGTGAAATATTCCCCACAGGCTCATGTATTTGAACACTTGATCCCCAGTTAGTTGTGCTGTTTGGAGAGGTTATAAAACCTTCAGAAAGTAGGGCCTTAATGGAGAAAATGGGTTGGTGGGGGGAGAAAGCCTTGAGGATTATAGCCTCACCCCAATTCCTGTTATCTCTTAGCTTCCTGATTGATCCAAACGTAGTAAGTTCTCACTGCCAGACCTTCCTTACCAGGATGGACCCTATCCCTCATACTGTGAAGCAAAATAAGTCCTTTCTCCCTCAAATTGCTGCTTGTGGCTTTCCCTAAGAAGATATGAACAAACATCTATTAACCTCAATTAAGGAATTATTGACATCAAGATAATGATTTCACTGAAGTCCTACTTCAGGAACCAATGAGTTTACCAGGGTTACCTATAAAAGATTAGGTAAAGGAGTACTTATAAGAACATGGATGATTCAAAAGCAGCTGCATCACCAAAAAAGCCCAATCCAGCATGGTGCTGCCTCATGACTGCTGCATCCCTGGAACTCTTTGCATAATTCTCAGGCAGCTTGACAGGTCAGGAGAGTCTCTCTCCCCAGCAGTCCTACTGCTTATATAACCTTGGGTTCACGCCTTGCAAATCTTGTAAGTTGTAGGGACTTCCTGAGACTTGTGAGTTGTTTTATATCCTGAGCCTTGTCAGTTTTGCTTACTTCCTGAGTCTAAGAGCCTCCAGGATGGTATGCTTCAACTTAAAGGGTACTGTTATACAAGCATTGCTTCTTTTCAGGTATTCTATCAGAGCAATGCAAAGAGTATCTAATACACCCTCATCTCAGAGGTTAGGATTTCAACATGTGCATTGGGGACTAAAGAAATACAAACTTTCAGACCACAGCAGCTACATTAACCCAAATGAACTTGGAAGCAAATTCTTCCCCCAAGGCCTTCAGATAAAAGCCTAGTCATCCACAACTTGGTTTGAGCTTTGTCTTGTTAAATCCTAGAGAATCCAGCTAAGGCCACACAAACCTTCTGAGTTTTATGTTCCTAGGTTACCAATTTGTCACACAGCAGTACATACCAAAAGACAGACACAAATGTAAGATAAATCAGTTATTTGTCACAAAGCTCTCCAGACTCTGACTAGACCCCAGTATAGCAGTGATTCCTAGAGAGCCTGTCTCAAAATTCTCTCCCAGGGGAGGTCTGGACAAATGAAAGAAGCTGAGCATGTAAAAGAAGTGATGGGCAGCCAAAGCCAAGCTGAAAAATAGATGGATAGTTAATATTTGAGTTTTTATTGGGAGCCTACATTTTACCTCTTCGATCCCATGTTCAATGGGATTCAACTGGGAGCAAAAGAAAACTGCTCAAGAGGCAAGAGGCAGAATCACCATTGTTAGAACAGCCAGGGCTCAGCCTGATGTTGAATTAGGCAGGACAGCACAAATGGCTGATAGATTCAGGAGTACAAGGAAGATAAAACCAAAGAAGGATTGGTGAAGGAGTGAAGTAGCCAGACAGGGTCCTGTGCTCTCCCTAGGGAATGAGACAAATTATAGAGACCTACCTGCATTACTAGGCTGTTTCTTTCACGTGCCCTAGTCTTCCTCAACAGCTTCTTACTCCTCCTTCAAGGACTAGTTTCAAGTCCCATCTCTCTCAGGAGTCCTGCTTTAGAATACCTGCCTGCAAGTCATCTAAACTTCAACTTTCAGTCATCTTGGCCAATAGCAGGTATTTTGTACTTGATTATTTCCAAGGTCAATGACTTCATTGATCAATAGGAAGCATTTCCTACTGACTGGTTCCAAGGTCAGTGGCTTCATTTCATTAAGCAAAACCCATCACATTCGGGGGCAGTTATAATGGTGAAGTATTCCTCCTCACACTAAGCCAAGATCTACTACTTAACAATTGTGATGCCAGGCAAGTGACTGCCTCACTGAGATTAACTTCCTCATTCACAGATCAGAAATAAAAGTATACTTTCCCCCAAAAGATAGGCTTAAATAAAGTCATCTAAGTCATCATATCCGACATAGTCAGTCCTTAATAAATGGTATTTGTTGAACTGTAGAAAAAATATTGCAATGCTTCTACTACAATGCCTGGCATCCTATTATCGCTCACTGAGAGATACCTATGAAATGCCACAGTTGTAAGAACTATCTGAAGCCACATGAATCCCCATGCCCTCGCTATACCTCAGCTGATACCTTCCAAATATATAAACATAGATGTATATACCACCTGGAATAGAACACGTGACTTGTAAATATTATTGTAGTTTTTTTTTTTTTTTTTTGTCTTTTTTGAGACAGGGTCTCCTTGTAGTCCCAGCTGTCCTGGAACTTACTATGTAGACCAGGCTGGCCTCGAACTCACAAAGATCCACCTGCTTCTGCCTCCCGAGTGCTGGGATTAAAGGCGTGAGCCACTACGCCTGCCCTTGTAGTATTTTTTTTTATCCAAATAAAATTTCCACATTGCAGGCATGTTCAGATGCCTTCTATCAAGATTGAGCCTTTCTACAAATAATTCTATAAATAGATATTACTTATAAATGCCTCTTTCCAAGTGAACACCTCCAAGTTGAAGAGATCGACAGATGTAATGAGTAATATAGGAAATAAGGAGAATTCTTCCCCAAGTTTGGTTTAAAAATGGTGGTTCTAATTGGTGGAACTCTTTTCAAATATAAAATCAGTGCTTCACATTGATTGCTTATATCCAGTTTAGCTCTCCAATTTGATCTGAGATTTTTTTTCTGAAATTTTTATCCTATAATTTATTCTATTTGATTTTTTAAGGTTTGTCATCTAGAAGTTTGACAATCTGCTTCCCAAGTCTCCATCACCATGTGGCATTAATGTTGTTCATGTATCTGATTTCCCCAGTCGACATCAAGATGTTTGTGAATAACTATTTCTTAACTTTCTAATGTCCTCCAGGACAGATTTTTCAAATTTGCAACAGCAGTCCACAGTGAGGCATGCATTTAATATTGTAACCCAAATGTTCACATCTATGACCTGATGTTTCCTAAAACAATACTTACCTTAATGGCACCTCTAATATTGTCCAGTCTGTTGGGTTTTTATAATAATAATCATTCATTGTTGGCCAAGACCCACATGATTGATTTCACAACCCATTACCAACTCATCACTCATAGTTTGCAAAATACTTCTCTATAAAAGGGTTTTAATTTTTTTCACTTAAGTGGCAGATAAAAATTAATCTATACTCTGGGGCAGGGAAGAAATAACAGTGCTGCCCAGAGAAATCTCTTCTTCATCTTTAAAACCCTCACTGTATTGCACTTACTGTAGAATATATCTGTGCTTATTTTAACAAAAAAAAAAGTGAAGCTTTCCCCATTTTTCTAGTAAAATTTATGATCCAGGGACATGTTTAATTTTTAATCTCATGGCTTTGCCTGCCCTTTGGCAATTGACCAGGATCCCACTACCTGCTGAGTACCCTGGTTTGAGAGAAAGAGAGAAAAAAAGCTCTACTCCACAGTTCTAGAAAGAGGATCATCCTAATAAGAATGGTTGATGTCCTGGTCGGCTATCTCCTAAAGGAAGGGAGGAGTAGCCTCTGACCATACCTTTTTTTTGGGGTGGGGGAAGGGAGGGAGGGAAGGAGACAGAGAGATGTGAGATAGAATGGAGTGTTTCATTAAAACAAATATTGAGATTGCTTGGGGCTGGGAAATAGAGGTGGGACTAAGAGATGGTTACGTACAGATAGACCTGTACTTAGTTAGGAAAGCACCCTCATGGCCATCCCATATTCCTGAGTATCTTTGGAGCAGAGCTACCAACTGCCATTTTTCTGAACTCTCTTCTCAAAAATGTTTGTTATTCAATATCTTTAAAATAATATGCTTCATTATAGAGATAGCTTCTTCCTCTGGAACAAAGAGTGGGTTTGCTTAGGGCTCAGTATAAAGAAAATGCCTCCCATGGGGCAGTGGTCATGCAGCCTGCTGCCCATCATAAAATACTGGGATCCCCAAACTCAAGGCGCCTGTCTCTTACTATGATGTGAGTGTGTGCATTTACCTTGCCCTCCATACTCCCTGTAGAAGCTTCTGTTCTGGGAACTACAGCAAATGCTAACGCTCTGGCCATTGCTATTATAGTGAATCATCAGCTGTCCTCAGTCATGGGTGTCTCATATTCTGCCTGCATACCTGACATTGTGGCAGACTACTTACAGCCTGGAATGTTGGTGCTTTTTTTGTTTTTCTGAGGCAGGGTTTGGGTATGTCATTCAAGCTGTTCTAGAATTCATAATGCAGATCAGGCTGTCCTTAAGCTTGTGGAGATCGTCCTGCTTCTGCCTCCCAAATGTGGGAATCACAAGTGTGCACCATCATGCCTAGGCTTCCTTTGACTTCTGTACATTGAGTGTGTGTGTGTGTGTGTGTGTGTGTGTGTGTGTGCGTGCGTGTGTGTGTGTGTATGGGTTGCATGTTCATGGGTGTCAGAGTGCATGGACCAATATGGGCATACAGAGGCCAGAACGTGAAGCCAGGTGTCTTCTTCATTCACTCTCTACCTTATTGCCTTCATATAGGGGTTCTCACTAAACAGAAGCTCACTGTTTCAGCTAGGCTGCCTGGTCAGTGAGATCTCGGGATCAGCCTGTCTCTGCCTCCCAGTGCTGAGTTACTGTACAGGGATGTACAGTCATGCTGGCTTTTTACATGAGTGGTAGGGACTTAAACTCAGGTCCTCATGCTTGCAGAGCAACCTTGCTTTCTTTTTTTTAACTTAAAAGTTAAAAAGAAACTTTTAAAAAGAAACTTTATTGAGAATTTCATACACGCATATAAGGTGTTTTGATCAAATCCATGCCCACTCTCTCCCCTCCAACACCTCCCATATCGACATCCTTAATATTTTCCTGGTAATTTCTTCCTAATCCCAGTCAGTGACCTCTATCTCTCATTCTCTCTACCTTCCTTCCTTCCTTTCTTTTAAATGAGGCTTTTTGCTACTCTAACATTACCCCTCTGAAGAGGTAACCCTAAAATCTTTTACGGATTAGATAAGAGCTCCCAAATACTTTTGTCATTTTGGGCCTTTGACACAGAGGATGTTGCTAAGAGGCCCAAGGACATTTTGACCTCTAACCAAGAAACTGGCTACTTTTAGGGCACGGGGGGTCTTTTTACCCTAACTACCTAGCCAATTCCTACCTCCTATTCTTATCGCACCATCCTCTGAAGAGGTTACCAAATTGCTGATAGGGAATTGGGACACAGACTGCTCTGGCTTCTTCCATGCTGAACAGGGATGCAGAGTGAAACATTTGGGGTACCCCTTCAGTGGGTCTATCTAAAAGACTCCCAAATTGCATAACTCTTATCTGTAGGGAGAAAAGAAAGCCCTTGACTGGTGAATAGGGGATATGAAGGAGAAGTAAAAGCAAGAGTAGTTAGCATTGCAAGCTCTAGACGGAGAACAAGGAAAAAGTCAGAGCAGGGCAAATTTCACATGTTTATATCAGAGTCCATTGGGATTTCTTGACGAGAGCTTCCAAAAGAATCTCTCTATTGGATTCATCCTCGTTTTTCTTTTGTCTGCCAAAGCTGGATTCGAGAGTGATGGATTCAGGTATTTTGATAGCTGTTGGAGTGGTTAGAATCAGTGTCAGTTCCTGCTCAAAGGCTTCAAGATAACTGAGGGGTTGCCAAGGTGTATGTATGACCTGAGGGTATGTACACTGCAAAGCCTTTACCCAACATAGGTCATGCCTTCTCTTCCTAGCCTTCCCCAAATTGTATATTTTAGCCCTCGCCAAACCCAGGAGACCATGCGTGATTAGGGCCAAATTACATACAGTTGGCCAGGAAGAGTGGCTGGATAATCCAGTGACAGTCCAATGACCCTGCTTGGTGCTCCTTCAATGAATGAGCACAACTGTCAACAAGCCCAATTGTGATGCCGCTTAGCGATCAGGCTCAGCTGAAGTCATGGTGGTAGATATTTCATGCAGAAGGGACTGCTATACAGCATCATCTTATTAAAAGGACATGGAATTTAAAAGGATTTGGTGCTAGGATCCA
>NW_008359681.1:1828259-1862554 GCF_000622305.1 Nannospalax galili | reverse complement strand
ACTGCTGAATAGAACTCCATTGTGTAAATATACCACATTTTGTTAACCACTCATCAGTTGAAGGGCACTTAGGTTGCTTTCATCTCTTAGCTATTGTGAAGAGCACCAACAAACATGGTTGTACAAGTGTCTCTACAATAGAATGAGTCATTTGGGCATATGCCAAAGAGTGGTATAACAGGGTCATATGATAGGCTCATTTTTAGTTTTTAAAGAGTTCATCACACTGGTTTCCACAGGGGTTGCACGAGTTTGCAATCCCACCAGCAGTGAATGAGCAGTCCTCTTTCTCCACATCCTCACCAGCATTTGGTATCATTTGTTCTCTTGATGCTAGTCAGTCTGATTGGGGCAAGGTGATACTTAGGGTGGTTTTAATTTGCATTTCCCTAATTACTAATGACGTCGAACACTTTTTGAGATGTTTCTTAGCCATTTTTATTTCTTCCTTTGAGAACTCTCTGTTTAAATATTTAGCCCATCTTTTAATTGGGTCATTTGGTATCTCAATTCTTTGTTTTTAGAGTTCTTTATATATTCTGGATGTTAAACCTCAGTCAGACTTGTCACTGGTGAAGATTTTTTCCCATTCTGTTTATTTTCTCTTCACTTTTTGGATTGTTTCTTTTGCTGTACAGAAGCTTTTTAGTTTAATGAGGTCCCACTTGTTGATTGCTGACCTTAACTCCTGAGCAACTTCTGTCTGATTTAGAAAATCCTTTCCTACACTTACATCTTGTAAGTTACTGCCAGCATTTTCCTCTAATAGTTTCAGGGTTTCCAGTTTCACATTGAGGTCTTTGATCGATTTGGAGTTGACTTTTGTGCAAGGTGAAACATAAGGATCTAGTTTCATTCTTCTACAGGTGGAGATCCAGTTTTACCAGCACCATTTGTTGAAGATGCTATCTTTCCTCCATGTGTGTTCTTGGCACCTTTGTCAAATATCAGGTGGTTGAAATTGCATGTACTTGGGTTTGGGTCTTCAATGATATTCCATTGATCTATTTTGTCTATTTTTGTGCAAGTACCATGCTGTTTTTATGACTATAGCTCTGTAATATACTTTGAGATCTAGTATAGTAATCCCCCTAGCATTGCTCTTTGTGCTCAGGGTTGCTTTGGCTAACCAGGGTCTTTTGTGCTGCTATTAAAATTTAAAGATGGTTTGCTCTAATTCTGTGAAATATGTCATGGGGATTGCATTGAATCTATATATTGCTTTTGGTAGGATGTCATTTTCACAATATTAATCCTTCCAATCCATGAGCATGGGAGGGCCTTCCATCTCCTGGTGTCTTCTTCAGTCTCTTTCTTTAATTATTTAAAATGGTCATTGTAGAGATCTTCAGTGTCTTTGGTCAGATTTATTCCAAGATACTTTATTTTTTTGCAGCAATTGTGAATGGGAGCATTTCCCTGTATTCTTTCTCCAATTGCTTATTATTGGTATATAGAAAGGCTATAGATTTTTGTAGGTTGATTTCATAACCTGCCACCATACTGAAAGTGTTGATCAGTTCTAGGAGTTTTCTGGTGGAACTTTTGGGATCTCTTAGATATACTATGATATCATATGCAAAAAGTGATAGTTTGACCTCTTCTTTTCCAATTAGTACTCCCTTAATAGAATGATGTTGGTTGTGGGTTTGTTATATATGGCTTTAATTATGCTGAGGTATGTTCCCTCCAGTCCAATTCCCTCTAGGACTCTAAACATAAATGCATGTTGAATTTTGTCAAAAGCCTTTTCTGCATCTATTGAGATGATGATGTGATCTTTGTCTTTGAGTCCATTTATATGATTAATGGCATTTATTTACTTGCATATATTGAACCATCCCTGCATCTCTGGGATAAAACCTAGTTGATCATGGTGAATGATCTTTTTGATGTGTGTCTGTATGCAGTTTTCAAGTATTGTGTAGAGAATTTTTGCATTGATGTTCATTAAGGATATGGGTCTATAATTTTCTTTTTTGGTTGTATCTTTACCAGGCTTTGGTATGAGAGTGATGCTGGCTTCATAGAAGGAATTTGGAAGTTTTCCTTCCATTTCAATTTTTTTGAATAAATTAAGCAGTATTGGATGCAGATCTTCTTTAAATGTCTGGTAGAATTCTTCTGTAAATCCATCTGGGCCTGGGCTTTGTTTCAACTTCTTTATATATTATGGGTTGGTTTAAACTGTTGATCTCCTCTTGGTTTAACTTTAGAGGTTCCCATGATTTCAGATATCCAGCCATTTCTTTTAGACTTTCAGATTTAGTAGTGTATAGGTTTTTAAAATATTCCCTTATAATGGTCTGCATCTTTTGGGTGTTGGTTGTAATGTTTCCCCTTTCATCTCTGATTTTGTCGTTTTGGATTTGCTCTTTCTTTCTTTTGCTTAACTGGGCTAAGGGTCTGTGTATCTTGTTTAGCCTTTCAAAGAACCAGCTCTTACATTCATTGATTCTTTGTATTGTTTTCTTTGTTTCTATTTCATGAATTTCTATTCTGATTTTTGTTATTTCTTCTCTTCTGCTGGGTTTGGGTTTCATTTGTTGTTGCCTTTCCAGCGTCTTGAGTTGCAGTGTTAGGTCATTTATTTGGGCTCTTTCTAATTTTTTAATGTAGGCACTTAGAACTATAAACTTCCCTCTTAGGACTGCTTTTAAAGTGTCCCAGAGGTTGTGTTGTATTGTCCTTTTCATTGAATTCCAGGAATTCTTTTATTTCTTTCTTAATTTCTCCTTTGACCCACTCAATGTTTAGGAGTGTGTTGTTTAATCGCCATGAGTTCATGTAGTGACTAGTGTTTTGTCCAGTGTTGATTTTGAGCTTTATTGTATTGTGGTCTGATAGAATGAATGGAATTATTTCAATATTTTTGTATTTGTTGAGGTTTGTTTTGTGGCCCAGTATGTGGTCACAATTGCAAACGTTCCATATTTGCTGAGGAGAAGGTGTATTCTTCGGTGCTTTGCTGGAATATCTGAAAGATGTCTGTTAGATCTACTTGATGTATGATCATTTAATTCAGATGTCTCTCTGTTTATTCTTTGTCCAGTTGGCCTGTCTAATGGAGACAGTAGAGTATTGAAGTGCCCTGCTATTACTGAGTTGGGGTTAATCTGTGTCTTAAAGTCCTGTAGTGTTGTTTTTATGAATTTGGGCACACCAGAGTTTGGTGCATATATGTTAAGGACTGTAATATCTTCTTGGTTAATTGTTCCTTCAATCAGAATGAAATGAGCCTCCTATCTCTTCTGACTAGTTTTACTTTGAAGTCTATTTTGCAAGCTATTAGAATTGTGACCACTGCTTGTTTCTTAATGCCATTTGCTTGGAATATTCTTTTCCATCCTTTTACCTTAAGGTAGTGCCTGTCCTTGAAGGTGAGATGGGTTTCTTGCAGACAGCAAAGAGATGGATTTTGTTTCTTAATCCATTCACTTTTCCTGTGTCTTTTGACTGGGGTTCAGTCCATTGATATTTAAGTTTATTATTGAAAGGTGTGTATTGGTTGCCATCATTTTGATTGCTGTTTGTGTTCTCTGTCTAATTTTGTGTTTCCTTGATTATACCTTTATTTTCTTTCATTGCCCCTGAGGTATAGTTGTCTCTCTCTTTGCTCTCTGTATTACTTCAAGTATTCTTTGAAGGGCTGGTTTTCTGGACATGTATTCTTTCAGGCTATTCATGTCATGGAAGAGTTTTCTTTTTCCCTCAACTATAATAGACATTTTTGCTGGGTAAACTATTGTCATGAAGAACTGGAGATGGCTTGGTCCAGGCTTTTCTGGCTTTCATAGTTTGCATTCATAAGTCAGCTGTAATTCTTTGCATGTGACTCGTTTTTCTTTTGCTGCTTTCAGTGTTCTCTCTTTGTCCTGTACATTTAGTGTTTTTATTATGATATGTCATGGGGAGTTTCTTTTCTGATCCTGTCTATTTGGTGTTCTTTGTGTCTCCTGTATTTGTATGGGGATGTATTTCCTTAATTTCAGGAAATTCTCTTCTACAATCCTGTTTAAGATCTGGTCAACACCATTAACCTGAAATTCTTCTCCTTCATCTATTCCTATGATCGGTAGATTTGGTCTTTTCATGGTGTCCCACATCTCTTGCATATTCCATTCCTGTGTTGTTGTTTTTTAATTTGCCATAATCTTTGATTGAGTGGTCCAGTTCTTCAACTTTATCATCCAGTGTTGATATTCTGTTTTCCATTTCATTCATTCTAGTAGTGAGGCTTTCCCCTGTTGTTTCAAGCTGGCTTATTGAGTTTTGCACTTCCTTCTTCATTTCTGCCTGAATTTTCTTCAATGTTTCTCTTTTGTGAATTCATCCAGAAGTTCATCCCTTTCTTCTTTTAGTTCTTTGATTTGTTTGTTCATGTATTCTTTAAATTCGTTGAATTCCTTGATCATACTTATGACTGTTCTTTTAAATTCAGTGTCCTGGGTTATCTCTAGGGGGTTCTCCTTGTAGAACTCTTCTACAGGACTGGTGGAGTTTGGTGGGGACATAGTGTTTTGGCTTTCCATTTTATTATTCTTTCGTTGTGATTTTGGCATGTGATTTTTCTTTTGTTGTTTATGATTTTGATACAAGAATTAAGTTAAGTATGCTTCTGTTTGTATTATTGGGGTGCCTGGGTCCTTTCCTCATTTGTTATATAACGCTGGTTGGTACAGGTTTCAGGTTCTCTTTATTTTGGAGGGAACTGATGGCTTCAGATCAGCTATTCAGGAGCCCCCACAGAAGCCCAAGTCAGGTTCTAGTCAGGTACACTCAGGCTTCCTTCTAAGGTTTGGACCCCACCACATGGAGGCAGGATCTGGGGGGCTCTCAGGCAGTCCCCAGCATTCTCAGCCCCTGTGCCAGAGGGAGGCCAGAACCCTGCACTCTCTGGCAGGGTGCTGAGATCACAGTCACTACACCAATGGAGGTTGGAGCCCACCTTCTCAGGCTGTCTGTAGTGAGTGAGAAGGCAAGGGGCAAAGAATGCCCAGAGCAAGGTTTCTTGCCCACTGAGCCACCTCCCTAACCCCTTTTCACTTTAAAAAATGATTGATTTTATGTGTCTGAGTGTTTCCTTGCATATATGTATGTGTACCACATGGGAGTCGGTACCTGCACATGCCAGAAGGGAACATGGGGAACTGGAACTGGAGTTACAGAGGGTTTTGAGATGCCACTGGGAACCCCAATTCTGGCATTCTTCAAGAGCAGCAAAATTGTTAAGCCATCTCTTCAGCCCCCTACTCCTTGCAGTTCTTAATGGTCTCACGTTATTGATTCCAACAGATAACCCCATGTCTTGAATAGCAAGCTCACATTTCATTCTTTTTTCATTTACTAATTCAATAAACATTTATTGAGTCTGATAGACAATTTCCAAAAGGCTGGAGATAAGCAGATCTAGCATTAGGCAACACAAATGTGCCTAGTCTGAAAAAGTCTGAAAACAAAATCTAGAGAGAAATAACCAAGAGTATCCAAGCAGTCAAATCAATAAACAAGATGGAAAGGGTGCTACAGAGTCAGGTCTTAAAGAGCCCTGAGGGCCATGGAAGGGGGTTCCATAGTCACTCCCAACACCCTCACATTCACCAACACCTCACATGTCCAGTCACCCTCACTGGACATGTCTACAGAGTTCTTTCTTGAGAGGATTCCTGGTGGCTTTCTTGATTGGAAAGTAAGTGACAGCTACCCATAGCTCTAGTATGTGACTCATAGAACCATTTGCTTATCAGTGCAAATACAAGGAAACTTTTAAAGGCTAACTGTAAAGTCTCTCAGGGACAACTCCAATAGCCAAATTTCAGGTGTCTTGGCATCAGAGAGAAAGATTCTAAGTGAGCCCTACTGAAACTCTTCCCTGACACCATCCACTGGGGCACTTTCTAGTTCAAGGTTGATTCTAGGATATAGGAGCTCATCTCTGACAGTAGAGAAATGAAAACTGACATCCAGGAGCCTACGTAATGAGCTTTGGGTGCTTTCTAAGGACTCTTATTTGACACTCACCAATCAGCAGCTTCCTGAAAGGGGGAGAGAGGAAATTTCTAATATCTTGAGGAAAAAAGTCATTAGACCCTTATCAACTCCTTGTTTCTATACCAATCTCAGAAATAAAGTAAAACTCATTTTGCCAAGCTAACAAAATTAACTAGATTTCCAGATAAAGGAAAACCAATCTAGTCATTCTATTAAAGAAATTGGGTGCTGCAGGTTAAAAGTCCATATGATGATATAAATGTCTAATGACTGCCTTACTATTTCTAGCAAATAGAGTGACTCAAGATTATCACAAATGAATACTACTGCAAAATGATCCTGAAGAGCCTGATTCAATGAGTGGAATGTAGCATGATACCACTTGATCTAGATAGCATTACAGTTCATACAGCCCATTCCTGTATTTATGAGGTTTGTTTCCCTTTCATTCACCAAGACTCCCACAATTTCATCTTTAGGGGGTTTCTTGGTAAGCAAATGTTTCATAACTAATTCATGGGATTTTTTGTCAGTCATCATTGACCACAAATACCAGGTCATTAGTGTCTCCATTGACAAGGTTATGCTGGAATTCTACAATGATTTAATCACAATGGATGATAGCTTAAGGACTTCTTGAGATTAAGGACTACTCAAACAATAGGACACATCCATATCAGTTCTCTGAGTAAGTAAAGTGCTATTCAGCTAAGAACAAGAGGCCCATTTGGGGGACCTGGCCCAAGTGCCTGGGGGTATCCAGCAGCCCTAGCATCATCCTCATGGTCAAGGCACAATCACCTAAAGGGTGCAACTGCTACAAATCTGAAGCCCTGGAGATTCTTCCCAAAGTCTGTCTGACTAAGTAAACCAAGAGTTTCTCCAAATGGCTAGTCATAACAGGTATGTTTTCCGGTTGGATAATGTGCTGTTTTTAGATTCCAAAAGACCTGAAAAGGGCAAGTAATGGGAATTTCTAGGTGACCTGGATTCCTGCATCTCACCTGATTTCAGTGTGTGCAAAGCCAAGCTGCCACCTACTGACAGGGCAAGGCAAGGTCAAACATCCTTGGGACTTAAGCAGAGGAAAGGTGAGGGTGGTTACAAATGGTCTTCTAGACCCTGTGCTCTGCTTATTAAAAGCACTATAGAAATGAAGTAGTAATCAATGTGACAGTGTATTTTTTTAGTGGTGGAGGGAAAAACCAGTCAGCCTAAATATATCTAATATCTGCTGATAGGGCTAAAATAGAAGTTTGTCATGCTGAGATTGAGTGGGACACATATGGTCTCTTTTCCAACAACTTTTCATGTCTTCAGTAGGAGATGTGAGACAGTCAGCTTGTACCACTTAACTGAAAACATCTGGAAGTCCATGACTTAACACTTCTTCCCAGACCTGACATCCTTCTCATTGTACAACAAAGGTTTATTTGTTACCATAAGTACCTATAATTTTAATAGTAATAAAATTAAAACTCAAATCAGTGGCTCACAAAAGATTAACCAAGTTCATTACCGACTGCTGTGTGCTTTTGGTAGCTTAGGTAATATTGCTGTTGCATTTCTTCTCCTTCAGAATGAAGGTAGTATGGCCTGCCTCATCAGGTTGATTTTTAAGGATTAGGTGATATGCATATACTATGCTTTGCACACAGCAAACTTCAAGAAATAGAAATTTGGGGTTATTTGGGTTTCGTTTAGTTTGTTTTTTTGTTTGATTGGTTTAGTTTAGTTTAGTTTTGAGACAGGGTCTTACTATGTAGCCCAGGCTAGCCTTGAGATTATAAGAATGTAACACTTCACTCAGCTTCAGAGCTTTTTTACAAAGGTAAAGCAGGCCCAAAGTCACTGACCCTGGGATGATGCCCTGCTCATGATCCCCCACCACCTCTACCTTCACAGGCAGTTTGAAAAGGTTCTCCAAAGCTCAGCGGTTTGCCTCCACGGGGTGTGTGAGCATAGGCCAGGGAGCTGAGCAGAACAGTCTGGGGAGGCAGGCGCTTAACTGAAGACCCTTTTCATTGTCATTTTTAGAACAAAACTGCAGGAACATCCCCTGTTAGATCCTGCCTCTCTGGTTAAAAGGCAGAAACACAGAAGAAGAAGGTTGATCATTAATCAGAAGGAAACAAGGGAGGAAACTGAGACAGGAAATGTCAACACCAACACGTCCTTACCCTGGGTCAGTCTTCAGCTCCATACACAGCCCAGATTGCTCAAAATCCGGCTGGACAGCAAACAAAACCAGGAAAGGAGACCGCAAGCCAGAGAAGGCAGACCAAAAATAAACCACACGTTTCCTTTCTAAGGCAGAGGGAATAGCTCCACTTACACTTGGCTCCCAAAATCTTGCTAAAATTCTGGGAATCCTTCTTGAAAGAAAATGCTTTCATACAGACAAGCGGGAAAGCAGATGCTAAAATAGCAGAGGAGGGTGTGTGTGTTCTTGTGTCTTCTCCGAGTCTCCGTTTTCCCATCTGTGGAATTAGCTCAAACCCCTGCCTTCCTCTCCCTGCAGAGCTGTTCAGGTGACTGAAAGGTTAACGATAGTGTTCCAGGGGTCTCTCAGCTCTTGTTTTCTGGAAGGAAAGAATTCAACCAAGAGACACAGATGGTTTAAGCAAAAATTTATTTAAC
Source organism: Nannospalax galili (assembly GCF_000622305.1). Classification (NCBI taxonomy): domain Eukaryota; kingdom Metazoa; phylum Chordata; class Mammalia; order Rodentia; family Spalacidae; genus Nannospalax; species Nannospalax galili. The sequence continues at coordinate 1,853,923 of NW_008359681.1, read as the reverse complement.
AAAGCAAAGCATACACTTCAGAAAGAGACTGGGGTGGGTTGTCCCAAAGGTGGGAGCAGCACAGTGGATCCTGCCTGGTGGATCTTGAAGTTTTATGAATATTTATAAGGTTGGACGCATACTCGTGGAGTAAGGAGACCCTCTCCCAAATCATAGTGGATGGATCTCCCTTTCAGGGTGTTTCTTCCCATGATCCTCTGGAAAAAAAATCCAATAAGGGGTGAGCTCCCAAACTACAATGTAAATGATATTACAGTGAAGTTCTTTTGAGGATGCAAACCCTTCCTTAGTGCAATGCATAGGGAAATCTCCTGGCACCTTACTTTCTAATATAGTGGGAACAACCTATCTGCAGTCTCAAGAAAGTTTAACCTCAAAGGGGTTTTTCTGATCGTTGGGAGACAGAGCTACCAAACTACAGCTGTAGCTTTTTCAGTGACCTCATGTCTAACTTATTTTTGAGACTGCTCGGTGTCCCAGGACTGATTTCATGGTCCTCTGTTGGTTAGGACATTCAGGTATTCTTTAAGATGAGGCTTTACAATGAAGGCTGGGGCCAGGGTTTTACAATAGACTGGCAATCTGCCCTAACAGGAAACAGAACTTAGGCTGTCTGTGGGACTCCCTTCCCCCAGAGCCACCATTCACATTTCTCTTCTACCTATCAAAAGTGGGGTGGTTGTGGCCCTTACAGTTCTTTTGACCTCTTTCTTCACAGAAGAAGAAAATGGAAACTTGAACATGTACCCCAAGACCCAGGCAACTGAGGCAGGGTGAGCCTAGATTTCAGTTTCCAAAAGTGTCTCCATATGTGTTTGATAAATGTCTGAGGAAAATGTCCTGGCTCTTCCAAACAAAAATTTCTGTTTTGAAACAGTTAAATTTTTCACTATTGCATATAAAGTCCCCAGAGATCAGTCAAATAAATACCGACACTGTAATAGTTTCTATCCCTAAAGAACCTTTTGTTCTCCATATTGTTTAATCTTCAGACATCACTGTGTACAGAAGAGTAATTAAATGCAAAGGCTTGAGCCAAACACAGTGACTCACAACTATAATCTCAGCACTTGGGAAGCTGAAGCAGGATGATCAATGCCAGTTTGGGGCCAGAGCTGCACAGTGAGTTTCAGGCCAGCATGGGCTAAGAGTGAGACCCTGTCTCAAGAAGAAAATAGGGGCTCAGGAGTTTACTCCATTGTTAAAGCACTTGCTGTGCAAGCAACAGAACTAGAGTTCAGATCCCTAGGACCTACCTAGATGCCAACTGGACATAGTGACCTCACCTATAACTCCTGCCTCAGAAGGCAGAGACTTGGAGGGGATCCCTGGAGTAAGCTGGCAAGTGAGACCAGACACAGACAGATCAGTGAGCTCTGGGTTAGATTGAGAAACCCTGCCTTACCAAATAAGAGGGAAAGAAGTGGATCAAAGATGGTTCTCAACATTAATCTCTGGTTCATACACACACACACACACACACACACAGAAGCACACAAACATACATGTACACATGTGCATACACTATACACACATACACATGAAAAGAAAAAAGAAAAATCGCACAAGACAGGATTCATATCTGAGTTCAAGAACCATTAGATAAACATGATCTGGATGCTGTTTAGTAAGTTAGTTGTCTGTGCCTCTGTTTATTCATCCATAAAGCAGAAAAAAATAATAGTCTCAGAGTATGCTGTTTAGACAGTCAAAAATAAATACCTTCTAACAGTGTTGTCTGGTAAACTGACAACACAGGTAGACCACGCTGTTTAGTACAGTTACCTTTTTAGGGAATTGGCAACAGATTTTCATTCATTCATTCAGTATTGTTTCCACACCTACAGGCCCCAGGTACCTTATGAAACAATTCTTTTAGCACAGTGAACTAAGCTGGGCCACTAAATCTAGCTAATGGGAGAAATATGCAAATCAGGCATGGCAGTTTCTTATAAAGAAGGCTGTCCCAGGTTTGACGGCATTCTACACTCTTTGATCGCCAAAGAAATGATCAACTTTGCTCTGATCACTAGAATTGAGACGTCACAGAAAAAGAAACTCATACTGAATTTCAAAGAAGGGGGACTTTTCCAAGAGGAGAGAGAACCATTCCAGGAAGACAAATGGCATCCCCTGCACTGTGTGAAGCTGGGTGACTAATTGGGCAGGTTGACGTCTACAGTGCATTTAAGAAAGTCAAAGGTGGTGAAGTGGGGGAACTGAGGACAGGCCATTCTAAGGAGGCTGGGTTGATTTTGAAAGGTTTCCCATATGGGAGCACATGATCAAGTGGTACTGTTAAAAATGAGTACAAGAGCCTGATTGGATTAGTAGAAAGCTTAGGGGCAGAACCATTGCTTAAAAGCCATTCGATCCCTCAATGTAGAATTAAGGTGACTGCCAGGAAGGAGAGCACACAGGTGAGGGAAGGTAAGAGAACATGGATGCTCCTTGAAATTGTCTGAGACAATGAGAGAGCCATGATTGAAAAGGGGGGTGTTAGTTACTTTTCTGTTGCTGTGATAGAAACACTGACCCAAAGCAACTTATAGAAGGAAGAATTTATTTGAACTTACGGTTCCAGAGGAATTACAGTCAGTCTTGGTGGGGAGGCTTGGTGGCAGAGGTGTCTGGAGGAGGAGCTGAAGCTAGGCTCTACACCATCAAGCAGGCACAGGAAACAAGAGAGCGACTGGAGATCCCTCAAGGCTTAAGAACTCTCTAAGCCCTCCCCCAGTGAAGTGCTCCCTCCAGGACAGTCACACCTTCTAAGACCTCCTAAAACAGCGCCACCAACTGGGGACAAAAATGTCCAAATACTTGGAGCCTATGGGGGGCATTTTCATTCAAACCACCACAAGGGGAGAGGAAAATTCTGACTAAATGAGTCTCAATAAAGCTTGGGGGATTTTGTCTATTTTCAAATATACTTAGGGAGCTTCTCAGGGTTGGGGGAGTGCTGTAAATACAGCAGTAAAAGATGCAGCCTTGGCACTGAGGAGCTTGCATCCCTAAGGGACAACTGAAACTCAACGGTTTTGTGTACTTCATAGTTCGTGCCATACTTTCAGTCCATTAGCACATTTGTCTGTACTCTAGTTGCTCTGAAGTTTCACCCTGTAAGTTATCACATGGCAAATTTGTAAATATTTTTAGCAGATGAGAAAACATATCCTTGAATGAAAAAAAACTGACTGGAAAAGACTCAGGGGCCTCACAAAAAAAGCCTACACCCATCCCGTAGAGCAGGGACACCCCAGGAGTAGTCCTGCCTTGAGTCTGCAGAGTGAGTAGGAGTTGACTGTACTATGCAGATACACCAGGTGCTTCCAGCACAGGGTAGTACTGTGTGGATGAGTGGGAAGTGTGTGCAGTTTGAGGAACTGAAGTGCACTGTAGTGATGCAGCTAGACCCAAGGCTCTCTCTGGATGGCCTGACAACAAGTCTGCTAGATTCAGCAGGCAGGGCTATGTGGCACTTACCTTCCCAGAAATCCAGTAACTCTCTCCCTCTAGGCAGAGAGGACACAATATACTGTAGGTCCTGGGATCTTTAGGTGCTGGGCAGTTAACATTTCCAGACCAGTGTAGACGACCTGTCAATCAGTCCAACTTCCCACTGGTATGCTTGGAGAAAAGGAGGCTCCAAAGTCATGAGACCCTAGCACTGAGATGGTGCCCAGGCCTAGAACAGCTCCTAGAATGAGAAATTCAGGGAACAGTGCCTTCTCCTCTCTTGATGACCCTTGACTGTGTTCATTTTTCATTTTCCTGATAAAAGTCCACATTATAGTTCATTATCATGTGACACTGTAGAATTTGCAATGAACCAACATGTGATTCTCTGGCCCAGGTGGAGTCCTAGAAGGATCCTCTCATCTTCATGACAGTCATGCACATTGTTCCACATAAAGTACAACTGTATACATGTAACTCCAGGCAAAAGTCAAGGCAAGCAGTAAGGCGCACTGGGCATACGTATGTGATCTAAGGATGCGTTTAAAGGCTAGGAGTATAGTAATAGAGCACTTGCCAAGCACATGCAAGGCCCTGAATTCAATTCCCAGTACTACAAAAGAGTTTTAGATCGCCATTTCTCAAATGGCTTATGTCATGGTTTGATTCTTCATTGCTGTGACAAAACACTCTGACCAGTACCAACTTGGGGAGGAAAGGGTTTATTTGTCTTACATCTCCCAGGTCGCACGCAGTTCATCAGGGAGCCCAAGGTAAGAACTCAGGGCAGGAATCTGGAAGCAGGAGCTGGAGCACAGGCCATGGAGGAACACTGCTTACAGGCTTGCTCCCTTGGCCCCTGCTCAGCCTGCTTTCTTAGGCAACACAGGCCCACCTGCCCAGGGGTGGCACCACCCACAGTGGGCTGGGCCCTCCCATATCATTCATCAAGAAGATGCCCTTCAGACATGGCCACAGGCCAGTCCAATAGAGGCAATTCCCCAACTGAGGCTCCCTCAACCCAGGTGTGTCAAGTTGACACTAAAGCTATCCATCACAGCTTATCTCTAAGTTTCCAATGAATATACAAGATGGAAAACAAATAAAACCAAGCCAGTCCTCCTGGAGGCCATGAATGCAGTCAGCTATCTCACCTGATACCATACAGTCTTTACTGGTAATTTCTTACCAATGCCTGGGGGCAACAAGGGGTATTCTTGGGAGTGCCTATTGTTCATGCACCCAAAACCTAAATATGGGACTTGATTCTAGAATTCTTTTGATTATAACCAAGCAACATTGCAGACTCAGTTCTTCCAAATTTTATGGCAAATGCATATGCAACAAAAAGTTGTATAAATTGAGTTAACTCACTAAAGGCTCTAAGATGACCCAATGAAAAGAACAGAACCCCCCCCCCAATGTTAAATAGATGTACCAATAATATATTTTTGTCTAAGTTTTTCAAATCATTCCTGTGCAGTGAACACTCAGGGGCATCGGGAAATTGCAGTTTATGCCTCTCTAATGAGTATGTGGTACATCATAACACTAGACAGGATAATTCTGACTGAGGTTTGAAATATGTTTGGTGACAACTTCTATAGTAGCACAGGTCACACCATGTCAAAGGAACAGCAAGGTCTTCATGCTTCTGTTCCAATAGTTCAAAGCTACACAGAAACAAATGGATTCAAGCTCAAACAAAAACTAGAGGCCACTTTGTAGTAGTCTCTGGATGTCTAAGGTATACTGATAGAATAATTGCTTGTGAACTTGCAAGGTGGCTCAGGTGGCTAAGGCACTTGCTGCCAAGCCTGACAACCTGAGTTTGATTCCCCAGAAGGCACATGATAGAAAGAGATAATCAACTTCTACAAGTTGTCCCCCAGCCTCCACAAGAGCATACATATGAGTATGTGGGACACATACTCATTTACATACACACAATTGCACACAAAATAAATAAATTCTTTGAGACCATCATACAATATATTTTAATCATATTTCTCCCTCCCCAAAATCTTCCAAAATCCACCCCCATCTCTTACCTCCCCCACCTTTGCATTCTTCTTTTCCACCCCATTGAATCCAATTTGTGTTGCCTGAATACTCTCAGGTGTGGAACCTGCCCTGAAATGGTCCACCTACTAGGGTCACACCCTTAAAAAAAACTGATTCTTCCTCTCCCAGCAGTTATCAAATTCCAATAGTTTCTCAGCTATGGATGGGACTTGATATCCACCTCCTCATCACCATGCTGGGATTTTGTCTGGCTTGATCTTGAGCAGGTCTTATACATGCTGACACAATTGCTGTGAGCTCATATGTGCAACTGCCCTGCTGTCTGGAAAACAGTTTCTTTGTAGTCATCTACCACCTCTGGGTTTTACAATCTTTCTGCACCTTCTTCTGCAAAGATCCCTGAACCTTCTGGGGAGGGGTGTAATATAGATGACCCATTTAGAGTTGAGCCCTTGAGAGTCTCTGTACATTGACCAGATGTGGGTCTCTGTGTTAGTCACCTTCTACTGAAAGAAGAAGCTTCACTGATGAGAGTTGATAGATGCTCTAATCCATGGGTATATCAATAAGTCATTAGGAGTCATTTTACTATGTTCCTTTAGTAGAATATTAGTAGTAGGTTCCCCAAAGGCCTATCACCTATTTAGCCACAGGTTCTGGGGCCTGATGATGGTGCCAGGTATGAATTGCATCTCATAGAATAGGCTTTAAATCCAATGACAGGGTGCTTGGCTACTCCCATAACGCTTGTGCCACTATACATTAGTTGGCATATCTTAGCAGGTCAGTCATTACTGTAGCTCCCAGAGTTCACAGCTAGGAAAGGTTGATGATTACTTTTCTCCTCCAATAGCATACATAACACATTCCAGCAGTGTGAAGTTTCCAGGTCAGTACCCACTTGATTTCTGCATGTTTTATGACTCAAGTATGTGTTGTCTTCAGCAATAGGGTCTTACCATCAAGTTCAGAGGGTAACTAAGAGCAGTAGTAATAGCCTATAATGTTTAAGGGGTCTACGGGATTCCACTGGCCAACAACTCCAAGGAAGGTACTCCTGGTACTTGGGGATTTTATTTGCTATAAAGAGATGTCTAGTTGGGGTATTGTTAGGGTACTTTCATTATACACACACACACACACACACACACACACACACACACATATATATATATATCTTCTTCAGTAGTAGGTTTCCATATTCTTATTTTGATTTTGATATTTGTTTGTTTGTTTGTTTGTTTGAGAAAGGCCTCACTGTAGCTACAACTGGCCTAGAACTCCCTATGTAGACTAGGCTGACCTCGATCTCACAGAGATCCACCTGCTTCTGCCTCCTAAGTACTGGGATTAAAGGCATGCACTACCACACCTGGCTATATGAATTTTTAAATAGACTTTAGTGTTACTGTTCCCTCCTCTACCCTACCCTACCCTCACACTACACCCTGTTTAATCCTTTCTGTTCCATAATCTCTTCTTCCATTTATATCACTGTATTCTATCTCCCTTCCCTTGAAAGAACCCCTCTCCTCCCCACCCCCATGGAACCTTACTAGTTTCCTAACCTCTAGGGGTAATCCAGTTGAAACATACATACCTAAAGATTCAAAGCTAACATTCACATGTGAGAGAGCGCATGCAATGCTTCTCTTTTTGGGTCTGGTTACTTTGATCAAGATGATTATTTCCAGTTCCATTCACTTACCTGTGAATTTCATAACTTCGTTTTTCTTAATAGTTGAATAATAATCCATTGTGTAAATGTGCCACATTTTTCTTATCCATTCATCTGCTGATAGATATCTAGGTTGTCTCCACTTCCTGTCATTTGTGAATAGAGCATCAATGACTATGGCAAACCAGTATTTCCATAGTACAATAGAGTCCTTTGAGTATATGCCCAAGAGTAGTATAACTGAATCTTGTGATAGATCTATTTCTAGCTTTTTTAGGAAGTTCCACACTGATTTCCATAGTGGCTGCCCCAGTTTGCATTCCCACCAGCAGTGAATAAATGTTTCCCTTTCTCCACATCAAAGCCAGTATTTGTTATTGTTTGTTGGTTTTAGCATTTTATATTGAGCTTTTTAAATTTCATACATTTCCCACTCAAATCCAGATCTCCTCCCCCATCCGTGCCTCCTCCTATCCCCCCACCAAACCCTATGCACTCTGCCATACATGCTGAGTCCTATTCATTCAGGTATTTGTACCCAAATGTCCTTCAGTGTAAATGTGTCCACTGGAGTCTAGTCAGCCCATCCAGTGGTCATATGTAAGTTTTTGTCTTAGACATTCTGACTGGGTTAAGATAAAATCTCAAAGTACTTTTAATTTGCATTTCCCTGATCATTAAGGATGTTGAACACTTTAAAAATGTTTCTCAGTCATTTGTGTTTCATCTTTTGTCAGCTGTAATAGAATTGTTTAAATCATAATTGTTCATAAAGGTGCTGGGGAAAACTGAGCTTTGTCCTTCATGTGACACAACTGAGTGGTGCTGAGCATAATGGGGTGGCTGTCCTCACATCAGCCACCTCCCAGCTGCCACCCTACAACAAGTCCCTTAAGGCAAAGAGAAAACTATTTCCTTGTCCAGATATAAGTCTGACTATCAAAAACCGTGTGAGCTATAAAAATCCCTTATTGCCCTCAAATGAACAAACAAACCAGCAATTCACTCTGGTTATCCTGAAAGTCAGTGGGTAAGCTTCACAGCTGCATTTCATGAAGATCTTACAGGGATCATTGTACTTTAATGTGTAAAAAGCTTTTGAAGCACACGGGGAGAATCATAATCCATCCTCAGCATCATTGTTTTTGATACTGGTAAAATGGTTTCATATGCAGTTAATTGCTCAGGAATCTTCAGCATTTCAAGATTAAGGATATAAGACATCAATATCATTATTACTTCTTTCTATAAATAGATGTATTTTGATATTGGAAATCATATGACTGAGGCAGATAATTGAGCAGTCACCAGGAGCACACAGGACATCAGTACAAGAGCATGCATCTGGAAGTGCTGGCGTATAGCTTTACAAACTCGAGCCATGTTGGGAATATTCTTTATGAACAGGGTAAAAAGGCAGAGGGAATAACAGCCATAGCCACAGAAGCATGCTACAATAAATGCTGTCAACAAGAAATGCAGGTCTTTCATCTCAAGCACCGCAAAAATAAATAGAAAGCAGAAAATATGTGCAATGCTGACATTGTGATTGAAGAGTTGTGCCTACAGCTTCCATCTCTTCAAACTCATAGGTATCCTCTGTGTGCCACCTGAATCCCTAAGGCTGAAGGTCAATGCCAAACCCAAACATTAATAGCTTAGTGTTGACAGAAACATCTGTCTCCAATATATTCCCATAACCTGTCTACCCAGTGCTTATACACCTTAACTGATATTTTTATGCACAGCATTGCAGCACAGACATCTCTATGTCACAATATCAAGTGACCAAAAAAGGCAACCTGCATGTGTACAAGGCTCACCCCTGTATTGCTCACATCTATCCAAAAATTCCTAGAGCAACTGTATTCAGCATTCTTTACCATTATTTGGAGCATTGAAACTGGGTCACATTATTTTCTTTTAAAAACTAAAACCAACAGCAAAAGCAGCGTATCCAGGGTAGAGAGCAGCCACAGGTGTATGGAGAGTCCACAACTGATAATAAAAGCTACAGATCCAGAGAGGTAGCCATACGTGATATGGAACAATACCTGACCCCCAGAGGAAGACTTTAGATAAAGTTTCTGGGCTTAAGTTTCAGTTTCACAGAGGGAAATGACATCTCAATCTTACTAGTAATTAATCTTCCACTGAACATTGCAAACATAACCAATGTAAGAAAAAGAGAGCTTTAATTTTAAAATACAAAAGAAAGAAAGAAAAACTCAACCAACAAACTAACTCATATGCATATGGTCTGGAACAGACACAGAAACAACATGAAAAACCAAGACAACTTGTCTCCTCCACAAATCATTAATCCCATAATAATGATTCTTAAAGAAAATGATTTAGAAGAACTTCTAGACAAAGAATTAAAAAGAACGATTATAAGTATGTTCAAAAAAATCAGACAGCATGAATATACTTCAAGAGAACAAAAAGATGAATGAAATCAGGAATCTAATCCAAGATATGAAAATAGAGAATTGCTGAAGAAAACCCAAACTGAGATGATGTTGGAAATGAAAAATTCAATAAGCAAAATAAAAACCTCAGTGGGAATCCTCATCAGTAGAATGGATCATGTAGAAAACAGAGACTCAAGAGTGGAAAACAATGCAGAGGAATTGAATCACTCAGTAAAGGCCAATGATAAGTTTTTTTAATATAAATAGAAAGTGGGAGAGCTCTGGGACACCATGAAAAGACCTAAGCTATGGACTGTGGGCATAGAAGAAGAACACCATAGTGAAGGAAGGCACAGAGAATGTTTTCAACAAAATCATAGAAAACTTCTCAAATCTAGAGAAATAGATGCCCATCCAGACACAAGAGGCCTACAGAACTCCAAATAGATGGGACCAGAAAAAAAACTCCCCATGACATATTATAACTAAAACATTAAAACACAGAATGAAGAAAGTATCAAAAGGTGCAAGAGAGAATGGCCAAGTCCCTTATAGAGGCAAGTCCATCAGAATTACACCTGATTATTTGATAGAAATTTTACATCCAGAGGAACCTGGAAAGATGTAGTATAAGGTCTGAAAGACTACAGTTGTCAACCCAGACTATTATAACCAGCAAAGCTGTATATTAAAACTAAAGGAGACATAAAATTTTTTCCATGATAAAAACAGAGTAAAGGAACTGATGACCACTAAATTGGTTCTACAAAGGATACTGGAAGAAATACTTCAGTCTGAAGACAAGAATAACACACCCAAGAGATTACAGGGAATAAATAATTACAGAACAGTTAATCAAAAGAATTATAAGAAAACGCTGCAAAATCAACAAAATGACAGGAACCAATACACATCAATCAATAGTAACTTTTTTTTACATGAAACCTTTTTTATTTTGTAATAAAAATGTTTCCGTAACTCTTAATATCAGTTCTCAGTATCTTGGTAAAGAGACACAGACTAGCAGATTGGATTAGAAAATGGTATTCATCTTTTATTGTTGCTTCCAAGAAACATGCCTTACCATCAAAGACAGATACCACTTTAGGGTAAAAGGACAGAAAACAGAATTCAAGTAAATTAAACCAAGAAGCAAGCAGATGTAGCTATTGTACTATCGGACAAAATATACTTCAAACCAAAATAGAAGAGATAATAAGGGTAACTTCATACACATTAAAGGAACAATCTACAAACAGGACATTGCAGTTCTAATTATTAAACACAGGTGCACCAAATTTTATAAAATAAATATTATTAAATCTAAAATCACAGATTAACCCTAACAAATTGTTAGTGAATGACTTCAATACCCCAGTATCACCAATAGACAGGTCACTTGGACAAAAATTAAGCAAAGAAACATTGAAGTTAAATGACACCACAAATCAAATGGACCTAACAGATATCTACAGAACATTCTACCTAAAAACATTCTTCTCAGAAGTATATGGAACTACCTATAAAATGAACCACATATTAGGACACAAAGCAAGCCTCAACAAGTATATAGAAAAATTTAAATAACATTTTACATTCTATCTGACCATACTGGAATAAAGCTAAGTATCAACAATAATAGAAACTACAGAATTCTAACAGTTCTCAATATCTTGGTAAAGAATATCAACTCTCCTCAAATTATTCCATAAATAGAAAAAGAAGGAACTCTTCCAAATTATTTTTATAAAGCTAGTATTACCCTGATACCAAAACCAAGCAAAGAACCAACAACAAGAACAACAAAAAAGAACTACAGGTCAATCTTTTGGTGTGCATAGACATAAAAATTCTCAAACAGAATTTGAGAACACTTCAAAAAGATCACCCACCACAATCAGGTGCATTTCATCTTAGAAATACAAGGATGGCTCAATGTACATAAATCAACAAATGTTATTCACCATAGAAGTAGACTCCAGAACAGAAATCATGTGATTAGCTCATTAAATGCACAAAAAAAGCCTTTGACAAAATCCAACATCTCTTCATGATAAAAGTCATGAGAATCTAGGGATACAGGGGACATTGCTTAGCATAATAAAGGCAGCATACAACAAACCAATAGCCAACATCATATTAAATGGAGGAAAATTCAAAGCATTTTCACCAAACTTGGGAACTAGACAAGGATGCTCACTGTCTCCATTTCTGTTCAATGTAGTGTTTGACATCTTAGATAGAGCAGTAAGATAAGAGAGGGAGATAAAAGGGCTATAATTTGGAAATGATGAAGTCAAAATATCCTTTTTTGCAGATGATACAGTTCTGTGCATAAAAGATCCTAAAGGCTCCACCAGAAAACTCCTAGGACTGATAAATATACTCATAAAACTAGCAGGATACAAAATTAGCACAGGAAAATCAGTAGTAGCCTTCCTATATATCAAATATATATGTGCCAAGAAAGTAATCAGGGAAGCAAATCTGTCCACAATAGCCTGAAAAAAATCTTGGAATAAATCTTACAAATGAAGTGAAAGACTCAAACAATGAAAACCTTGACACTGAAGAATATATCAGAAAGATGAAAAGACTTCCCATGCTTGGAAAAGATGTATTGGTAAGACTGATATTGTGAAAATGGCCAGCCTAGCAAAAGCAATCAACAGATTCAATGAAATCTCCATCAAAATTCTAATGCAATTCTACACAGAAGTTGACAAAATGATCTAAAATTGATATGGAAAACCAAAAAACTCAGCATATCCCAAACAATCCTGAACAATAAAAACATTGCCATAGGCATCATCATCCCTAATTTCAAGATATGTTACAGTGCTATAGTGATAAAAACAGCATAGTGTTACATAAAATCAGACAACTGATCAGTGAATAGAATTGAGGACTCACATATAAGCCCACATTACTACAACTACTTGATTTTGACACATTAGAGAAAGACAGCATGATCAAAAAATTGATAGCAATATATAAAAGAATAAAACTGGATCCTTATCTCTCATCCTACACAAAATGCAATTCCAAATGGATTTAGAACATCAACATGAGGTCTGATACTCTGAATCGGATAAAGAAAGTAGGGAATATGCTTCAACCTATAGGCAAAGTAAAAGACTTTCTGAATGGGACCCCAGTAGCGCAGGCATTAAGATCAACAATTGACAAATAGGACCATGTGAAGCTACAAAGCTTCTGTACAGCAAGGGACACCATCATTCGAGTGAAGAGGGAGGCTATGAATGGGTAAAAATGTCTTTAATAGTTATACATCTGACGGAGGGTTGGTATCTGGAATATACAAAGAGCTCAAAAAACTAAACACAAGAAAAAAAAAACAATCAAAAACAGGGACTTGAAACTAAACAGTAAGGTCTCAAAAGAAGAAACACAAGTTGTCAAGAAATATTTTTTAAATGTTCAATACTCTTATCCATTAGGGAAATTCAAGTAAAAACTACTTAACCAGGTTAGAATGACTAGGTTGAATGAACCAAATAACAGCAATGTTGGCTTGGATATGGGGAAAAGGGACCACTTATTCACTGTTAGTGGGGGTGCAAAGTGATACAACCACTATGGAAATCAGTGTGCAGGTTTCTAAAAAAAAATAGAGATATATCTATTATATATCTATTATATTACCTCACTACATCACACCTGGGCATATTCCCAAGGGACTGTACATCCTACTACAGAAATATTTGCTCTTCATGCTTTGCTGCTCTTTTCATAACCAGGAAATGGAAACAACCAAGATGTCTATCAATAAATGAATGAATAATGAAAATGTGGTTCACATACACAGTGGAATATTATTTAGCTGTTTAAAAACAAAGTAATGAACTTCACAAGCAAATAAATGGATAGAGCTGGAGTCAAAGTAAAGTAATCCAGTCCCAGAAAGACAAATGTTACATGTTCTCTCTCATATGAGGGTGTTAGCTTTGAATCTTTAGATATATGTGTTTAGATTGAAGTACCCATAGAAGATGGGGAATTAGTAAGGAGCCATGGGAGGTTTTAAAGTACTGGGGAATATAATGAAGGTAGTATAAAATGAGGAAGGGAAATAATGGATCAGGAAGAGTTAAATGGGTGGGGATTGGCAGAGCAGAGGATGGAGTATGGAGTATAGCTGATACCAAAGACCTTTGAAAATATATGGAGATCTACTACTGTAGAAGCTTCCTAAAATATGTACATGGACTCATAAAGGGGGGTTAAATGGAATTACCCTGTAACAGGGGACAATGCCCCCCAGACACTATAAGAAGATAGCACATACCTCAGTCATAGGACCTTGAAAAATCAAGCTGGTACTGACTGGGAAGTTTCGTCCCTACTTGCTAGGTTTCATAGTGCTGGAAGATTCTATGCACACTACTGAGAGAGAAGAGTCATCAACAATATTACCCAGCTATGAACTCTAGGAGCTACAATGATAACTGGCCTGGCAAGACATTCTCTCTGGTGCAACAGTGGCATGGATGTTATGTAAGTAACCAAACATTCTATGATTGGATTTAAAGCCTGCTCCACAAAATGGAACCATGCCTGATACTGCTAAATACATCAAAAATTAGTGGCTAGCTAGGTCATAGGTCCTAGGGGAAACCCCAACACTAGTATTCTGCTAAATGAACATAGTAAAAATTTCCCTTAAGTTCTTATCTTTATACACACAGAGAAGTGCATCTCCAACCTTCATCAGAGAAGCTTCTTTTTGTAGCAGATGCAAATTATTACAGAGATGCACAATCAGTCAGTGTACAAAGATTAAGACATTATGTACTGTTCAGATCGAAAGGGGTCATCTACAGTATACCCTCTCCACTTGGGGCTCAGGGGTCATCAAGGAAGAGGAGGCCGAAAGATTGTCAGAGCCAGAGGGAGTATTCATCTTCAGCAAAACAGATGCTCATAGAAACTCACAGCATATAAGACTGTGTGCACACGACTTGCACAAGATCAAACAAGCGAAAATCTCAACATGGATGGAGGAGGAACTCATGAAGTCCCACTGCTGTCTGGGACTGACTGTCAGTCCCACTCACAACTGGGTGAGAAACAGTTTTCTTCAGAGATGCCGGCCCTGAGAGGCTACCCATGCTCCAGTAGAGGATCTCACACCCATGCACTTACAGGCAGCATTAAATGGACTCAGTGGATAATTTTGAAAAATCTTTTAAGATCACATGAAGTTGTGAGGGGAATGTGGTGGGTGGGATGGGGAACAATTTGGAAGGATTTCGGATAGGGGGGATGCCCCAACACATTATATGCATGTATGAATATTAGATAAAAAAGTTAAATTTTAAAAATTAATAGAGAGGTCCTAGAGGCCTCCAAAACAATACAGGCTCTTGCCATTCCTCTTGTTTGCCCACAGTACCAGATCATGAGACTGCATTGCTAAAGATATCACATACCTTGGTTGCATGGTATAGAGAAATCATGCTGAACTAAGCTAGAAGCTTCCTCCCCAACAACTAGCTTTTATAGTGCCAGAGGGCACTCTACAGATTGCTGGGGGAGAACAGGTATTGTGGTGCTTTGAATGAGAAATGCCCAAATAATAGGCTCTAATATTTGGATGCTTTGCCCCAGTTAGTGATTATCTACAGAAGTTTAAGAGGTGCAGCCTTATTGGAGAGGAGGTGCATCATTGGGCATGAGCTTTGAGAATTCGTAGCCATGCCCCACTTCCAGTTTTGCTCTCTGCTTCCTGGAGCTGGTGCGTGTACCTGAAGATGTGAGCTCTCAGCTTTCTGCCCTGGCTACCTCCTGCCATGCCTCCCCTACCATGATGGACTTTTACTCCTCTGGAACCATAAACTAAATAAATCTTACTTCTATAAGTTGCCTTGTTCATAGTGTTTTATCACAGCAACAGAAAAGTAACTAATATAGATAAAAATGGTCTTACCCTGCTGTGAACACTACAAACCGACACCAACATGCCAGACAAGATGTACACAATTATACAGTAGTGGCATGATTGTTACGGGGGTAACTAACTGATCTTGGATTGGATTTGGGGCCTACTCCACAGGAAAGAATCCATACTTGGTACTATAAACCTGCTTAATGGTCATAGGCCCTGTGGAAAACACAATTCTTTTGTTTCACTGAATAAAACAGACATAGTATCAAACTACCTTCTGAACATAGAAGTTTATGCCATAGACAAATACCACTTTCTGTCTTAGTCAAAGAAGTTTCTCTTTGCAGTGAACTGCAGTGAATGTACAGATAGATTCACAGCTGTACAAAGTGCTGAGAATAAGTGATGCTTCAGTGCTCAGCCCTAACCAAGGCATTTGTATCATTCCCTCTGAGACTCGGGAAACGTTATGGAAGAGGGGCATGGAAAGAATGTTAGAGCTGGAAAACAGAGAGAAAGGCTGCAAAATGTTATCTTCCAGGCAATACAGTCACTGAAATCACCAACTGCAAACAATTGCAGATTGCTGCACTGGGTCCGCACTAGAATGGGTCCATCAACAGCCAGAGAAAGGCTGCAAAATGTTATCTTCCAGGCAATACAGTCACTGAAATCACCAATTGCAAACAATTGCAGATTGCTGCACAGGGTCCACACTAGAATGGGTCCATCAACAGCCAGGCATGGATGGAGGAGGGGCTGGAAAGGATGCCTACTCCTCAAAGCTGAACTGTTTGTTACTGATAAACTCAGGGAAAAGGGAACCAGTGCCTTCAGTTGTAGACCCACTAGTACCCCACCAACCTCCACTGAGATTCCCAATCGAGCTACACGATTGGCTTGGTTAAACCAAATGAGTCACAAAACAAACCAAAAGTCATGAACTTGGGAACTGACAGGTGAGGAGGAGGGAGAGTTGATGGGCGTGAGATAAGAAAGGGTGGAGGTAAAGAGTAACAAAAAAACATTATATACGGGTATGAAGTTATCAAATAACTAAATTAATTAAAATAGTACCACAAACTACCCCAAACCCTGCTAGAATATTTTTTCCAAGGCTGGTAGAGTTGTCTTTGTTTAAGTTATTACAACAAAGTCTCACAGACTGGATGACTTACAAACAACAGACATTTCTTTCTCAAAGTTCTGGGGACTTATGTCCAAGATCAGGTACCAGCATGGTCAGGGTGTGGTACAGACTCTCTTCCAGGTTGAAAACTGCTGGATTCTTATATCCTCAGAAAGTGGCTACAAAGTGAGAGAGTTCTGGCCTCTGCTTACAAGTGAACTAATGCTAATCATGAGGGCCCCACCCCTATGACCTCTTACTTTCCAAAGATCCCTCCTCTGATTTCAGTATACAAATTTTGAAGTGAGACAAATAGTCCATAAGTGTTGGTTTTCATATCTCTCACCAAGCGTACAATCATTGTGAAAGTTGTGCTTATATTTAGGGCTAGAATACTTAGAGAAATCCAAAACCTGTCAAGTGAGCATCTGAGATCTTTAAGGATATTCATGTTGTAGATGCTTAGCATCCAAACCTAAAGCATAAATAGGTAGTTTCAAGATGGACAATATTACACTGATTACCAAACTCCAAATTAACATTCATGTTCTACTTACTTCTAAGAGAACACACCTGCTTTTGCTTATCAGTGCGTTTAATTTCTTTAATAGCTACAAATTGTCAGATTATGCTTTGCATAGTCATTGAATTTCAGTGTTTGGAAGCCAGCCTACCTGTATTTCCACAACCTTGTCAGTGTTTCCACATCTCATCATCGTGGCAACTGCAGAGCACGCAAAGCTCTGTGCTTTGAGAGTGTATGATCTAGTCAGCATAACAGAGCACAAACAAAACGGAGGATTATAAGATGTCACTTACCATTTTAGTAAACACATTGAGATGATACTAGAATAAATGCCAATGACAGTGAGGTATGAATACAAGCCCAAGATGTAAATCTTGAGAGCTGAGACACAGAAAGGTAAGTATCATATATTGTCACTCATATGTGGAAACTAATACATAAAAATTGATGTCCTGAAAACAGAATATGGGAAGGGCATATATGGGGTGGGGGTGGGGGTGAAGAGAGAGGGGACGGTAAGAGAATGTATCATGGGTGGAGGAATGATCAAAGCATCAAAGTGTGGGATAGGCATAGAAATTGTATAGAAATAGAAATATACAATGAAGCCCATTAGTCTGTACAGTAAATATGGCTGAATCATGAAGATAAATCTCAGGAGCAGATCTGCCAAATGACTGGAGAATGATGCTCCCAGCAGCCATCTCACTATGGTGGGTCATGAACTTGACTGTTAAAATGAGAGCAGTGATCAGACTCCAAATGCCTGCATGTGAAATTTGGAGGCATTTTATGAGAGACACTGCTTCCTTCCTTGAAGATAATCTGTCCTGGTTTGGACCTATATTGTAAATAGTTAAGATGGAACCAGGTGGGGAGATCTTGGAAAAGGATGCATGGGATCTTTCTGTACTGGTTGTAGCTTTCTATGATTCTATAATTATTTAAAAATTAAAATTTTTTAAAATAGAGAAAAAAAGTTGCTTGCCTAATTTGACAGGAGATATGCATTTTCTAAGTTGGAAGGAAATAAGTTCCATCACCCTTAACCCAGATGCTTTCCCTTGTCCTGGAGCCGGGGTTCCCTATAGGCCTGCAGCTAGCAGATGGCATGGTATAGAATTTTGATTCTGGAGTTACTAAACTGGACTATGACCTTGACTTTCCCATTAGCTGACTCTGATGATCTTGGGCACTTCCCTATTGTTTTATCTATAAAATACTTCTTCCTTTAAAAATAAAAAAAAAGCCACCTATGAGATTCAACATACTCATCAGGATTCGATGAAATGCAACAGGCCTGGGTAGCCTGTAAGGCAACATACTAATTCAGACAATCATCTCTGCCAGATGTGGCCCAGGACACCTACGTGAGGCTAGTAGCCCTTTCTACAAGTTGCCACATCCCCCAGCTTGCCACAGTAATATTTCTTGAGATGGGTTACTGGCTGACCTTTTACTCTCTCAGCCTTCCCACAAATCCAAAGCTTTTGGTTTGGAGAAGCAACCTTCTCACTGTACCTTCTGCACACTCCAACAGCTACCTGAACATTGTGACACCACTAAACATACATGTCCCCACCATCATGGAGACTCGCTATTGTTCTGTAACTCAGGACCACTCCCTGCACTGCCTTCCAGGTTAGTTGCTCAAGGCTTTGTCCCACTCTGTCCCACACATCAGGAAAGAGTGCTGGGCAAAGGGTGAAAAGGTACTCAGGCTGGAGAGACAGCTCAGCAGTTAAGAGTACTGGCTGCTCTTACAGAGAACTCAGATTCCATCTTTTTGAGTCTGGCTTATTTCACTTTGCATGATTGAAGGAAAATCAACCTGACAAATGACTGAAGGAACTGATCATCTGCCCACCCTGTTCCCCACTCCAGAACAGAGATACATCTATTTCAGAATGCATGTCAAATAACTCAGATTCCATCTTTTTGAGTCTGGCTTATTTCACTTTGCATGATTGAAAGAAAATCAACCTGACAAATGACTGAAGGAACTGACCATCTGCCCACCCTGTTCCCCACTCCAGGACAGAGATACATCTATTTCAGAATGCATGGCCCCTAGCAAAAGACATCTGGTTTCTTATTGGCTTCCTGTGTATCCGGTTCCTTATCAAATCCCCTATCAGAACTCCCCATCTCCCCTTCCCTGACCCCAAGAAGGCATGTCCCACCTCTGGGATTCTGGGAAGGCACAACCCCATTTCTGGAATTTTCTGTGCCACCTACCACCTATAAATCCTAGACCTCCCCCAACCCCTCCATTCCCTCCAGAAGGTTGCTTGCCCCGCATAGCTAATAAAGCTATCTGCATCTGTTGAGGTCAGATTCTGTTTCTACTTCTTTATCACATCGCCTTCTCATCCTGAATTCTAACAATGATGATCTCCAGTTCTGTCCAATCTCCTGCAAGTGTCATAATTTCATCGTTCACATCAGGATAAAACTTACTGGTATATTTATACCACATTTTCTTCACCCATTCATCTGTTGATGGGCACCAAGGATGATTCCACAATTTGGCTTTTGACATCATGGTTTCTTGATTGCTATTAGATCATCTGACCTGCTTGTGAGGACATATGGGGAACCTCATGGAGACGTCTATAGGATGGAAAACTGAGGTCTTCAGTTGAAAGCCATGGGAAGCAAATGACCTCGGGGGTAAATTCTCCAATTTTTATTAGACTACAGCCTTGGTTAACTCCTTTAAATGCAGCCTCCAAGAGACCTGAGCCAGAATCCAGCCATCCAAATTCCTGGTCTACAGAGAGTGTGGGGTAATGTTTGTCATTGTAACTCGCTACAAAGCAATAGATATTGAATACATTGGCCCTTTGGGAGTTCAGCAGCAAGCTCCCTTGACCAACTCTAATTTCTAGTTTGACTGATAAGAGAACTCATGAAGGGAGGGTGGGGGGAAGGCTTACAAAGCAGAGCAGGATCTGTATATACCAGCTTCTTCCTCATGAGTCACTGTGTATAGGCCACAAAGATCTCAGTTCCTGTTCTGTGGTTCCCCCACTCAACTACTGACACCAAATCCTAGGAACTAATTTTTCCCTTGACTCTCCAGATTTTGATGCTACAAGTTCCAGTATCAGACCAGTCTGTGTCATTCCCACATACCCTGCCCATACTTTTATTAATCTCTTTTATAAACCAGATTATCTATTTTGAGTGTGCATGTGTTTCCTTCTGAAACCGTGACACAAACAGGTTGAACAGGAAGGCTCAAGGAAAATGATGAATGAGTGTAATCTTGTCAAATATAAAAGAAAGAGCAACCGTGTTGTTGAGTCAATAGACACAGGCAAGTAAAATATTCAGTTTTAGTAGCTTTATGGCTATGGTGGCTGAATTCTAATAGGATACCACTCACATGGTATTCCACATGAAGAACATCTGGAGAGGAGAAAGAGCAAGCCAGACAGCAGAAGCAGATTTCAGTCCACATCTGAAGGTGTACCTGAAATGTTATTTTCTAAGTTTTCTCCAAGTTCATTCCTATTTCCAACAACTCATTGTGTAAATGACAAACCTTCTTAATCAATTTGAGATTTATGTTCTCCCGTTATTCTTCAGAATGGAAAGGCCAATTGGGAATTTTAAAAAGAAAAAAAAGCAGATTGTTATTTCAAAACCACCCAGATATAGCCAATAGCATTCTGTTTCTTCCAAGTACACTAATCCAGTCTTCGTTCTATTTTAGTGTCCGTTAGGTGAGGGTTCAGATGGCCCATGCAGAAGTTCTGCCAAGCAGCTGATTAGGCAGAATGTGATTACAGGAGCAGAGAAAAATCCCTAGAAGAGAGCAAATCATTCCTAAGGACTGTAGCCCATTAGCTGTTTGTATGCAAACAGAGCTACTAATTGTCAGTGTTATCTGCTCAATTCAGCAGCTCAGGACAACTTCTACTTGGAAGACTTCTGTCAGAGTTTAAGTTGCTGCTTGTGTAAACTGACTTTAACTCAGTCTGCTAATTAATTTACATTGTCCTTCCACCCAATTAGTGCCCATCAACGAGATCTAAACACAGCTATGACAGGGGTAACAACAAAAATAAATAATAAACAAATAAGAAAAAAAGTCCAGAAACGTAAGAATGCCAATCTCTAGTATCAATAAAATTGATACCAGGGCAGAGTAAAATCTTTTCAACTCCAGATTTAAAAACCCTTGAAATAACCAATTAAAATAATAAAAATAAGAAATGACCTCTCCTTGCTTCCCATTCAACTATCTGGGCACAGAAATTACCCAATAAGTTTATTGGATGTAGTACTGCGGACAGGGAAACAAATGGACAAAGGCCCAGTTGAAGCCAAAATTAAATATGCTGATCCTCACTTTAGACCCAAGATAAGATGCAGAAATGCCCATGCTCACCACTAATGAAGCATCTGCCTGAAATTTATTTCTTATTCTGTGTTTACAGAGCACCTGCTGGAGAATTGGGCAAAATTGCAAAATCACATAAAGCCAGTATGTGAACTAATCCCTGCGCCCTGGTATTCTAATCCCAAGTGTCAGTCACAGAGATGGAACTGATGGTTGAGCTGCAGAGGACAAGGTTGTGATTGTTTCTCAGCCGATGTTACTAGAAAAAGTCCTGGAGTGTTTTACATGCAAGACATCAGAACAGGGTTTCTGTTATTAACACTGTTGGGCTGTGAACCCTCTGCAGCTCTGTAGAAATGGATTAGATGGTGTGTCAACTCAGCACAAACCTAGACACACTTGGAAAAAAAGGGATTTTAATTGAGGAATTTCCTCTAACAACTTTGCCTGAAAGAATGTCTGCAGGGTATTTTCTTGATTACTGATTGATGTTGGTGGGCCCAACCCACTGTGTGCAGTACCATCCTTGGACAGGTTGGCTTGCTGTATATGAAAGGTAGCTAAAGTAAGCCAAGGGACGCAAGCCATTAAGCAGCATTCTCCCATGGTTTCTGCTTCATTTCTGGTCTCCAAGTTCCTGCCTAAGTCCCTGCCCTGGCTTCCCTGTGTGGTGGACTATAATCTGTAAGATGCAATAGACCCTTTCCTCCCCAGGTTTCTTTTGGTCCTGGTGACGATCACAACAACAGAAAACAAACTAGAAACAATGAGGAATAAGGACTCCACCCAATTCATTTTGTTGGATGGGAATGATAACATGTACAGCCTAGCACATATCCAAGTGTTTCACAAGCCATATATCCCATTCTTTTGTCTTAAATGATCTATGTACTATCTATCAGTCAAATTATGCATGCTATAGAACAAACATCTTCCAAGTTTTGGTGGTTTCAAACAAAAAAGACTGTCATTTCTTACCTGTGTGGCACATTATTCATTATTGTCTGGGACCTCTGCCTCACACGGGGACCCAAGGTGCTCCAGCACCCAGCCCTCCAATGTTAGAGCTCTAGGCCAAATACAGTAATTCTTTAATTCTGCTCATATCTCATTGGCCAAAGTAAGTCTCTAGAGCATTTCTGAGTTCAATTCTACCACAGACGTGCAGGAATAAAAGTTGGAATGTTTGTAAATAGTCCTATAATCATTATATTTCTTTGAAAAGGCCTACTTATTCTTTCTGGGAAGAGTTCATTAGAAAGATAGAAACTGGAAAGGAATATTAATAAGGAGACTAGGAACAGATTTGAGAGGCAGATATTTGAAAATGTGCTGAGAAAGGATGAATTTTTGGTGATCTGCAGTCACTGGCATGACCTATATTTAGATTTTGACAGTTGCATATGCACCAGCAGTCTTCCTTCTCACCTTCCCTTACTTTGGCTCTTCAACTGGTAAAGAGTGACAGGCAGAGAGAGTGCTAAGCTAACAAGCTAGCACCACACATGTGTGTTTGTGTGCATGTGTGTGAACATGTACACTGGTGTGAAAGCTCTGTTATACAAGGTGTGAGTTATTAATCCTACAAGAAAATGACCCATATTGAGTTGTCTAAGAATCAAACAGCTCTCATGATAGCACCTGTAGGAGTCCATGCCTCACTCCCACCAGGAGCTCTTTAGCTAATGAAGAGGGTTAAGTTAGACATTCTATAGAACATGGTCAATACATAGAAATGAATGAGTCAAAAAAAAATACCTCCAGCTGAGAATGGATTCTGAGCTGAGAATACCTCAGCTCAGACCTGGGAAACAAAGTGAATACTTTAGACATGGATCATCCTGCTAAATATGAGTCAGAGGTGAGCTCTCCCATAGAAATCATTGAGAAATCAAGAAGTTACAGGGGTAGGGGCCTGTCAAGGTCAGAAGAGGATGCCAAAACCCTGGAGCTGGAGTGACAGGTGATGTGAGCGGTCTGATGTGGGTGTTGGGAAGTGAACTCAGGTCCTCTGCAAGAACAGTAACACTCTTAACTACTGAGGAATTTCTACAGCCCGAAAGTCTTTTCTTAATAGACTCCAACTTGGCATCAAAGGAAGAAATGAAAGTTTAAAATAAGATACAGGTACTATTTTTATCTGCCAAATTTTTAAAAAGTTATAGCAGGGGCTGGAGAGATGGCTCAGTGGTTAAGAGCACTGACTGCTCTTGCAGAAGACCCGGGTTCAATTCCCAGCACCCACATGGCAGCTACAAACTGTCCTTAACTCCAGTTCCAGGGGAATCCGAAGCCCTCTCCTGACCTCTGTAGCACTGCACAACACAGGTGCACTCACGTATATGCAGGCAATAGACTCATACACAAAATAAAAATAGTGAATAAAATATTTTTTAAAGTTATAGCATTCCATATTGGTGAGAATTTAATGACAGTAACACAATCACAACGAAAGGAAAATAAACACTGCATTTTTATAAAAATGCCAGCAGTAATGAGCTATGGGTGCTTTTGTAGATGCCTATTTGCATGTTTTAATGTTCTGGGTTTTCTGTCGTTTAGTGGTTATTTCTTTAACTGGGAAGTTCTACTTCCTGCTAAAATAGTGTAATAGTGACCAAGTGATTGTCCTATCTCATGAAAAAAACTGTAGAAAAATAATTGTTTTATTAAATATCAGGCCACAAAAAAATATTATGATTCACTGAGGCAGCAAACAAATAAGATGAACACTGCTACTTCCAGAGTTACTGTTTTGGGAGTTTCAGTTTGTAGAACAGAAAAAGGGGACCCAAGAGAAGCCCAGCAGACTCTAAATTTAGAAAATTAAGCTGGAAATCTAGAAAGACCAAACAAACATATAGAATTCAGATCAAAAACTATGAACTGGCCCAAGAGAAAACTCTAGAGCAACCTGGAGGGTCCCCTGATCTATGCAGCACATTCGTGTAAGGGAATCTCCTATTGTTGAGGAAAGTTTGATCATGAGGCCCATTTTCACCAGTCAGACTCAACAAGCATTAGTTATTTGAAGAGTTTTGCCTCAGTGGTGGGACAACATAAACCCTCTACCCCGAGTTCTTAATTTTACCCCCAGGGTACATTTTATAATGTCTGGAGACATCGTCTACCGACAGCACTCAAATAGGATGCTAGTGGAATCTGTTGGCAGATGCCAAAGATGCTGCTTAAAAGTCCTGATGCAAAATGGCAATAGTGTAAAGGCTGAGAAATCTTGCCTGCTCTAAAAACTTCTTGGGTCCTTCATCAAAACAAGACCTGAAATGTTTAAACTCTCTGGGTGCCAACAAAAATTTATTGGGCATGCAAAGAGATAGAAAAGTATAACCCATAATGAGAAGAAAAATTATTCTCTCACAATTGAACCAGGTATTATTCACAAACAACACGCATTAGTTACTTTTTGGTTGCTGTGATAAAACACCATGACCAAGGCAACAGATAGAAGGAAGAGTTTATTTGGCTTGTGATTCCAGAGGGTAAGAGTCCATCATGAATGTGGGAGAGGCATGGTAGGAGGCAGCCAGAGCAGAAAACTGAGCTCTCACATCTTCAAGTGGGCACAGGAAGCAAAGCGAGACAAACTGCAAATGGGCAAGGATAAAGCCCACCCCCAGTGATGTGCTTCTTCCAGCAAGGCCACACCTCTTAAATCTCCCAAAACAGAGCCACCACTGGAGACAAAATGTTCAAATACTTGGAACCTACTGGAGACACATATTCAAACCACCGCATAATGATGTTAAACCATTATTATAACTGCATTCCATATGTTCAGAAAGTTAAGTAGAAACATACATGATATTTTTAAAAAAGAAACTCAAATTCATATTGGACTTTTAGAGAGAAAACATACAATGTTAGATGAAAAATATGCTAGACAGAATTAAAAGAAAACCAGACTTTACAGAAGAATAGAGTAATACATTTGAACAGGCAACAATGGAAGCTATGAAAAATGAAATAAAGAGAAAAGGCAATTCTCACCATATTATTGAGCTGTGAAGCAATTAATTCAAGTAGCTTAATGTGTGTTTAACTGGAGTTTTCAAAGAAAGAATGCAAGAGAGAGACAAAGGCAGACAGAAAGAAAGGAGGAGGAGTGGGAAAAGGAAAGGAAGGAAAGGGGAAGAGGGGAGGGGAGGAGGGGAGGAGG
>NW_008359681.1:1804393-1827927 GCF_000622305.1 Nannospalax galili | reverse complement strand
TACAAAGCTAACAATTTTCCAAACTTGGTAAAAACTAATAATCGACAGATCCAAGTAGTTCAAAGAAAACCACACCAAGGTTATCATTAACAAATTGATTAAAGGTAATTTCAAGTGACAAACAGAAAATCATAGAAACAACTGCGGGCTGAGGGACATGGATTAAACACAAAGAAACAAAAGTACAGACAGACGACTTCTCATCAGAGACAATGTATACAAGATGACAATGGAGCGACATCTTTAGTGTCCCCCATACATCAGAAAAAGGCTGTCTGCCTGTAATTCTATACTTATTGAAAATATCTTTCAAACACAAATGCTAAACACAAAGGTTGAGTGACTTTCTCATCAGAAAACTCATACAAGAAATGTTCATGAAGATCCTTCAGGCAGAAAGAACATTATGCCAGATGGAGATAAGAGCTACACAAAGGAGTAAACAAGGAAATTGGTAACTACATAAATCTGTAATTTATCTGTAGTGTCTGAAGATTCCATCCACCCAGTCTGTGGATGGGATGAGCTGCAGTCTGTTAGTGTCGCTTGCTAGAGGTACAGAAGAAACAAACATGTCTGATGAATATAGTTTGTCCTTGTTGAAATATGACACCCAGTATAATGGTATTGAGAGAGAATGGGGCCTCTAGGAAGTGTCTGTGTCACGAGGATCCTACCATCATGAGGGATTAATGACACTCTCATGAGAGGAGGCTACTTCTTACTCTCAGAACTGGATCAGTTACCAAGAACAATGGGTTGTTATAAAAAGATGCTGTCTCTCTTATTTCATTTTATACAACACACACACACACGCACACACACACACACACACACACACACACCTTCTGTTTTTCTTCCATGTTTATTATATAGCATGAGGCCCTTGCCAGATGCAACCACATGATCCTGGCCTTTCAGCCTTCAAAACTGTGAGCTAAATAACCCCTGGTCTTTATAAATTACTAAGTCTCCATTATTGTGTTGTAACAATAGTAAATAAGATGCACATCCTCCTTTTAGGTATATAATTTCAAGTAGGTCCCTATTCCTATATACAAAATGATGTTTTGCTTTGTTTCATTTTGTTTTGGGCAGGGTCTTCCTAGTCACAGCCCACCTGGAAGTCATGATGTGAACCAGGGTTCTGCCTCCCAAAGGTTGGGATTAAAGGTGCACATCACCACGCCCGGCATTGATGATGCTTTCTTAAGCTGGTTGTGAGAATCCAATAATATAGAAGCCTTTTATAAATCACATAATCTCATAATATTAAAATCCCTAAAAGCTTACTAATGCTTTTTATAGATAACGAAAGTAACAGTTAATATGTGGGTGTGATGATTGTTACTAAATGCTTTATGTAACAATCATGTAAAGTCAGTTATTTGATTATCCTCACTTTCAGATGAGGAAACTGAGACATGGAGATTGAATAAATTATCTAAG
Source organism: Nannospalax galili (assembly GCF_000622305.1). NCBI lineage: Eukaryota > Metazoa > Chordata > Mammalia > Rodentia > Spalacidae > Nannospalax > Nannospalax galili. Next base: position 1,826,478 of record NW_008359681.1, on the reverse strand, counting down.
GAAGATCATACCATGGGGAAGTGGTTCATCTTCTGTCCTTTGCCCATGGTCCTAAACAGTGTGTATCACACATAGGCATATGATAAACACAGATTATATGACTAAGCCTAGTTATAGCACCTATGTAGGGACATAGGGCTATTTTTCCCTTTATGGGTTCCTCTGTGTTCTAGCTTGTTTCTCCATTTCTGTGACAAAACACTCTGACCACTACCAACTTGGGGAGGTTTATTTCTCTTACATCTCCCAGGTCACAGTTCATCAGGGAGCCCAAGGTAGGAACTCAGAGCAGGAACCTGGAGGCAGGAGCTGGAGCACAATCCAGGCCATGGAAGAATGCTGCTTACTGACTCGCTCCTCTGGCCCCTGCTCATCCTCCTTTCTTATGCAACACAGGCCCACCTGCCAGGGTGGCACCACCCACAGTGGGCTGGGCCCTCCCACATCACTCAACAATCCAGAAAATACCCCACAGACATGACCACAGGCCAGTCCTATGAAAGAAATTCCCCAATTGAGGCTCCCTCAACCCAGGTGTGTCAAGTTGACATTAAAGCTATCTAACCCATTCTAGTATGATAGGTTTAAGTCAAAAGAAGACTTAAAACAGGTGTGTCAAAAACTCTGCGATAGTCTGCTTTATGTAACAGGGTCTTACCATACTTACCAGGTTACTACCTGTTACCAGGTGGCATTAACTTTCTCTTTAAAGCTCTTCACTCCTTCTCATTGGCAGTAAATAATTCTTCATCCAGGCAAATAGCCTTTCCATCTCCTTGGTCATCTTAGTCTGGAGCTCCTTGGGGCTCTTTACACTTGGTCTGGATTTTCAGAGTGGTCCCTGCATCAATCTCATGCACCTCACAATGGTGACCAGTTCTTAGGGATCCCTAAGGGCCTTTATTCTCTATGGCACAAGAATAGACACAGTGTTCATCAGGAGCATAGTTGCTTATGCGTTTTATCTACCATACTTGCCCTGGAACACACATTCAAGACTTCCAAGTTCCCTGTTTACCACAATACTTAAAAAACTATTTATCTTGTGTAGCTGTAAGTGAAGTCTCTGGCTCAAAGCAGCTGAATACAAGATGTGTTTCTTTGCAGGCTAGAGTACAATATGAGTGCTGCCCTACCTTGCATTTCTCTCTTTGTCTTCCTGAACTTCACACAGGTTGAAAACAGTCTTATTGGGTGCACTAAAATAATTCCTTCAAAATCAGAATTTCAGAGGTGACATTTACAGGTAGATAAGAGTTCCAAAGAGAAGTATATTCATTGTTTTTCTTGTTGACCAAATACCTGACAAGAAGTGACTTAAGAGAGGAAGGGCTTAGTTTGGCTTACCGTTTGAAGGGGCTACTGTCTATCATTGTGGGAAAGTCATGACAAAAGGAGTATAAGACAGCTGATCATGTTGCATCTGCAGTCAAGAAGTGGAGAATGGGTCACACTCTGCTTTCTGTGCCTGCTTGAAGATTTCTTGGCTTTCTGCTCCAGCCACCTCCTTCTACCATGCCTCCCCTGCCATTATGGACCCTTACCCCAGAACTGTAAGCACAAATAAACTCTTCCTTCTATATAAAAAGGAAGATGAAGAAGGAGGAGGAAGAGGTGGAAAAGGAGGAGAAGGAGGGAGGAGGAGGAGAGTGAGTGAACAGGAAGATGCCCCCCTGCCCCCCACATGACCCACTTCCTCTATCAAGGCTCCATCTCCTAAAAGTTCCACAAACTTCCAAAACAGCACTACCTGCTGGGCTGAGGATCAAGTGTTCAAACACATGAGCCTGTGGGGACCACAACTGGGGGCATGGCTTGTCTGTGGGGATTAGTGAGACCTTTGCTCCCCTGAGCTCCTGTCACACTATACTTTGTCACCCCTTTAGCATCTTACTTGTTCCTCATTTGGTCTTGACATTCCCCATATGGACATAGATGTGCTATCTTAAAAGGCCTTCTACTGAAGGGCCATCCAGATGGCTCAGTGGGTAAAAGTGCCTGCCTGAAAATCTGATGGCCTGAATTCAATTCCCAGGACCCACATAGTGGAAGGAGAGATCTGACTCCCACATACTGAATCCTGACCTCCAATCACACACTGTGGTGGAAGCACTTGTGCAAATATGGACACATACACACAGAGACACATACATAAATGTAAAAAAATTTTAATTCTTAGGAAAATTTTTTAAAGGGCTAGTGGAAGGCAGAGTTACTTCCCTGACCCACACTAAGCTCCACCACTGCAGGAGACCCTAGGAGGAAATGAAGGGGGACTTGGGGACGTCTAGTCCTTGTTCCCCTGACTTCTCTACCTAATGAACATTTTAATATTACAGCAAGTTCAAAAGTTTGAGATCTCTAGTGGCTAATCACAACAGCCTGAGCAATGAGGACACTGGAAGCAAGAACATGGAGTTATCTCATTTGTAACAAGCTGTCCACACTTTCCTTCTCACCATAAGTGAAGGAGTTTGTTCACCTATTCCCTTTCTGGGTCCCATCTTCAAAACATGACAGGAAATTAAATTAAAGGTACTGCTAGCTTTACTTGGTGATTCCAGCTGCTTGGAAGCACCCTTGTGTGACCTGGTAGGTAGCTGGACCGGCCCTCTTAAGGATAGTCCCCTTGCCCAGAACCCTTGAGATAACGCATTATTTACATTCGTCCTTCAGAATCCACCCCCGGAGTGCAGAAGGAAGCAGGCTTAGTCACACAATTAAGCCTGTATCTCACTGATTCTCATATCCACACCAAGAAGTTCTCAGTTATGCCTGAAATTCCCCAGATGCTCCATTGTTCTTGAAGCCCACGAGGAACTGGGGAAAACAGAAAATGAGATCAGAAATCAGGTAGCTAAGTGAAGAGTATGTGGCTGAGGATGCTGATGTGTTTCTCGGTCACTGATATGGTCCACTATCACCTCATCTATTCAAAGCCCTGTCCCAGAGGTGTGTTTGATTGAATTTGTAGAACATACAGACTGCACTGGCTCTATTAGGAGTTAGTAATAGCATCATGATGGGTGACATGAGAAGAGAAGATGCTTTTAATCCAGTCAGTACCTTGTAATTATCAATCAAATGCTACAAAATCTGTGCATTGGGCAAAGAGGAAGGATACCAAGTCATAGAGGGATGGAGGAAAGGCACATTATCTTCTCTTCCAGGCTTGTACCTCTGGCTGCCTAGCCATCCCCTCCGCTCTGCTCCACGGGCTTCTGTTTTAAATTAGCTTTAAATGAAATCGAATTCAAATATGATGAAATAGCCTTTGAATGACTCTGCTTTGCATTTAAATCCTTGAGTAACATTGCATTTGCACGTTATGAACACTTTTTGGTTCAAAGCATAATTTGAGTTTAAGAGTGATTTTTTTATAGTTCCTTTCCAGTAAAGAAGAAAGGCTTGCTAAATTTAGCAAGAAGAAATGTGAGAGGTGGAGAGAAAAGCTGACTGCACCTGGACCGTGGCCTCTGGCTCCACATGCAGAAAGAAAGGGATGTGGTGTTTGGAGATGACCTTTCTCAGGGTTAAAGATTAACAGTAAATTTCATGCTTCAATTGGGTTCTTTCTTGTACCTTCCAAGTCTGTGCTATGTACCACAATATCAATGCAAATGAGTTGTATATCCAGGGAGTTCTTAGGTAGTAAGGAACTATCTTGTCCAGCTCCCTCATCCACCCTACCAGCTGATGCTCAGAAATGCCGAGACATTTGTCCAAGACTGTACTGCTATACAATTGCTGACTGTTGGCCACCACCCTTCTGCCCCGGTGGTCTCTCCATTGTCTCATACTGAGGAAAAATACACTCAAGTCTAGGCTGATAAAAACAAAGCCATTTAGTTCAAAAGCCTACAGAAAAATATTATATATATATATATATGCATATGTGTATAGCTGAAAGCTATATAACAAAAAACACAGTGCCAGGCAGGGGAAACCTCCCTTCAAGTTGTTGATCAGGGTAGTCCAAAAGACTCTCAAAATAGAACAGGCTATTGCCACAGCCCTTTATTGCCTCCCAGAACTTGAAGGTAAGACCCCCCCCCCCCGCCCATTGATGAAGACAGGACTCACTTCAGATATAGGACTTGGAACAGTAGAGCTGGAACTGACCTGGAAACCTTCTCCTTGAAGACTAGCTTCCATAGTATCAAAACATATTATATAAAATTTCAAAATTCCAATTTAAAAAGTCACTAAGACTGTGAGAACCCCATAAATTGCAGACTACGTGATGCCACTGAGAAAGATGCTTGATGCCACCCAAGATGGATGCTCAAAGCCTCATATTGAGAAGGGTTCCTTGAGAGGACCAACCTTTCACGGATACAAATTTCCTTGTACAGTTTGACAGGGAAAAACTTTCTTCATGCACATAGGTATACATCAGTTATATGTATAAAATTTACAAATATGAAATCTGCACTCCACTTAAACAGTTCTGATGGTGTAGTCTAGAAGGATGATTGATTGAGGGCAATCTTCCAATATGAACAGCACTTTGAAAAGAAATATAAAGACAATTGCTTCAGTTCCCTGATAATTATAGAGGAAGTAAATCCCATTTGCGAACAGATAGAATTTTGATCTGGGCTCTCAGAAAATACTATATTCTGTATTCTCATATTCAAAAAGGAAGATATCCTATCACATCAAGGAAGGCATTACCCCCTGTACAGGATAACTCCCTTTAAAGATTTTACTTGTGCAAGTATTTTAGAAAGCTTCTAAAATAATAGCTCTACAAATGGGTTTTTAATGCCTTTATGTTAGTTACCCCTCCCCATTGCCCCTTCTCTATCTTGCCCTCCCATGTCCACCCTACTTAACCTTATCTGCCCCATTATTCCCCTTGCCTCCTCATACTCCTGTGTTCTACTATCCCCCTGACTTGAAGTCCTCACACACACGTTTTCTTTCTAGTTCTTGACTTCTACAAGTCAATTTAAGTACATATATCTAAAGAGTAAAAGCTAGCATCCACTTAGGAGAAAACAATATGTAATGTTTGCCTTTCTGGGACTGGGTTACCACACTCAGAATGTTTATGTCCAGCTTCATCCATTTGCCTGATTTCATTTTTCTTTACAGCTGAATAAAATTCCATTGTGTAGGGGCTGGAGAGATAGCTCAGCAGTTAAGAACACTGGTTGTTCTTGCAGAAGACCTAGGTTTGAATCCCAGCACCCACATGGCAGCTAGGAACTATCTATAACTCCAGTCCCAGGGGATCCAACAGCCTCTTCTGACCTCCGCAGGCATTGCACAACATGGGTGCATTTACCTACAAGCAGGCAATATGCATAAAATAAAAATAATAAATAAACTTTTTTAAAAAATTCCAGTTTGTATATGTACCACATTTTCCTTATGCATTCGTCAGTTGGTAGACATCTAGACTATTTCATTTTCTGCCTATTGTGACTAGAGTAGCAAAGAACATGGATGAGAAAGTATTCTGTAGTAGGATAAAGAGTCCTCTGGATGTATGCTCAGGAGTGGTACAGCTGGGTCATATGTTAGATATATTTTTAGCTTTTCAAGGAACCTCTACACTGATTTCCACAGTAACTGTGCTAGTGAATAAGTGTTCCCTTTTTCCCACATGTGTCAGCATTTCTTGTCATTTGTGTTCTTGATCTTTACTAATCTGACTGGGGTAAGATGAAATATCAAAGTAGTTTTAATTCACATTTCTTTGACGGATACGGATCCAAAAAGCCAAGTGGCTTTTTCCTTTGGGTTGTTGGTCAGTGGGGGCCCATAGATATCCCCAAAACAATAAAGGTTACCATCGTTGTTCTTGGTTATCCTCCAGAACTTGATGGTAAGACCCTATTGCTGACGACACCACAAACTTGAGTGATAAGACACTGTAAAATCAAACTGGTATTGACATGGCGTCTCCATCCCTACTGGTTAGCTTCACTGAGCCTAAAGGTACTGTGCACACTAATGGGGGAGGGAGTGTCTTAGTTTGCTTTCTGTTACTGTGATAGAAGGAATTCTGCCTATTGGCTTGCTTCTCCTGGCTTACTCAGTGTACCTGTCTTATATTGCCCAGACCCACCTAACCAGGGATGACACCACCTACAGTGGGATGGGCCCTCGCACATCAACTAGCAATTAAGAAAATGCCTCACAGACATGGCCATGGACCAGTCTGATCTGGGAAATTCTTCATTTGAAGTTTCCTCTTCCAGATGACTCTAGTTTGTGTTAACTGGACAAAAACTAACCAGCACAGGGAGAATAGTCATCAACAGTCTTAGACAACCGTGAACACTTCAAGCTTTAATAACAACTGGCCTAGCAAGATATGCCCACTTCTGCAATAGTGCCATGAATGTTTTTGGAGAAACCAAAGCCACTTTTTAAAATTGGACTTAAGGCCCACTCTACAAGACATAATTCATGTCTGGTACTGGTAACTGGGCCAAGAACCTATGACTTAGCACATCATGGGCCCTAGGGAAGAACTTAATACTATTATTCAACTAAATGGACATAGTAGTACTAAACCACACCTTAAATAGTTAACTTTATACCCATAAAGTAGTGCAACTCTCAACTTTCATCAGAGAGGCTTCTTCTTGCAGTAGACGGTGATTAATACAGAGACTCACAACTGGTCAAAGCACAGAGGATAAGAAACTGTGGAGCACTGTGCCTTACATGGGACATCTACATCACACATCCTCCTCCTAAAACTCAGGGATCATAGGGAAAGAGGGGATGGAAAGAGTACAAAAGTCAGAGGTAGTAGAGGACTGCTATGAAACAGTGTTTTCCAGTCATGGTAGGGCCATTGCACACATGAACTCACAGTGACTGTGACTTCATTTACAAAACTTGTGCAAGACCAAGCCAGCAAAATTCTGACATGTATAGAGGAGGGGCTCACAAAGTTCCACCCCTAGCTGAGGAGTTATTGGTAACTGATGGCTACTAGGAGACAGGGAATCAGTTTACTACAGATGCCACCTCTGATAGCCTGCCCATGTTCCAATGGATGGTCCTACATCCATGCACATGCTGGCAACATTAAATAGACTCAATTGGTTTAAAAAAGAATGCATGAAGTCAGGAGGGAAAATTGGTTGGGGGGTATGTGAGGGTTTGGGGGGGTAGACTGGGATCAGATTTGATAAAAAATGCATTATATTAATGTTTGAAATTCTCCAACAATTTTAAGTAAGATATTTTGGAAAGCTCTGTAACGCAGAATGTTCAAGGATATCAACGACTGTGGGGAGGTCAGGGACCTGCTACACGTGAAGTGTCACATTTCAAGCTTTGCTGAATAGTCATACAACTGAGCATGTACAAAACACAAAGTCCTTGCTAAATAAGTAAAGTAAGTAGTGGACATGAGAGATGAACAAGAATAAAGAAACATAAATGGCTTGAAAAGATCTCAACCTCACATTATCTGATAGTGGCTTAATGTATCAGGGAGGAAAAAAATGTCAGTTTTAAATCATCATTTTTAGCCTACTTCTTCCTCTAGAATCTGAGTCCTCTTCCTAAGAAGATATGTTTGAACAATAATTCATCTAAAACCTGGTGAGGCAGGATGGTTTGCAATGTGAGCCCTCAAATACACTCCTACCATAGGTTGAACATGACTCTCAGCCTCATAAAGTCACCTAGAACAACTGGCCAAAAATTTGGTATTCTAGCATCTGAAAATCTGAATTGGCTTAAAAACACAAAATAAAACAGAAAAAAATAGTGCCTAGATGCTCTTCAGGAAAAGGTCAAAGGAGCACAACCAGCCTCAACTGTGGACTGGAGAATGTTTACCAAGGGGCTGAGAAATGATGTATCAGGAGGGAGAGACAGTTTACTACAGATGCAGCTTTGATAGACTGCTCGTGCTCCAGAGCACTGGCTGCTCTTACAGAGAGCCCAGGTTCCGTTCCCAGCACCTACATAGTAGCTAACAACCAGCTATAACTCCAGTTCCAGAGATTCTGATACCTTCTTCTGGCCTCCATAGGCACTGCACACACTTGGTGCACTTGCATACAAGCAGGCAAAACACTCATACACATAAAATACAAATAAATAAAGTTTTAAAAATGATACCAAAGCAAAACAAGGCAAGATCAGGCACCCTCACAAGACCTCAAATAAGAATCTTGGTTCAATATTTTGGGCGAAAAAAAATTACTTGATATTCACACACACACGCACACACACACACACACACACACACACACACAAAAAAAATGTGGCTAAACAAACAGGTATTTGAGAATGAAGGATTCAAGTAAGTCGTATGTCTGTGGCACCAGGTGTGTTTCTTCTGTATGTGATAATGCCCCCTGGAGATGTGAATGGAACTTTTGGCTATCTTCAGGCATCATACTCATGATAGGCAAAGGTCTAGGATGGTCAACATCCTGCATTGTAATACATTCCTGCAAAGGAAGAAGTTTCAATACTGGGTATGGTGTTTGCAGAGGTTTAGGCAGTGTGGCCATGCTGGAGGAAGTACATCCCTGGGGTCAAGTTTTGAGAGTTCATAGCCTAGCCCCACTTGCAGTATCCTTTCTTGATTCCTGTTTGCCACTGGAGATGTGAGCTCTCAGCTTTGTTTCTGCCACCATACCTGCAGCTTGCTGCCATGCTTTCCTGCCATAATGGACTCTTGTCCTCAGTAACCATAAGTCAAAATAAACTCTTCCTTCTGTAAGTTGCCTTGGTCATGGTGCTTTATCACAGCAACAGAAAAGTAGCTAATACATGGAGGTACTTCCATTTAGAGTCATGAGCGAGAAAACATATTAGGTTATAGTCCAATGCTACATTCTTTTATTGTTCAGATTGTCCCAGCTGCTGAGTATTGTGAGCTGTGACATACTTTCATCACTGTGGAATGGGCTAATATTGAGTTAAAGAAACCTGTAAGCACTTTATTATCTTTGGCACTATAAGATGCTCCAGGATCATTTTGGATGCTTCCTGCCCAGTTATTGGACTTGCCACTTCTCCAAGGGACCATGTGCTCCTATTATCAAGTCTGAGGACTGCTTGCTGCCTCTGGTACGTTTTCTGCTTTTGTGTCCTCTCAAGTGACTGAGTGCAGAATTATTTATACATTGCATTGGTTACTTTTCCATGGCTGTGATAAAACAATGACCAAAGCAATTTATAGAAGGAAGAGCTTATCTAGGCTTAAGGGTCCAGAAGGGTGAGAGTCCATCACGCAGGAGAGGTATGTCAGGAAGTGAGAGCAAGTGCCAAAAGCTGAGAACTCACATTTTCAATCACCAACACAGTAGAGTAAGCGAACTGAATGAGGCTATGAACTTCCACCCCCCCCCCTCATGGTGACATGCTTCCTCCAGGAAGGCTGTACTTCTTAAACCTTCATAAACAACACTACCAACTGGGGACCAAGTGTTCTAAATACGGGAGCCTAAGGGGGATATTTCTCATTCAAACCACCACATACAATTTTCTAATCTGTTTATAAATATATCTGTATTTGTTTTGTGTTGCTATAACAAAATACCAGATGTTGGATAATATATAAAGGAAAGAGGTTTATTTGGCTCATGATTTTGGTGTGAAGAAAGTCTGAACAGCACTGTGTTGGCATCTGATGAGGTTTTTCACAACATACGATGTGGCAGAGAGAAGCAGAGTAGAAATAGTGCTATGCAGAAGGATCCAAGAACACTGGATAATCTTACTTTATTATATCCTCTGTTGTGAGAATTAACTCTTACCTCAAAATAGACATAGATGGTTACATACAGACATATTCCCAGATGTGGATATGCTTGTAGTATGACATTCAAAGAGTCATGTGTTAGAATCTTGGTCAAGAATTACATTAATCTTTCTTAAAGGGAAGACATGTCAATGTATCTCTTACACATCTGTTCTCCTAAATGTGACTTAATCACCAACATAATCATCTTCCACCAACCCCCACTTCTTAAAAATCCACCACTGATCAATAGTGTTATATTTGGAACCCAGATTCTATCACTTGAGGCTTTGGCCAATACATTAACACCATACCCAAACATCCCCAAAGTCATCTAGGTTCACTCCTAACCCTTACTCTCACCAGGGACATTTCACACATTTCCAATACAGTTATTTTTTTCTGTTGCTTTCCATTCTGTCCTATTTCAGAGTAGGAACACACTCAAAGGTGTCTACTATCCATGGTTCAATGATTCATAGTTTACTTTGATAACTGCCTTTATTAGGGCAACTATCTCTTGTTGGGTAACTGCCCATTTGTGGATTGCTATAAATGCCACAATAACATTTTGTGTGTGTGTGTGTGTGTGTGTGTGTGTGTGTGTGTATGTGTTCATGTGTGTATATGTAGGTGGGGGCCCCAGGTCAATGTCATATGTCTTTCCTCAATCAGTCCTTATCTTTTTCTCCCAAAACAAGGTTTTTCACTGAACCTGAAACTCATTGATTTGATTAGGCTGTCTGGCCAATGAATTTCAGGGATCCACATGTCTCCAATCCCCTCCCCTCCCAGTGCTGGGGTTACAGGTGTTTGTCAACCACACCTGGATTTTTATGTGGGTGCTGGGGAATCAGAATTCAGGTTCTCATGCTTAAGTGGTAGGTACTTCATAGACTGAGCCGTCTCTGCAGCCCCAATAACATTCTTCTACAGTAGTCTGGGTGCATATTCACATCATTATGTGCAATTTCCATAGATGGTTAAATTATTGAGTTGAAGAGCATGAACCTTTAAGGGATATTTCAAACTATCCTCTATAAATATGACCTTCCCCAGAATGAAATAAGACATTTGTAACTATGATTTATTTATTTATTGCTATTACTCCAAAAGTTAAAAAAATATTTTTATTTATGTGTATGTGTTTGTGTGTGGGTGATACAGAAGCCAGAAGAGAGTGTTGGATCCCCTGGAGCTGGAGTCACAAATGGTTGTGAGCCTCCTGACTGGGTGCTGGGAGTTTTGATCCTCTGGAAAAGCAGCAAATCCTCTTGACTGCTGAGCCATCTTTTGTATGGCTCTTTAGATGGCTCCCCAGGGGGTTTTAATTAACATGTAATTTATTTATAACAAAAGAGGAAGTGTATGTTCATGTATACACATGTGAACCTAGAAATGTGTATATATTTGTATCACTAGACTATGCTCCGATTTCATGGTGGTATTATAGTTTCTTTGTGTGTTTTAAGTAAAGTAAAAATATACCAAAAATGAAAAGCACCCAGTGTTGTGGACACACCTTTATTCATCTAATTCATCCCCTTGTTCATGGATGCTCAGGCAGTTTCCTGCTCTCAATTCAAATTGCAGGAAAGCAGGAAAGCTCACTCTTGTGAACATATATCATTAGAAAATATATTTCCTTCACATCTTCTACACATCAAGCAAATTTCAAATTTGCCTAAGTGCCCTTCTGCGAGGAAGACATGCCAATGTGTCCCTTACATATATGTTCTCTTCACTTTGGCTTGATTAAAATTGGTAGATTTTCCAGACTGCTTTTGTTCAGAAGGATTCAACAAATGTGTCCACTGCCTGAGGCTCTCGGTATTTGCAGAAGCAGCATGAAGATTTGAAACAACCCCGTCCTCAGTGGGATGAATGTAGACGATAACTGCTGCCCAGACAGACCACCACCTCTATTTGGGGATCCCAAGGTGCTCACCCTTCTTTAGGAACTGGGTCCTTGCTGAAGAATGTACATCACCCAGAGTGGGCTTTGGGGTTTGATAGCCTCATTCTTTCTGTTCTCTCTCTCTGCTTCCTGTGTGTAGATGAAAATGTGATCAGCTAGCTCCTGCTCCTGATGCCAGACCATGCTGTCCCCACTATGAAGGACTCTGCCCCTCTGGAACTATAAGCTAAAACAAACCCTTTCTTCCTGAAGTTGCTTTTGATCATGGTGTTTTATAACAACAAAAAAGTAACTAGTACACCATGACTGAATATTACTCTTTGCTAGGACTCCCAGAAGGCTGGAAAGTTCACTAGGACCATGTCCTCCTTGCCATATATATATGGCCAGCATCTAATGAAGCTCAAAAATTGAGCATTCTCCTTGAGGACTGTTTCTCCACTCCCCTCCCCAACACCTCTAGAGTTTGATTGGTGAAATACCTGAAGCTCTTCATTTTCTCTCATCATTTCAAGAGGAAATTAGTACTAAAACCACATTAAGTCTCAATTGTGTCCTTTATTAGGCAGAAAATGGGACTCGCTCAGTACTTATCTGCACCCTAATAAGGACTCACCTCTGTCTAGGCACTGACCCTCTGTGTAGCTCCCTCTTGCTTTGTCCATGAAGCCATTCACCACAGGGTCTGAGCATGAAAGAACTGCATGTGATAACATTGAAGATGTCAACAATTACACATAGCACTCATTGAACACTTATTATGTGACAGTTGCTAAATGTTGAATATAATTTTTATATTTTTCTTTTTTTTTGGTCTTTTTGAGACAGAGTCTCCCTGTAGACCCAGCTGTCCTGGAACTCACTATGTAGACCAGGCTGGCCTTGAACTCACAGAGATCTGCCTGCCTTTGCCTCCTGAGTGCTGACATTAAAGGTGTGCACCACCACGTCCGGCATGTTTCGCTTTTTTAAAAAATCTCAACTCATAGAGGATGAACACCTGAAACAACTTCATTTTTCTCCTGACTGCAACTTTTAGGTGTCTCATCTCATCACACGGCCAGATGATCAGATGATACTTTGCAAGTCAACATCATATGTTAGCAAACATCTTTGCTTTAATAGACTCAAAAGGCCATTCCAATGGAGGGTGGATATGATCAAAATATATGGTATACACATATGAGATTCACAAGAATAAATTTAAAAATATTTTTTTAAAGTCCAACCCAGTCTCTTAATTTGAGGGAAGAACTAGGGGAGAACAGAGTCTTACTAAGTTATTGGGCTGGTCTAGGATTCATTGTAGCCCGGGCAAGGCTTGAACTCAGGAGTCTTCTGCTTCAGCTTCCAGAGTAGCTAAGATTACAGGCCTATTTCACTAGGCCCAGAACAATTTGGTGCCAAGCAAAGCTTCATTCTTTGAAGTATCCCCTCCAATAGAACCTCAGGCCTGATTCAGTCAGAGAAGACCTTCACCACTGTGAAGGTTTGACCTCCTAGGAAATTCTCCACCATTGTCTTGCCCGTCCATCACTCACCTCTAATGGTGTTATTAGAGACACCAGGGAAGAGAAGATTTTTCTTACCTTTTATTAAAAAAAATTTATTTATTCTCTGAGACTTTCATATATGTATACAATGTACTTCAACCATATTCACTCCCTACTTTCCCCTCTGTTTCTTTCTGGGTACCTGCACCTGGTCCCCCTCCCGACTTTGAGTCCTCTTTGGGGTTTTTATAACCCACTGTTGCATAAGCTTGTCTTCCGGGAGATCAGAAATAATAGATGCCTTCTTCTGTAGCTTCTCCCCCACTTACTTCAAACCAATTGGACCCTAAGACCCTCTGCAGGAGAGGAGGGACAGAGGGAGATAGTCACCCCCCCCAATCAGTCAACTTTAACTGCATGAAGGGGAGGGACTAATGATAGGACAGGGGAAGCCAGGGAGAAGGAAGTCGGCCCATCTTGGACTGGCTAGCAGCAGTTCAGGAAGCTTCAGCCAAAATGTAGGGAAAAAGGCCCAAGGATGCTCATATCTTTGTAAGTACCCCCTCACTGCCATCATTTGCTCTGTTAGCAAGCCCAATAAATCCTGTTGTTCCCTAAACTGTGGTTTGGAGGAATATTTTCTCAGTTTGTCATAAGGACAGTGGGAGGAGGGGGCCATGCTAGGAGACTGGAAGCCACATGCACGCCTCCCAGCAGTAAATTCAGCTTATACTCACTGAGTCTAATTCCTGCTACCCATATATGCATGGGTATAGGGAAATCCACTGGAACATGGTCAACCTACCAGGGACCCTGTATTAGTCAGGGTACTCCAAAGAAACAGAACCGGTAGAATGAATATGTATAGAGATTTATCAGCTTAGCTCACAGGATAGAGTCCAAGTAGTCCAACAGTGGCTGCACCACACTGGAGAGGCTGAGAATCCGTAGTCACTCAGTCCACAAGGCTGGATGTCTCAGTAGTCCCAATCGGTGCTGAAGGTCTGACAAATTCCAAAATATCAGCTAGTCTTCAGTCTACATCAGCAAGACGAACTCACCAGTGAGAGAGAAGGCAAGCAGCAAAAAGCCTGGAGTTCTGCTCTGCCTTGGTCTTTCATACCGGCTGCCATCAGAAGGTAACGCCCACATTTAGGGTGTGTCTTCTGGCTTTAGATGATCCAATCAAGAAGATCTCTTTCATTTCAGTTAATCCCAGATCCAATCAAGTTGACATCCAGGATTAGCCATCACAGACCCCCACCCCTAAAGAAAACTGACTGTCCCTCTCCTAGCAGCTATCAGTTGTCAATAGCGCCTCAGCTAGGGGTAAGGGCAATATACCCTTTCTTTATCCATGTTGGGGTATTGCCCAACTCCTTGCACAGGTCTGGTACAGGCAACCACAACTGCTGTGAGTTCACAAATGCAGCATTCCTGTCATGTCCAGAAGACACTGCTTCACCCCATCTTCTGCCAGTGTCACCCTATGCTGATATCCATGAGTAGTACATGCCACATGCTGACTCTCACATTTGTGAAGTGTTTGGATGGGTCTCCTTAGTAAAGACTACTTGCTGACTAACCCCCACCTGGCCCTCCTTGCTCCTCTGACCAGTCCCATGAAGCCAGTTCCTCCTTAGCTCCCACTTATGATGTGTATCCTGCAAGTTCTCTCTCATTAAGACTACCTACCTACCCATGCTGGGAAGATCTATAGAGGTGAGTCCCTTCAAACTACCTTCCCAGGGTCACTCTAGAGAAACTCTCTGGGAAGCTGTCCCTGGTTTTCCACCAGTGTGGGAATGCCTTGCTCTGCTGACATCTTCTGTCCCAACTTGGTCATCCAGGTAGCTCTAATCATGGGAGATGCTGCCCTTTCCACCAATACTCCCTCTCTGGGCTTAATCCCAAAGGTGCCAGGAAAAAGGAGCAAGATGATGCAGAGGAAGTAGAGAGAAAGAAGTATTTTAGTCTCTTCAGAAAGCTGTAACAGAATACCATAGGCTGGGCAGTGTCTATTAACAAAAATGTACTGCCCACTGTTCTAGAGGCTAGGAAGTTCAAGCTATGGCAGGTTCAGAGTCTGGTAAGGGTTAGCCTGGTACATAGATGGTGACTTCTCCCAGCATCTTCATATGAAGAAAAAGATAAGGGAATCCCTCTCCTGTGGTCTCCACTGAGGAGACCCACCCAAATACTTCATAAGTGCATATCTAGGGATATGCCTCTCCCACACACCAGCACAAAGTGGCACTGGTCCAAGATAAGTAAGATCTTATCTGTTCCTTCCTGTCCTCTCCTCTAATGCCATTAGAGGTGACACTAGTAGAGAAATACCGCAGAGGCCAAACCACCTCTGGCCTGTGTACAGGCCGCTTTACATAGACACTAATGCTATTCATGAGGGCAGAGCCCTTATGAAAAGTCACCTCCCAAAGGCCCCCCTCCTAATACCATCACTTTGGTAGTTAGGATTTCAATCTAAGGATTTGGGGGCTACTTAGCATTCAAACCATAGCAAGAAAAAATGAGTCAAATATGTCCTTGCTTCCCTTTTTCCCATTATGAGTTTCCAGGCATGTGTCAAAACTGAGCTGAGATAGAAAAACAAGGTGCATTTGAACATGTAAACTGATTAAGATGGACATTTTTAATAAACAAAATAAAACTGGCGTTCTTAATATGTGAAAATAAAGCCCAAAAGTGACCAGGAAAACAATGAGATTTGCTCAAATCATGACTGAAAGAACAGGAAGGCTGAGCATATCAATGCTGAGAAACAGTAGCAGAAAGGGAAAAAATAAAGCTTTTCTCACGGTTTACTCCCACTAAAGGCAGAGTGTTCCATAAACAAACTATATATACTAATTTATCCTTATAACAGTTTTATGAGGTGGTATGCTAAGATAAATTCTCTGAAGAAGTAAACTTTTAAGTGATGCATCTTGATCTTCCATCAAAATAAGCCAATTCCCAATTATTGTCTTCTATACAGATCTCTTTGGAACACATGTCCATTTTAGTGACTGCTTGTTGAAGTAAAAGTCAAAATGAAAGAATTAAAATGGGAGGGACATCTGGAGGACTATCTATACCATTATTTCTAGTCCCTAATAAGTTATTTAAAAAGTAATCAGTTGGTCTCTGGAGGCAAAGAAAACTGTTGTTTGGTTCTTAGAACATTTATCACTCCACAACCTACCTACTGACAGAAATAGGTTTAGATTTCAACTGAATATAAATACAGCAAAGCAGGCTGGGGGCCATGTCACAGTCAGTAAAGTATTTGCTGTACAAGCATGAGGACCTGAGCTCTATCCCCAGCACCCACATTAAAACCTGGGTTTAGTAACGTTCACTTGTAATCCCAGTACTAGGGGGAAGAGGCAAGCAGATCCCCCGGCTTGCTGACCAGGTTGTGTAGCCTAACAGGCAAGCCACAAGTCCAAGTAAGAAAGCCTGTCTCACAAAACAAGGTGGACAGGGAGAAGTAACACCCAAGGTTGGCGTCTGATCTCGCTGCACATGTGCACAAACACACCTGCACAAACATGCACACACACAAACACACACCTGCACACAGGAACACACATACACATGCATGCACCCACACTACAGCAAAGCACTGGGTGGACTTTCCTGCCATCACTCCCCATCCTTTGTAAAGTAATTACTAATCAACTGTGCCCGTGAGTCTCTGTTCATTTTTTTTTTCATTTTTCTTTCCATTATGTCAAGTCCTGAGACTGCACTTGGTCTTTTTATCAAGTTAGGTCACTAAGTTCAGTTTGGCATCAATAAGAAGGATTAAGCTTGACCCACTGAAGGGAAGAGGATTAAACAATGTACGGATATATTTGGAAGCAGCCACATAAGACAAGGAGATGGTTGGAGGTTGTTGTATCTGTTTATTCATTTTATGTTTATTCTCACAGTAAACAGGAGCATCTTAAAGTGAAATAAATATGACTATCAATTACAGAGAGTTGTTTTAATGAAATATAAAGTGATATATTTTGTTTCTAACAAAGGGATTTTTCTCCTTTCAAGAGTGAAAAACAGAAACTCTTAAAAATCTTTGTACCAAAATTCTAGGTAAGAGTCAGAACATTTTAAAATAAAAACTCCCATTATCAAAAGTGAACTTTAATAAGCTAGCCTCAATTAAAGAAAATATTACTGTTCATAGACTTCCGTTCTTACAGTCAAAATGACTCAGAGCCAATCTTTTCTCCATAACAACAGTAGTTTAATCAAAGAGGCAATTCTTCATGAAAATCCGACCTTTCATAAAAAGTTACCAAAAATGTCTCAGTTAATCAGCTAGCCTTTGTGGTATAAACTAGCATTCATAGTTTAATTGTTGAGATTTATGGAGCTTGACTAAGCAAGGCAAAGCAGGACCCATCCACACCAAACTGCCTTCAGTGTACCTCAATATCATAAACGCTCTCCGACATATAATTGATAGCATTTTTCTGTTACAAAACACATTTTTAAAGCCAAGAGAAGAATAAACATTTGTGACATGATTAAGGACATTTTAAAAACCTCTTAGGGGATATGTCATACACACTTGGATATAGTCTGGTAGTTCTTATTTTTTGTTTTGTTTCATTTTGTTTTGTTTTGTTTTGTTTGTTTTGTTTGAAAGCTCATCTACGATGGTTATTTTTATGTCCTTTTTTCCCATAAGATGGAGGTTTTTTTCATTATGCTGGCTTTGAAATGCTTTAGCTATTCAATCTAGCATTAATAGATTATAACACAGATTACAAGAAGTCCTTCCCTCTTCATAATTCCTGGGTTGAATTTCCAGTGTAAAATGATGGTTTACAAGTCAAAATATCTTCCTTGGGAATCATCTGAAGGCCCAAAGGAGAATGAGAACTGCTTTTCTAATTAAAACTTGATTTTTTTTGTGAAACCAATCAAAAGGAAATCCAACACCACCAAATAGATGGGAAGGCCTACAAAACCATTGATGACATAGGGCTACATGATGCAGAAAGTGGGGAAGATGCTATGGCCATGGGTCTAGAGATGACAGCAAAGCACAGTTCTTGATGGCAAGAAACATCCTGGTGGGGTTTGGACCTCCATCAGGGTAGTGGCTTGGAGCTCAGCAGACTACCATAGAGTACAGGGTTCTGGCCTCCCTCTGGCCTCCAACTACCAGAGAGCCTGAGAGCCCAGGACCTGATAGCCCCCAGTTTCTTCCTCCACATGGTGGTGAGCTTTCCCTAATTGCACCATATCATCCCCCTACCTGGGATTTTGTGAGGCCCCTCCTAAGGCCGTAGGGCAGATCTGGCTTTGGTAGGCTAAGGCTGAGATACTAGCAGATGGCCTGAGAGGGTGGGTTCAGAACTCCAATGTGTAGTGACTGTGATATCAGAAGACCACCAGAGAGTGCCGAATTCTGGACCTCTTTGGCCTTCCTCTGGCATAGGGTTGACAATGCACAAGACTGCCTGAGAGAACCTGGATCCTGCCTCCACATGGTGAAAGAAGCCTGAGTGTACCTGACTAGAACCTTAATTGGGCTTCTGTGGATAACCCTAAATAGCTGATCTGAAGCCATCAGTTCCCTCCATATAAACCTGAGAGAACCTGAACCCTGTACCAACTAGCTTTACAAAAACAATAAAGAAAGGATCTAGGCACCCAGATAATACAAACAGAAGTATATGTCAACTTAATACTCATATCACAATCATAAATAACAAAAGAAATTCACATGCCAAAACCAAAATGAAAGAATAATAAAATGGAAAGCCAAAACACTATGTCCCCACCAAATCCCACCAATCCTGTAATCAATGGATCTAACGAATTTAAAGAACATACAAACGAACAAATCAAAAAACTAAAAGAAGATAGGGATAAATTTCTAAGTGAATTCACAAAACAGATAGAAATATTGAAGAAAACTCAGGCTGAAATGAGGAAGAAAGCGAAAAACTCAATAAACCAACTTGAAACAACAGGGGAAAGACTCACCCATAGAGTAAATGAAATGGAAAACAGAATGTCAACACTGGAGGATAAAGTTGAAGAATTGGACCACTCAAGACTCAAGCAAAGACTATGAAAAATATAAAAACAATTTTAAAAACACAGGAATGGAATATGCAGGAGATGTGGGACACCATGAAAACACCAAATTTACGGATCATGGGAATAGAGGAAGGAGAAGAATTTCAGGTTAATGGTGTTGACCAGATCTTAAACAGGATTGTAGAAGAGAATATCTGGAAATCAAGGAAAGACATCCCCATACAAATACAGGGAGTACATAGGACACCAAATAGACAGGATCAGAAAAGAAACTCCCCACAACATATCATAGTAAAACCACTAAATGTACAGAACAAAGAGAGAATACTGAAAGCAGCAAAAGAAAAACAAGTCACATACAAAGGAAAGCCCATCAGAATTACAGCTGACTGATCAATGCAAACTATGAAAGCTAGAAGAGACTGGACCAAGGTATTTCCGGTTCTACATGAAAATAGAGGCCAGCCCAGAATACTATACCCAGCAAAAATGTCTATTATAGTTGAGGGGGAAAGAAAAATCTTCCATGACATGAATAGCCTGAAAGAATACATGCCCACAAAACTAGCCCTTCAAAGAATACATGAAGCAATACAGAGAGCAGGGAGAGAAACAACTATACCCTAAGGGCAACGAAAGAAAATAAAGGTATAATCTAGGAAACACAAAACTATACAGAAAAAATAAACAGCAATCCAAATGATGACAACCAATATACACCTTTCAATAATAACCTTAAATATCAATGGATTGAACTCCCCAGTCAAAAGACACAGGCTAAGTGAATGGATTAAGAAAGAAAATCCATCTCTTTGCTATCTGCAAGAAACCCATCTCACCTTCAAGGACAGGCACTATCTTAAGGTAAAAGGATGGAAAAGAATATTCCAAGCAAATGGCACTAAGAAACAAGCAGGGGTTGCAATTCTAATATCTGAAAAAAATAGACTTCAATGTAAAACTAATCAGAAGAGATAAGCAGGGTCACTTCATTTTGATCAAAGGAACAGTTAACCAAGAAGATATTACAATCCTAAACATACATGCACCAAATTCTGGTGCACCCAAATTCATAAAAACAACACTACAGGACTATAAGACACAGATTAACCCAAATAGTAGGGCGCTTCAATACCCCACTATCTCCATTAGACAGGTCAACTGGACAAAGAATAAACAGAGAGACATCTGAATTAAATGATATCATACATCAAATGGACCCAACAGACATCTTTCTATTATTCTACCCAAACACCAAAGAACACACTTTGTAATCAGCACCTCATGGAACTCTTATACATGGGCCACAAAACAAACCTCAACAAATACAAAAATATTGAAATAATTCCATGCATTCTATCAGACCACAAAGCAATAAAGCTCAAAATCAACACTGGACAAAGCCCTAGTTGTTACATGAATTCATGGCGCTTGAACAACTCATCCCTAAACAATGAGTGGGTCAAAGGAAAAATTAAGAAAGAAATGAAAGAATTTCTGGAATTCAACAAAAAGGACAATACAACACAACACAACCTCTGGGATACATTAAAAGCAGTCCTAAGAGGGAAGTTTATAGCTCTAAGTGCCTACATTAAAAAATTAGAAAGAGCCCAAATAAATGACCTAACAGTGCAACTCAAGGCTCTGGAAAGGCAAGAACAAATGAAACTCAAACCCAGGAGAAGAGAAGAAATAACAAAAATCAGAACAGAAATTAATGAAATAGAAACAAACAAACAAACAAACAAACAAATACAAAGAATCAATGAATCAAAGAGCCGGTTCTTTGAAAAGCTAAACAAGATAGACAGACCCTTAGCCCAGTTAGCCAAAAGAAAAAAAGAGCAAATCCAAATCAACAAAATCAGAGATGAAAGGGGAAACATCACAACAGACATCCAAAAGATCCAGACCATTATAAGGGAATATTTTTAAAATGTATATATGTTCTCTCTGACCCACAGGCTTCTCTCTCCAGGGTAAGTTGATTGGGCCCTCCACACCTTGAGTCCCCCAGCCTTACTCACCCTCCCATCTCCCCCACCGGTCTCTCCTCCTAGCCTGGGCCCTGTTCTATTCCTTGTCTTGGCACCCCAGACACCTGGGGAACCACCACTACTTCTTCCTGATCCCGTGCATCCAAAGGAAGTCAGTTCTTTCTCAGGTCCCAAGGAGGACTGCTTCTGGGCCTGGCCCCGCCCTCACCTCTCTCTGCTTCCCTGGGCCTGCAGGACCTTCAGGTCTCTCTCCCACCTGCAGGCCTCTCTCTTTGGGATAAGTCGATTGGGTCCTCCACGCCTTGACTCCCCCAGCCTCACTCACCCTCCCATCACCCCTGCTGGACTCTCCTCCTAGCCTGGGCCCTGTCCCATTCCTTGTCTTGGTGCCCCAGACACCTGGGGAACCACTACTGCTTCTTCCTGATCCTGTGCATCCAGACCAACTCAGTTCCTTCTCGGGTCCCCAGGGGTGCTCTGGGCCTGGCCACACCCTCACCTCCCTCTGCCTCCCTAGGGCTGCACAACCCTCCAGCCTCTTTCCAAGATGCTGAGGCTAACCTTTCCTCTTCCTGGTCCTTTGCATCCAGACCAACCCAGCTCCTCAGTGCAGTCCCCAGGGGCCCTTGGAGCCACCTCCTAACCCCATCTTCCTTTCCATCTCTGGGTGGTAAAGCCACCAGCTGCCCTAGACTAGCATCTTTCCAGGCCACGGCTCCCAGGCCAGTCCAACCCACAAATTCCTGAGGCCAATATCATTCCTGGAGTGTTCCAGACCTTAGGAGAAAGCCTGAAAACATCTGACCCTCACCTGAATTGAGCCTCTGTGGGAACTCCTGAAGACAAAATCAATCCGGCCACTCCAATATAAAATCAAA
>NW_008359681.1:1803632-1803891 GCF_000622305.1 Nannospalax galili | reverse complement strand
GACAGGAGAAAGCCTCACCAATAGGATGAATGAAATGGAAAACAGAGTATTGAGACTGGAAGATAAAGTAGACGAACTAGACCACTCAAGAAAAGATTACGAAAAATTTAAGAAAATAAAAGAGGGGCTGGAGAGATGGCTCAGTGGTTAAGAGCATTGACTGCTCTTGCAGAGAGCCTAACTTTGATTCCCAGCACCCACATGGCAGCTACGAACTGTCCTTAACTCCAGTTCCAGGGGAATCCGATGCCCTCTTCTG
>NW_008359681.1:1802750-1803346 GCF_000622305.1 Nannospalax galili | reverse complement strand
CTCAAAGGGGAAAGAAAAATCTTCCATGACATAAATAGGCTGAAGGAATTCATATCCACAAAACCAGCCCTTCAGAGAGCTCTGGAAGCGATACAAAGAGCTGAAGAAAGGAATGACTAGACCCGAGGGGTTATGGAAAGAAATTCAATGAAGGTATAACTGTGGAAAAGTACAGCTACATCACAATGTAAATAGAAATAAAAATGACTGAGACACAGACTAAGTGAATGGGTTAAGAAACAAAACCAATCTTTTTGCTGTCTGCAAGAAACCCATCTCACTTTCAAGGACAGACACTATCTTAAAGTGAAAGGATGGGAAAAGATATACCAAGCAAATGGTACTAAGAAATAAGCAGGTGTAGCAATTCTAATATCTGACAAAATAGATTTTAACTAAAACTAACTGAAGAGATAAAGAGGACCACTTCATTCTGATCAAAGAAACAATAAATCAAGAAGTTATTACAATCATGAACATATATTCACCAAAATCTGGTGCACACAACTTCATAAAAATAATACTACAGGACATTAAGACCCAGATTAACCCAACTCATTAATAGTAGGGGACTTCAATACCCTACTGTCTCCACT
>NW_008359681.1:1799865-1800981 GCF_000622305.1 Nannospalax galili | reverse complement strand
TTGAGGAAGACATCAGAAGATGGAAGGAAATCCCATGCTCATGGATTGGAAGAATTAATATTGTGAAAATGACCATCCTACCAAAAGTCACTTTTAGATTCAATGCAATGCCAAACAAAATCCCCACGATATTTTTCACAGAATTGGAAAAAAACATCCCAAGATTCATATGGAAGCACAAAAAACCTCGGATAGCCAAAACAACCCTGAGCACTAAGAGCAATGCTGGGGGGATTACTATACCAGACTTTAAGCTGGTTCCATAGATCAATGGAACAAAATTGAAGACCCAAATATGAGTAAATGCAATTTCAGCCACCTGATATTTGACAAAGGAGCCAAGAATATTCACTGGAGGAAAGACAGCATGTTCCACAAATGATGCTGGCAAAACTGGATCTTCACATGTAGAAAAATGAAACTAAGCCCCTATCTTTCACCCTGCTCAAAAGTCAATTCCAAATGGATCAAAGACCTCAATGTAAAGCCTGAAATTCTGAAACTGTTAGAAGAAAACATTGGAAAAAAACTAAAAGACATAGGTGTAGGAAAGGATTTTCTGACCCGGACATCAATTGCTCAGGAAACAAGGGCAAGAATTAACAAATGGGATCTCATTAAACTAAAAATCTTCTGTACATCAAAGGAGGTAACCAGGGAAGTGATCAGAAAACCCACAGAATGGGAGAAAACCTTTAGCAGCAACACATCCAACAGAGGTTTAATATTCAGAATATATAACGAACTCAAAAAACAGAGAATCAAGACAAGAAGCAACCCAATTAAAAGATGGGCTAAGTAGTTGAACAGAGAGTTCTCCAAAGAAGTAAAGATGGCTGTGAAACATCTTAAAAGATGTCCAACTTCACTAATTATTAGGGAAATGCAAATTAAAACCACTTTAAGATTTTGTCTTACCCCAGTCAGACTGGCTAAGATCAAGAGAACAAATGATGCCAAGTGTTGGAGGGGATGTGGGGAAAGGGGAACACTCATCCACTGCTGGTGGGGCTGAAAATTTGTTCAACCCCTATGGAAAACAGTGTGGAGAACTCTTAAAAAACTACAAATGAACCTACCATTTGACCCAATTATACCACTCCTTGGCATATACCC
>NW_008359681.1:1797361-1799267 GCF_000622305.1 Nannospalax galili | reverse complement strand
TGCATGTTCTCCCTCATATGTGGATCCTAGAACCAAATCCTGATAAGTGAGTATGTATCCAGACATAACTACAGGAACCAGGATAATGGAAAGGAAACAGGGAGGTAAAGGAAAAGAAAGAACCTGAAAAGGAAGAACAATAGGAAACGGGCCTTAATAAAGGAGATAGAGGCTTAGTTTAAGGGAGGGGGGAGGGAAGGGTACACCAGGAACCTAGGGTATAAGGGGAAAGAAGGAGCTCAAGAGAGGTAGGACCGTAGGAGAGGGGTATTATTAAGGGAGAAAAGGGGGGAATGGGGGCACCTTAAGTCGGAAATCTATGGTGGAAGGGTGAGACAAGGTGAGAGATAAATAATGCCTAGCTAGTTTTGAAAACTAAAGGGAACCATATTACTCCAACAACCTCCTGACAAATTATACATAGCAAATCAAGACATATATGTCTAGGTAAGGTTTATCTGAGAACAATTGGTCTTTGCCCAAGATTTATCTACATGGCACACAGTAATTAAAAATACCAGACTGGTGGAACTAACCTTCTTGGATGTTTAACAGACATAATTTGAGGCCTATAATAATTTGGTCAGAGGGCCATAAAGGACAGTTTTTGGTCCTTGCCCTTCTAAGCCAACTAGTTCCAGGGGATATGAGCATCTCTCAAAATGTCCTGTAATGGTGGTGGGTCACCTATCCTGTTGATCAAGGAGGCTGAGGAGACCCCACCAGATGGACTTGAACCAGTGCCCAGTCTACAAAGAGGAGAGTCAACACAGAGGAATTACTTCCTCCATGCTTCTAAGCAAAGCCAACCATGGTGGAGCATGACCTTTGAACTATCTTCACATAGGCGGAACTGGTAAAAGAAAGGAGCCAGGGGCTCCTTCCAAGCCCATGAGGAACAGGCCCTCAAACGACCTTAAGAGTGAAAATAAACTGGTTTATCATGGCCAACTGTATGGCCTTAAACATCCAAAAGGAAAGTATAACCAAAGATTAAAGGCGTCAATATAATTTCTTAAGAGTCCATATACACAGCTGAAGGCTACACAACAAGCAACAATACCAGATAGGAGATCCCTTCTTTTGAGTTGTTGGCCAGGGTGAACAAAGTGATTCCCAGATAGTAACCCAGCATAGAACTGGGAAAATGAACAGCAGACCCTAATCTTATCTGAAGGAATATTGACAACTGATTGCGGCTAGAAGAGGAACAGCTGACCCTCCTAAAACAAAGACCTCTAGATAGGCTGACTAGATTCAACAGAAGGGCAAGAAGTGGGTATTGGCCACAGCAGATAGTAGCAGGGATATCAGAGTATAAGGGCTCTAGTTGGGGGAGGGAGGCTATGGGAGGGTACCATTTTGGAAGTGGGTGTATAGTTGAATAAGATGGTTTGGGATGTTCTGTGTGATATACACACACAAAAAAAATCAACAAATTTTTTTAAATGTATTGTTTTTGAGGAGGAAGCATGGAAATTTACATCATGCTAATTAGTAGAAGAGATAAACATTACCATTGAAATCCACCCGATGACTTCATAGACATACAAGGGCACCAAGGGTCCAAGGGCAACCGATTATGACTAGTAGTAATCAGATACATACAGGTTAGAGTTGCATGCACCAACATCTCACTGTTAGTAGCAAAAACAATGAGTTTTTCTGCAAGGAACAATATATTCTAAAATGAAATGGAGATCTTTTTTAAAGGTTAAAAAACTCATTCAATTTTACATCTTACAGGGCTTATACTGAGTTCAATATTGTATAACTGTATTAACTCAACTGTGAACCTAGAAATTTGCACCCACTTGTGAAAGAGATGTACTCTTGCTCCGGAGCAAGTTCCTGAATATGTTAAATCTGTAGTGAAATGCTTCTTCTAATCATGTAGTTATTAAAA
>NW_008359681.1:1794727-1797225 GCF_000622305.1 Nannospalax galili | reverse complement strand
CCGATCTATTAATTCAACTGTAAACCTAAAAATTTACAGCCAATTTTGAAAGAGATGCATCTTAGCTCTGGAAATTGTTATTGAATACGTCAATGCTGTTGTAATGAAATGCTTCTTCTAAAAAATTATAAATTAAATCTTTTAGAAAAGAAAAAAATATATATGCTACTAAGTCTGAAAATCTAAAATAAATGGATGGCTATTTGAAATCATGGAAACTATCAATGTTAAACCAAGAAGAGATGAATAGTTTAAATAGACCCATAACATATAAGGAGATTGAAACAGTAATATAAAGCCCCCCAACTAAAAAAAGCCCAGGCCCAGATGGATTTACAGAAGAATTCTACCAGACATTTGAAGAAGACCTCCAACCAATAACACTTAAATTATTCAAAATGATATAAACAAAGGGAGAAATCCCAAATTCCTTCTCTGAAGCCAGCATCACTTGAATACCCAAACTGGGAAAAGATACAACCAAAATAGAAAACTATAGAACCATATCCTTAATGAACATAGATGCAAAAATTCTCAACAAAATACTTGCAAACTGCATACAGACACACATCAAAAAGATCATTCACCATGGTCAAGTAGGCTTTATCCCAGAGATGCAATGATGTTTCAATATACGTAAGTCAATAAAACGTCATTAATCATATAAATGGACTCAAAGACAAAAACCATATTGTCATCTCAATAGATGCAGAGAAGGCCTTTGACAAAATTCAACATGCTTTTATGTTTAAAGTCCTAGAGAGAATTGGACTGGAGGGAACATACCTCAACATAATTAAAGCCATATATAACAAACCCACAGCCAATATCATTCTAAATGGAGAAAAACTGGAAGCATTACCATTAAAATCAGGAACCAGACAAGGATGTCCACTATCTCCACTCCTTTTCAGCACTGTACTTGAAACTCTTGCTGGAGCAATAAGATGAAGTAAAGGTTGGTCTGAGCTGCACCTGTGGAGGGGGAGACACTTCACTCCTTTAGTCCACTTTTCTACCTACACTACAGGGAGAAGGATTAAGGGGGATTACTCAACAATTCTTGACTCTTCAAACAAGAGGGTTAAAGGGGCTGTGAATGAATAAAATAGCCTAAACTATCTTGTAACTAAAATCCCACTTTTTCAGCTTGGAAATAATTCAAATAGACCTCACCAAGCATTTGGATTGAAATGGTTACCTCAGAAGTGAGAAAAGTGAGAATAAACCTGACCAAAGATACCAAAGATCTGTACAATGAAAATTTTAAATTGTTAAAGAAAGAGAATGAGGAAGACACTAGGAGATGGGAGGACCTCCCATGTTCATGGGTTAGAAGAATTAATATAGTTAAAATGACCATCCTACCAAAAGCAAAATATATAGATTCAATGCAAACCCAATCAAAACTCCTGTGGCATATTTCACAGAATTAGAAAAATCCATCCTTAAATTCGTATGGAGGCACAAAAGACCCAGGATAGAACCTTGAGCACAAAGAGAAACGCTAGGGGGATTACTATACCAGATCTCAAAGTATACTACAGAGCCATAGTCATAAAAGCAGCATGGTACCACCACAAAAACAGACACATAGATCAATGGAATATCACTGAAGATCCAAACCTGAGTGCATGCAATTTCAGCCTAATATTTGACAAAGGTGCCAAGAATACACAATGGAGGAAAGACAGCATCTTCAACAAATGGTGCTGGCAAAACTACATTTCCACCTGTAGAAGAATGAAACTAGATCCTTATCTTTCACCTTGCACAAAAGTCAACTCCAAATGGATCAAAGACCCTAACGTGAAACTGGACACCCTGAAATGATTAGAAGAAAATATTGGCAGTAACTTACAGGATATAGGTGTAGGAAAGGGTTTTCTAAATCAGACAGAAGTTGCTCAGGAATTAAGATCAGCAATCAAGAAGTGGGACCTCATTAAACTAAAAAGCTTCTGTACAGCAAAAGAAACTATCAAAAAAGCAAAGAGAAAACCCACAGAATGGGAAAAAAAAATCTTCACTAGTGACACATCTGAATAACATCCAGAATATATAAGGAACTCAAAAAACAAAGAATCAAGAAACCAAATGACCCAATTAAAAGATGGGCTAAAGATCTAAACAGAGAGTTCTCAAAGGAAGAAATAAAGATGGCTAAGAAACATCTCAAAAAGTGTTCAACATCGTTAGTAATTAAGGAAATGCAAATTAAAACCACTCTAAGGTATCACCTTACCCCAATCAGACTGGCTAGGATCAAGAGAACAAATGATACCAAATGCTGGCAAGGATGTGGAGAAAGGGGAATGCTCATTCGCTGCTGGTGGGATTGCAAACTCATGCAACTTCTATGCAAAACAGTGTGGAGAACTCTTAAAAAACTAAAAATGAATCTACTATATGACCCAGTTATACCACTCCTTGGCATTACCCAAAGGGCTCATCCTATTGTAGAGACACTTGTACAACCATGTTTGTTGCTGCTCTTT
>NW_008359681.1:1776059-1794572 GCF_000622305.1 Nannospalax galili | reverse complement strand
CTAAGTGAAGTAACACAGACTCAGAAAAACAAATGACATATGTTCTCTCTCTTATGTGGATTCTAGCACAAAATCCTTTTAAATTCCAGGTCCTTTTAATAAGCTGATGCTACACAGCAGTCCCTTCTGCATGAAATAACTACCATCATCATGACTTCAGCTGAGCCTGATCACTAAACACAGTCACAATTGGGCTTGTTGGTGGTTGCATTCATTCATTAAAGGAGGGTCACTGGACCCTCACCTGAGTATCCAGTCACTCTTCCCAGCCAACTAGTCCAGCCTTGGACGACAAAAGAAAAATGAGGAAGAACGCAATAGAGGTATGCTTTTGGAAGCCCTAGTCAAGAAACTCCAATCGACTCTCATATGAACATTTGAAAATTGCCCTGTTCTAACTTTTTTTCTAGTTCCCTGTCTAGAACTTGTAATGCTAACATCTCTTGCCTTTACTTCTCCTTCACATCTCCTGTTCATGATTCAAGGACTTTCTTTTCCCCTTACAGACAAGAGTTATGAAATTCGGGAGTCTTTTACAGAGACCCCCCCCCCTGCCTCACCCTGCATCCCTGTTCAGCATGGAAGAAGCCAGAACGGTCTGCATCACAATTCCCTTTTGGCAATTTGGGTAATCTCTTCAGAGGATGGTGTAAGAGTCGCAGGTAGGAATTAGCTAGGCAATTAGGGTAAAAAGACCCCAAAGAAAAGCAGCCAGTTTCTTGGCTAAAAGTCAAAATGTCCTTGGGCCTGTTAGCAACATACCCTGTTCCAAGGCCCAATAATGTCAAAAGTATTTGGGAGCTTGTATGTACTCCTTAAAAGATTTTAGGGTTACCTCTTCAGAGGGGGGGAATGTTGGAGGGAAGGGAGTGGGCATGGGTTTGATCAAAACACCTCATATGCATGTATGAAATTCTCAATAAGGTTTTTGTAAAGGTTAAAAAAAAAAAGAAACATCCTAGTGAGCAAAATGAAAATTATTTATTTTCAGCAGTGGGGCAGAGGGCACAAAATTCCACCAAGAGGTAATGATGACCTGGGAGAAACTCCCCAAACAGGTATATTTATAGTGTATATCGGTAGCAACAGGGAAATAACAGAGATTCTGCTGTGTGAGTACTCCATGGGCTATCTCCACAGACTGGGGAGAAGCAAGGGTTGAATGGCCTGACAGTGAGATTCCTGGGTCATCAGGGAAGTTCCAGCCCTAGGTCTTTCCCCACATAAAACTGAAGATTGCTGACCTATGAAAATCACGTCTACCAAATTTAAGTAATCAAATGGAACCATCACAGTAATGATTCAAAACATAACATGGTACGAGCAGGGAAGGGGGGAAAGAAAAAGAAAATAAATGGTTGACACTGAATACTCAGTGTCTGGAAGCAGACGGAATCAGGGACCAAACATTTGCAGGCAATTTGAAATTTCTAATGGAGCAATTTGGTCCTCCAAAAACATTCCATGTGAAAACATAGGGAAGAAAATAGAAAACAGTTCACAAGCCTAGAAGGGAAGTGGGCAAAAAAGATCATCAGAGAAACATAAGCAAAAATGAGCCAAGCACAAATTGGGAGTGAGGCTGTCTAAGAAACTGAAGATTGAAATGGGGGAAAGAAACAGGATGCAAAACAGCAATGAAATTGTAGACAACTGAAAGAGAGCCAAAAGGTGAAAAATAAGACAGTATTAGAGAAAATCAAATTATTTCCGAAAATAACAGACACGTTGGATTTACATGTTAAATAGAAATCATATCCTAGCAAAAACTGACCCACTCTGCACAACACCAACACATAAAGATATTTTGAAACCTAACTGAGCTTCAAAAATAAATAATATTTAGCAAACCAGGTAAATAAATTATTTATAAAAGAAAATCTTCCAACTAATCTTCCATCTCCATAGCAACAATCGGTTCTCAGAAATGCTAGAACCTCAAAACCTTCGTTTTAAGGTGAATATGGACAAATAATTTTACAGACTGGGGAACATAAAGACAGTCAAAAATCTATGATATACAATGCATCCAGGGGAACCTGGTATGTGACCGGCCTTCTCAGGGGGTCGTATTTGTGGGAGGGAGTAGGAAGAAGGCTTCGACAAACCACAAGACAATCGGCCAAACAGCAACAACATGAGAACAGGTGATAAAACTATAAGTATAAAAACAGAGGCAGAACAAAAGGAGGTGCTGCATAATTCTGACAGCATAGAATGATACATTCCACAGAAACTGAAAAGGAAAGAAAAAAGAAGGCAAGAGGGAGAACACAGTCATAGATTTCAAAAACATAGAGGCAAAGCTTGATTTGGTGGTCTTATAAGATCTAATAAAGACCTAGAAAGCTTCCCAAGTATTTAGATGTTAACACAGACATAAATCATTCATGAATGAAAGACAAACTTACAAGAAAAAAAGCAAACTTGACTAGACAAAAATTAAATCTTGGACTGGAGACATTACAGCTCAGCTGGTAGAACTCTTGCTTAGCACGCACAAGACCCTGGGTTCACAGGCTCATGAGCAAGGATTCATTCCTAGTAGTATAAAAAGATTATTTAAATTTTAAAACTGAACCACAACATATCAAAGTTTGTGAGGCATGGCTAGAATATTAGTTCTGAAACTAAATATGCCTTCCATATTAATTAATGTAAATGAAACAACTCATCTTCTTTTAAGCTCTTAAACATTTTTAAGGTTTGTTTTTATTTTTATGTATATGAGTATTTGTCTGCATGTATGTAAGTGCACCTGTGCCTTCAATACCCACAGAGACCAGAAGAGGGTGTCCGATCCCTTGAATTGTAATTACAGACCATTGTGAGCTGCCATGTGGGTGCTGGGTACCAAATCCCTAACATCTGCAAAAGCATTAAGTGCTTTTAACCACTGAGTCATCTCTTCAGCCTCAAGACAACTCATCTTTTAAGAAAAGTTTCAGAATGAAATCCAAAGCAAAGCTCAACTTAAACAACTGGACATTAAAGGCTAAACAAAGGACTAAGAAAATGCCAAAGCTAAAGAAGGAAATGGAGCCATGGTTTCAATTTTGTATAAGGCTGATTTTGAATAAAAAAGCACAAATTATGGGGCTGGAGAGATGGGTCAGAAGTTGAGAGCACCAGCTGGTTTTGCAGAGTACCCAGGTTCGATTCCCAGCACCCACATAGCAGCCAACAACTGTTTGTAACTCCAGTTCCAGAGGATCTGACACCCTTTTCTGACCTTAAGGGCATTGCATGACACAGGAAGCACTTATACACATTCAGGCAATACATTCATACACATAAAATAAATAAAATATTTTTGTTACACCCACTTCCCAGATGGCACCCTTCCATAGCCTCCCTGCCCCCGCTTGAGACCTTATACTCTGATATCTCTACTACTGTCTGCTGTGTTGTTGTCAGCACCCCCAGCCATTCCCCACTACTTGTCCATCTGATGAATCTAGTCAGCCTATCTAGAGGTCTTTGTTTTAGGAAGGTCAGCTGTTCCTCATCTAGCAGCAATCAGTTGTCAATATTCCTTTAGATAAGATTGGGGTCTGCTGTTCATTTTCCCAGGTCTATGCTGCGTTACTATCTGGGAGTCCCTTTGCCTACCCTTGGCAAACAACTCAAAAGAAGGTGCTGTTCATTTTCCCAGGTCTATGCTGGGTTACTATCTGGGAGTCCCTTTGGCTACCCTTGGCCAACAACTCAAAAGAAGGTGTCTCCTACCTGGCATTGTTGCTTATCATGTAGCCTTTAGCTATACATATGGACGCTTAAAAAATTATATTGGCCCCTTTAATCTTTGGTTATACTTCTCTTTTGGGTGTTTAAGGCCATACAGTTGGCCCAGATAAATAAAATATTTTTTTGAATTACAAACTGTGAAAAACACAGCAATCTGAAAGAAGACACAATGGCTTTTAATGTTTATGATCCCAAAAATGAAAAATTATTCAGAACATAAACTCAAATCCAAGTCTCTCAAAAACTTCACATCTTTTCTAGACATTGGATCCCTGTTGTGTTGGTAACCACACCCACAGTTCTTTGAGACATACTTTTCTGTTTAGAATTAGTTATAGGTACTGGGGGGCAGGGGACCAAACACCTCTCCTCATAGATGACAGGAGATATTACATGCAGATGAAAAGACCTAGTAGGAATTATTTAGGGAATAAAGATAGATGGATATTCTCTCAATAGGATCAAATAAACTTGTCTCAATTCAGATCTAACCTCATGTTCAAGGAACACAAAGTCAAGAATAAAACTACAATGTCCACTGTTGGTGTCTGGTTTTCATTCTTACAAACAAAATACGTATAAAAATCATCTTCACATGAACATTAGCTGCACTTGGATACAGAACTATTGGTGTAGTTGTTGTGTCATAGAGTTAGTGACAGTTTAATTATATAAAATGGTGATGAATAAGGCCTATGAGGTGGCTTAGATGGTAAAGACATTTGCCACCAAGTCTGAAAATCTGAGTTTGATCTCCAGGACCCACATAGTAAAAGGAAAGAACCAACACTTGAGAACTGTCCTTTGACCATCATACAAGCACCATGGCACATGCACACCCACCCATCCATCAACTCCTCCACACACAAACACACAAAATAAATAAATAAATTAGTTAATTAATTAAATGTAGTAAAAAAATAGTTTTCCAGAAGTATTACAATATCGAATAGCCCTAAACCATGCAAGGGAGACTCTGCTGACCCACATTCTCACATATATTTGATATTATCAAATGTCTTCATTTCTGGTGTCATACTGAGGATTAAACCTAGGGCCTCAAACATGCTAAGCAAGCACTCTGCCACTAAGCTATATCCCCAGCCCTACATCCAAATTTAGTAAGTAAGGAGCCTATTCAAGCCATTTTCCCTGTTAAAAACCCTTACATGGAACCCAAATGCCCTGAATAAAGTTAAAATGATCTAGCCTGGGGGCTGGAGAGATGGCTCAGTGATTAAGAGCACTGACTGCTCTTGCAGAGGACCCAGGTTCAATTCCCAGCACCCACATGGCAGCTAACAACCACCCATAACCCCAGTTCCAGAGGAATCCAACACCCTCTTCTGACCTCTGTGGGCATTGCAGGACACAGGTGCACTTACATACATGCAGGCAACACACTCATACACATAAAACAAACAAAAAAATTTAATGTAAATTTAAACCATAGAAAAAGTCAAAACACACCTGTTAGAAAGGCTCAAATGAAAAAGTCTACCCCTACCAAGTGTTGGTATACAATTCTCTTACATTTATGATGGGGATCTAAAAAGAGTACAACTATGTCAGAAATGGAAAATGCGTACAGTTTCTTAGATTGTTCCTAAGACCCAATGGATACACTACTGTTAGTTAATGAGAAGAAGCAGAAGCATATGTCCATCAAGGAACTGCGTGTGACTATTCATTGCATCTTTATCTATAATAGCATCAAACTGAAAACAACCCAAGATCCACCAGCAGGTAGAATAATAAGAAAAGGGTGGTAGATCTATATATAAATGGTTCCTATTCTATAATTAAAAAAGAATGAGCCAGTGATCTATGTAATAACTTGGAGGAATTTCAAAATAATTGTACCAGCTGAAAAATAAAACAGATAAAAATGGTGGCATTGAGCACAGGTCCCATACCAACTCAATCAAAGGCCCAGAGTGGAGCAAGGGAAATGGGTGGTGTGTCGGCCCTGGTCTGGGAACTACTGGAGAGTGTCACTACTGGGTGAGGGAGAGTAGGCCACACCAACAAGCTCTAGATAGGCTGACTAGACTCCAGTGGATGAATTTGACCTGAAGGGACATCTGGGTGCAAATGCTTGACTGGATAAGGCTTAACACGTATAGCAGAATACATGAAGTCCGGTGGAGGGTGGGGTGGGGGGCATGGGTGGGGAGGGACTCTAAATTTGATTAAGAACTGTTGTATGAAATGTACAAAAGCGCAATAAATTTTTTTTTAATGTCTGTCAAGTGCAAAGGTTAGTAACCAGGGGAAAACAGGTAACTGCCCACAGTGTAGAAGGGACAATAAGAAAAGGACATGAAGAAAATGTAGGAGTGATGAACATGTCCATCTTTCTGATCTTGATGATAATTTAATGGGTATGTACATATGCCAAAATACATTGAATTTTACACTTCCAAAATATTCTGATGTCAGTTCTAACTCAATAAAGATGCTAAAAATAGAAAGGGTATTTTCAAAACACGTTTCACAACTTAATGGTTTTTAAGAGCTCTCTCTCTCTCTCTCTCTCTCTCTCTCTCTCTCTCTCTCTCTGATCACCTCTGTCAACACTTTTCTCATCTCTCCTGAGGTCCATGAGTATTTCCTACATCTCTGAGTCATCTGCATCCTCATGCTCACTGACATGGGTTGCTGATCATCACTCACCATCATGCTCTTGAGCTACTCCCTTAGAAACAGAACCAA
Organism: Nannospalax galili; assembly: GCF_000622305.1. Classification (NCBI taxonomy): domain Eukaryota; kingdom Metazoa; phylum Chordata; class Mammalia; order Rodentia; family Spalacidae; genus Nannospalax; species Nannospalax galili. The sequence goes on along the minus strand of NW_008359681.1, from coordinate 1,788,110 downwards.
CATGTCTGGTCCTCCCTCTGTCCTAGAACAAACATTTGTGCTAAAGGATTCATATTATACCTCTGGAGAAAAATAGCTTGGGTTATTTTTCAGAAAACAAATTGTAGGATTTCCTCCAATCCTTGATCAAGCTGATAGAAATAAATTCCTAATTTATACTTAAGCAGTACATTGCCAAACACAGCAATTTCCAATGTGGGAGATATTAAAGAATCTAAAAGCTACAATAAATCACGTGTGACAAAAATCAGTGCTTTTGGCCAAGAATTAGAGGAATTCACATCATAACCCATACAATTAACCAGCCCTGCCAAAGTAAATGTTTCAAGAGGAGCTAATTTGTAAATGTTCTCATTTGTTTACATGCAACTGTTCCAAAATATTCATGAACAAAATAAAGCAAAATGTGGTACCAAAGAAAATCATGGTTTTCAGAATAAGTTTGTCTCAACTTCAGAAAAATCTAACATTCATGCCAAGGTTTTGACTCTATCCTATATAATACCACCAAATAATTAGCATTACATAAGGCATCCGCATAGGAAAGGTGGAACTGGGCAGCAAATTCTCTATTTCTAGTTGAAACCCACTTGTGTCTGTGACAAATGACCCCACAACAGCTGAATAAAAGTGCTATGAAGTCTCATTCATAGCTGAAGCCTCTTGCCAAGGTTTAGCAAATTCCAGGGAAACTCATATTACCACACCTACTGTCCTGAGGACCCCTTACAGTTGAATAAGTTTCATTTAGAAAGTTTTGAACCTCTTCCTCGTGCTGTCTTCTACATTACAAACAGCTAACCCAGTATACAGCTCTTTGCTATTTTTCAACCCAGTTGCCTCCCCCAGAAGCATTTGTGGGCATGTGTTAGGTTTCGGGAAGCTTAAGCAGAGCCAACATAACTTAGTGCTCCAGGCAACTTAAGATGGAACACTAACCATGCCTTTTACCTGCAGGCTATTGAGGAGTCTCCACTGGACATTCAGGTCACTCAGAGCCCCAATCTCCATTCCTTGCGTGGCTTCTCACGTCCTCTCATCATTGCATCACTCCCTATGTGCCTTGCAGGTCCCAGTTCTCCATCCTCTACTATGCAGAACACTTCAGTCTCTGTGGTGGTTTGAATGTAAAACGTCCCCCATAGGTTCATGTGTTTGAACACTTGGTCCCCAACTAGTAGTGTTCTTTGGAAAGTTGTGGCATCTTCAGGAGGTGGAGCCTTGCTGAGGGCCCGTCACTGGGAGGCAGGGCTTGAGGTTTTATGGTGTGGCCCCACTTCCGGTTCGTGCTCTACTTCTTGATTATTGATGCAATGTGATCAATTGGTGTTATATGAAAGGAGAGAAGCAATATGATCAGTTGGCCTCCTGCTCCTGCCTCCATGCCTTCCCCACCTTCCCCACCATTATGGAATAAAATACATCCCCCTCACACTGCAAGCTAAAATAAAGCCTTTCCTTTCTTAAATTATTTCCTCAGTAATTACAACAGTGAGAAAGTAACTAATACAGTCTCTCTGCCAATATTCCCAGATGCTGCCTCAGTCCTCTCTGGGTATGTCCTGATTGACTCAAGAAGGAATCGAACAACAAACTCCATAAAAAAATCAACCTTCGGGGCTGGAGAGATGGCTCAATGGTTAAGAGCACTGATTGCTCTTGCAGAAGACCTGGGTTTGAATCCCAGCACCCACATGGTGGCTAACAACTGTCTGTAACTCCAGTTCCAGGGAATCCAATACCCTCTTCTGTCCTCTGTGGGTACTGCACAACACAGGTGCACTTACATATATGTAGGCATAACATTCATACATATTAACATAATTAAAAATCAACCTTCATTTCTAGTTTCCATTCTATTTGGCAGGCCTTGATTTTAATCCAAACATTCACTAGTTATCTTGGGAGTAATTCTAATGAACCATTATTATTAAAAATGTTTTAGAAGCCATGCCTTTTGTTGCTGTTTGGCCTTGCTGGAGATGAAACCCAGGGCCTCTGTGCCCCAGAGCTACGGCCCAAGTCCACCTAGCCTCCGTTTTTTAAAACATTTGAGATAGCATCTCACCAAGTTACTCAGGCTAACCTTAAACTCATTCTGTAGCCAGACAACCTTGAACTCTCAACCTTCCTGCCTCAGCCACCTGAGTGACTAGGATGACAGACATGCTGGTACCACCAAGCTCAGTTCAGGTGGCAGCTTTCACTCTGTTTTATCCAAAAAACGTTTCCTTGGGGGTGCCCAAGTAGCTAGTTGTTCCTTCTCTGTCTCAAGATTTGCCCTGTCATGGCATTTCTGGGGTTTTCCTTTCTACCAGCCTCTATCGTCACACACCATCTAAATTATCATGGGCATTCAGTCAATATTTGTCAATCCAAGTATTTGATGATAATTATATTTGGTTAAGATTGGGCAGTAGGTAATCGGTTCCAAACAGCAACTATGTAAATCCCTACCAAAGTAGAGCCATAACAACAAACGTTGGAAACGGCCTTTCAAGCCCACACAGCCAACAAAAGCAGAGGGCTCTGCAGTGCACAAGGTGCACCGTGTGCCTCTGATCAATCCGCTTACCCTGGAGCCAGGCTTCCTTCCAGCCTTGACTTTCTATTTCCATAAATTTATTCTGGCTCTGCTGCCTCTGGAATTCACAGTGCCCACTTCAAGAGATGATGACTCATGCTCGGCATGTAGCAAATTATTTCCATTTTGATATCATTTGGAGCCACTAAACAGAAAGACTATGCATCAATCCTACAACAACAATAACCCCCCCCACAAAGATCTCTCAGTTAAGAGCTTTCACCCACCTGCTCCCTCAGTTTTCCAAAGGATAATTATCAAGCAAAACTTTAAGCTCACTGAAAATAATAGCTGTGTCTAAGTTTCCCTTATATAACAACTTGCATCAACTTGAGCTAATAGGCATTCAGTGCATATGAACTGCATGGAAATAACCATGAAGTTGATTTAGCATAGCAATGACTCTAATAATATATATATATAATATATGTTATGTGTATGTATATATGTACCTGTATACAGATACATGGACACAGTGTATCACACTATAGGCAATAGTGAGTAGCTGCATTTGATTATTTACTGCCCTGTAGACGCCACACTGTGTCATATTGTTCATTCATTAATTTAACCATTTATTAACTTCCAACATACTAGGAAGAAGTCTTAAGACTGGAAAGGAAAGATCTGTCTTTTACAGCTGTCTGCTTTTCCTCTCTGTTGGAGCTGAAAAGAATGGGAGGAGAGAGGGAACAGCCTCACTTGCTAGCCACATTACTGTTGGAAAATACAGATGCTGCACTGAAGAGTAGACGGAATAAACACCATGCAGCTCCCACATCAAGTAAGTGCCAAGTAAGTACTGGGTGACTGAATGAACATCAGTGTGCTTAAGAAGAGACTCAGGTGGTTCATCTCAGACTGAGAAAGAGTAAGCAGTTGGGTAGGAAAGCATCTACAAAATCTAATTTATCACAGAGGAAATGAGTACCGCACCTCTATGGTGTGGATTAACTACCATATCCAGTGGTCAATGATCAATATATATTTGAGATAGAGGTGTTTATCATCAAGTTGTTTAAGCCTGTGATATTTTAGAGCTAAGAATGCCTTAAATATAATAACTGTGCCTAAGATGGTGCTCTGGTCCAGTGTTTCCCAAGCACTCTGGTGTACATAAAGGAGGTAGCTTGGGGCAGAGGCTATGACTCAAGACCCCACCCAGCTCCATGTGGGCTGAGGGAATCAGTATCTTGCGACACTGTTGGGAAGGCATGCTTGAAGCCAGTCTCTACATTTTACAGAGGAAATTGGGTCTTTACCAAAATCACTCAGCTAGAAAATCAGAATAGAGCCAAAAAAGAGCCTTAGGTTTCCCTCTCAGTTGATGTTTCTACAACCCAATGCAACGTCAAGTATTGATCCCAGACCGGGAACATCAGGCTCACCTAGCACCTTGTTCAAATGCACACCCACAGATTCCACCCACATTCCCAAATTGGACACTACAGGAAGGACCAGCACTCAGTACCTCAATGAGCCTTTTGACCGGTGACTCTGCCACTCACTCAAGTTCAAGAACTTCTCCTGCCATCTGCACTAACTCTCGATGATTCATAGGATGTAGAATTCAGGTTTCCAGACTCAGGCTGGCCACACTTTCCTGGAAAGTGTCTGATAGGCAGTATTCAGCACATCTGTCTGTCACAGCTAACTTAACTCTGCCATCACAACGCACATCAGTTATAGGTACTACATAAATGAATGGGCATGGCTGTGTGCCAATAAAATTTTATTTACAGAATCAGCAATGGCATAGACTTAGTCCTTTGTAATTTGCCAACCCTTGTTCAATGATAATTATTCTTTCACTCCATCATTTCAGTTCCTAGCCATTCTGGTTCAGATGAAAATTACTTATCAGTTATGTCATCTGTCAACATTAGTGTCAATATTTGTGGCGGGTCATTTAATTTATGTGTGTTAAATGCCTCCTAAGGGCTGGACTCTGGGCACATAGGCACGAAAAACTTTACCCCATGCCCTGAGGTGCTAAAATTTCATACACAAGTAATTAAGCATAGGCTGAGATGACTCAGACTAACCTAAGCTCTAGTCATTTGCCAGATCAACTATGTATGGCCTCTTTATGTGGTATGACTCCTCACAGCATGGTGGCCGCAGAATAATCAAACTTCTTACATGGAACCTGAAGTTCCGAGACCAAGTGTCCCAGCGAACAAAACAAACAAAAAGGCATCGCCTTCGATGACCAGACTTTAAAAATAACACATCATGGTCTCACACTTTAAAGACCAAGGAAATCAAGCCTGGCCAGATTAAAGATGACAATGCACAGAGCCTACCTCCAGACAGGAGATAAGTTAAATAATTGTCAATGCTTTAATGCCACAAACTAGTCAGACACAGTGATACAGAACTGTAACCCCTGCATGTGGAAGGCTGAGGCAGAAGGATCACCATGAGTTCACTCTGGAATCTTCCTTTATCATTATTTTTATTTTATGTGTATGAGTGTATTGCCTGTATGTATATAAGTGCATCCATGTTGTACAATGCCCACAGAGGTCAGAAGATGGCATCAAATCCCCTGGAACTGGAGTTACAGACAGTTGGTAACTGCCATATGAGTGCTGGGAACCAAACCCAGGACCTCTGCAGGAATAGACAGTGCTCTTAATTGCTGAGTCCTCTCTCCAGTCCCTGGACTTCTATAAGATGTAGATAATACAGTAAATCAGAGCCAACTTTACTAAAATCAAAGATGAAAGACTATGTCTGAATGTCATTTGGCTTGAATGTACTCATTAAATAGTCATCCCCTAAAAGAGGAAGCTAGGAAACCTTTCCGTCTTCCCATGAAACAAGACTATGAATGTCACATAGGCCTGAATGACATATAGAATGTGGTCTTATCCACTATCAAGCAGGCTGATCAGCTGTCATGAAAGGATAACTGCTCTTTTTACTTCCTTTTGTTTGTTCTTCATTTAAAGGTACGTACTTGCCAACAAAATGGTCCCAGTTTGTTTCTTCATTGCTGTGACAAAATACTCTGACCAATACCAACTTGGGGAGGAAAGGGTTTATTTGGTTTACGTCTCCCAAGTCACAGTTCATCAGAGAGCCCAAGGTAGAAACTCAGGGCAGGAACCTGGAAGCAGGAGCTGGAGCACAGGCCATGGAGGGACACTGCTTACTGGCTTGCTCCCTGGCCCGTGCTCAGCCTCCTTTGGGTGGCACCACCCACAGTGGGCTGGGCTCTCCCACATCACCCATCAAGAAGATGCCCCACAGACATGCCCACAGGCCAGTCCAGTAGAGGAAATTCCCCAACTGAGGCTCCCTCGACCCAGGTGTGTCAGGTTGACATTAAAGCTATCCAGCACAAAAATTAAGGACCAATTTAAATATAACTTTATAGTCATTTAATATTGGAAAAATCAGAAGCTTTTTCTGTTAAAAAATTAATTGTGTGGGACTAGAGAGATGGCTCAGTGGTTAAGAGCACTGTCTGCTTTTACAGAGGACCCAGATTCTGTTCCCAGCACCTACTGTGCTACACAGAATTTTTTTCTGTTTTGTGTGATTTTCCTAAAAATAAGGAATAGTTTTTATGGTAAAGAGAATGAGACTCTTCAATAGGACAGTAAAGTGAATGGTGAAGACAGTGCTAATCTGTTCTTTTAAAAATAGAACTATATTTAGAGAAGAAGCTTTCAAAGTTAATCTGGAATCCTGGTGTAATTATTCAGAGCCTCCTAGATCTTTGCTACTTTGAAGTTGCTCTAGAAAGTATCTAGTCTAACCCTGTCATTTTGCAGTTTTCTAGGCAGTGGCTCAAAGATGCCACAAGTGAGCGACAACTTGAGCTTCTGCTCACTGAATATTCCAGATGGTTCCTTCATTTTGCAGCACCCCCCCCCACGACTCTATGCAAGTAGCTTGCAGTCATGTGCTACTTCTGGTTCACACATTATGACTACAAGCAACATGTTCATTCCTGGATGTAACAGTGAAGCGGATGTGTCTCCATCTCTCCTTCTCTTTGGTGGCCCCATGTTGAGATGGTGACACCACTGTGTGGAAGCCACTTGAATCTCAAAACCATCCTGCTCTGTCCAACATATGTCATAGCTGGCTTTGGTTGCCAGTTTGACACACCTGGGATGAGAGAGCCTCAGTTGGGGAATTATCTCTATCCGATTGGCCTGTGGGTGTGTTTGTGAGGCATTTTCTTGATGGTTGTGTAATGTGGGAGGGCCCAGCCCACTGTAGGCAGTGCCACCCCTGGGGTAGGTAGTCCTGGGTTATATGAAAGCAGGCTGAGCAGAGGCCAAAGGAGCAAGCCTGGAGTAAGCAGCATTCTTCCATGGTCTGTGCTACAGTTCCTGCCTCCAATTCCTGCCATGAGTTCCTGCCCTGGTTTCCCTCAATGATGATCTGTGATCCAGATGTATAAGCCAAATAAGCCCATTTCTCCCCAAGTTGGTTTTGGTCAAAGTGTTTTGCCACAGCAATAGAGAAACAAATTAGAATAACGCACATCAGATTTTGCTTAAGCAAGACACTACCCCTTGTGATATGAAGACACAGAAAATTCAGGACTCATTTACTTATCCTAACTAATAACTAAGCATTTTTGTACACATTCATAGTAAAGCCAGAACTATAGCCTAACATCTCTTGGTTATACATTCAAGGTCATATGTTATCTCACACACAGAAGAGTCAGGACAGGCACCACCAAACAAAATCTTCAGCAGAAAGAACAGTAAGTTGAAAATGGAAATAAATGGGAGTTAAGCTGAAGAAGAGGCTGCACCCAGGGACTGAGGTCCCAAACCTGGAGAGCATAATCAAAACAGAAGTTCTGGTCACATTCCGGTGTTCAGCTTTCAGTAGAGACAGAGATGCCAATCACAGCCTGGGAGAGCAAAGTCTTAGGACAGTCTCAGGGTCCCTTTTCTCCCAATTTATCTGTTTTCCTCAGGTTGATAAAAATTTCCTAAGCTCTGTAGCCTGGTGAGGGAGTTAAATGACCAAAATGAAGTATTTCCACATTCTCACAAACATAAACAGGAATCTTGTGCCTCAGCTCCAGATTAATTAACACAATGTAGAAATTTTTTAAGCAACAAATTGGGAGGGGGATGAATTATTGGTTGCTGAGCAACCTAGGTGCAAAGCTTTTTCTTTACCACCAAGAACATTCTCTCTGTCTTCATGGACAAAAGTCAAAGAGGCTTTAGCAACAGGCACATATTTAGTTGTGATATCAATAGACACTAAATGAATTATTCCTGGAAATAACATACTGCAAAGCACCAAGCACTCTGGATTTCCAAATGGCCGTGCTCAATGCACAGGTTGACATTTTCTGTTCTGAAGTACTTCTGTTTCTTTGTACAAACTGGTAAGGTAGCTATCTTTCATCAGCAATCAAAATAGAAGTGAAAATTTTACAAAGTAAGGCAAGGTTGTTCTCTTTCTGAATCAGGAGTGGGTTAGCTGAGAACCATCCAGTATGAGTCCATTCTTTGCCTGGATACCAAGCAGCTTAAGCTACAAGCAAGTCCCTCTCCTTGTCTTTTCCTGAGAAATGGATGTTTTATTCCTATGCTGGCTCTTTAGACTCATAGATCATTCCAGTGCAAACCACCAGCTAGGTTAACAGTAAGCACAGACAGAGACCATATATCTGGAACAGTCCAGACTAATAGCCATTAACTTGATGGGTTGCACAGTCTCCTGCTCTACATACATTCTCCTTTCCATGCCAATTTGGCTTTGTCCTCTGACTGAGATACATACCTCAGTATACCTTATGCAACAGCTACCGTATTCCTGATTCCCTAATCAAGATCACCCACTTCTTAGAACTCGTAGGTTGCTATTTTCTCCCATCCCTAAGCAACAGGGGAATTTCCCTGGCAATGGACCAGCAGTGCACTCTAGGGTGCACTGTCCCAGGAAGAGCTACCCCACAGATACTACTTGTCCTGACAGGATCCAAGATGTAGGATGATCTTTGTGCCTTTTCCATCAGGAATACAGAAAACTTCACAAGCTTGAGTTTCTGAATCATTTACTTTGTGTAAAACGCTGTTTCAGAACTGTAAAGAACATTTGAAAAGAAATACCATAGTTCTTGGAAAAATAAGAATAGCACAAAAGAAAGCATAGCAGGCCATTCTTTCAATATTGTCTTTCTGAAATTATTACAAGAGATAGGGAGGCCTGAGGGTAATTTTAGAGATGGTGTTGGGCTACTTAGGACTATGACAATTGTCAGATTCAAAACGGAGTCTTTTATGCCAAGTCCTAATCAAAATAACAATAAAGCCAAGGAAGTTATGTAGGAAGAGATACTATGCATGTGGACTGATATCAGGAACTAGTTATAAAAGCTAAACCGTGCAATGTGCATTGTGAGTGTGAAGAACAGTGGCGAGCAACAAACACTACTATTCTGTCTCTCCTCCTTTTCCTTGGAGATGAAAACAGCCTGGACCTCACAGGAACCTGTGTTACACATCCTTTCCTCCCCATGATGTCCTGGGAGTTAGATCACATCCCAGGCAGAATCCAAGCCAGAGCCTACTAAGGCTCTGTACTCCATCTCAGCAGTGCCCAAACTCAGGTGCCCTGAAGCCACTTATTTTCCATTTCCTGACAAATGTTCTTGTAACGCAGACCTAAAATCTTTGCACGGGTTATATCCTTTGTTTCCTCTCTACTGATCAGCCTTGCCACAATGTCCCTAAAAAATTAAATTGCTCTACCAAGATACATACTTTATGAGGCTTCACATTATTGCCCTGAAATCTGTTCTCAGGAGTTTTTCAGAAGCATAGAGTTTTCTTCAATATTTCTTCAAGCAAAGAAGTGCATCTTCCAGGGTCTCATCCATGCTGAAATCTTGTAGAAATGAGGATTCCACTTTGACTGATTTAAAGGGAATGTGTTCATGGCACAGACTCCCTGCATCAAACAGAATGATCATCAAGCAAGTAGCAGTTATGACAAATGACATTTTGTTCTTATATATTATAAAACAATTTCATTATGGAAATCTGAGGTTTTAGTCCTAAGGTAGGTAAGAAATAAATACAATGTTTTCTTTATTAAAATGAGCCCAATTCTGAGGCAAGAATCTCCTTTGGCAGTCAAGTGGATGACTTAACTAATTCCATAAGTCTACCCATTCCATAATACAGACCACTGAAACATTAATACTACTTGTAAAACAGGAAGGAATGAACCCTTTTGTCTTGGGAGTCCTAGAAACAATTCAATTTCTCTTATAATTTAGCTCTACCAGTCCTTTCTTAGAACTTCCAAATTCAAATATTCTCATATGAGCACTTGTAGAAAGAGGAAAGCACTTTTTAAGCGATTCAATTTTGCAGCTGATATCAAATATAAATTTCTGGTTGATGATACTGGAGCTTTTTTTCTGTTTAGTTTCTAAACTCATCAACTCAAAAGCTAGCTACCTACTCATAGCCAGACTCAAAGATAGTTTTGAAAATTTTTTGCAATTCTAGAGTTCTAATGCTCTCTGATTATGGCTTTTCTTTTGCACTTGAATTTTTCCTATATAAAAATGTGTTAAGCTAAGCAGCAAAATGTTTCTGCATGAATCAAATATTTACTGAAACTTTGTCATGAACTAGTAGTGTGGGACTAATTTGGGGAAAAATACAGATATATTGATATGATGATATGCAATATGATTTGAAAAAAGGATATGATATCTGTCCTTAATAGCATTGCTGTTTTACTTATGAAATATCAACCAGCGAATTAATTTAAGAACATTTAAACTGTTCAACCCCATCATAGATACAAGAGAAAAAATGAACAATACATTGAATGCCAGACAGTACCACTTGCAATAGACCACTAATTCCTCCATTTCAGAACTTTGCTTTATAGTCTTTCAACCAGAGTGACCATTCCCAGCCCAGTCTCAAAATCAAGTTCAAATGCCCCCTCATCTGTGGAATCTTAGCCCATTCCCTTGTTGACTTGAATTACTCCCTTTGTCAAACTCCTAAACTTGTCATTTAACTCCTCTTGCCTTTAGTAGTTCTGTTAAAAGCATTACTAATTCTGCTTTGATTCATAACTAACTAGCAAATATGCCTCATCCCTAATAAGCCTTGAAGGTATACACTGAGATTTCATCTCGGAGTCTCTGTGATGCTTAGTTTTCATTATCAACTTGTCACAATCTAGAATCATCCGTGAAGACCATCTCAATGAGGAACTGTCTAGATTAGGTTGGCCTGTGGCCATATCTGTGGGGATTATCTTGATGATGCTAATCCATGTGGGAAGACCCAGCTTAAAAGTGAACACACCATCCCCTGGATTTGGGTCCTGAACTATCAAAACAGAGACAGGGAACTGAGCACTGGCATACACGTCTGCATTCTGTCTCTGCTCTTGACTGTAGATGTGACTACCTTTATCAAATTCCTGCTGCATTGATTTCTCTGCAGTGATGGACTCTACCTGGAATCATAAGCCAAATAAAACCTTTCCCCCTTAAAGTTGCTTTTTCAAAGTAACTTAGCAGAGCAATAGAAGCAAAACTAGGACTCCCCAACTCCCTACCCCCCCAAATCAGTACCTGTTGTTGTTTTATCAGTATTTAGTAAATAGTTGTTGACATTACTTAACTTTGCCATAATACAGAGATTATTCTTTCAAATAATTATTCACTGCTTTCATATAGAGTTTTCTATGGGAATTTCCCAATCAAAATAAAATATATGAGGCTCTAACACCATCTACCATTGTTATATACTAGGCAGATTTTTAATAATTTATTCTTTTTCTCTATATCTCATTCATCAGGTATTTTCTGCAGAATAGAAAATAATTGAGTCCAAAAATTATGTCATTAAAATAAGTTTTTTCTTGTTTAACACTTGAATTTGGAAGGAGAACCTGTTTAAGTATGAGGAAGCTCTTAAGACATATGCAACATACATAGAGGAGATTACAGAAAAGTTATTTCAGTTGCTATGCAGTGAACATTTACTGAGCATTTGTTGTGTGCCAGGTACTGTGCTAAGCTGTCTGTACTAATAATGTCATTAATCTCTTTTTTTAACCTTTCTAAAACAGAGTTTATTTGCCTTTGCAGTGAATAGTATCACAGTATCAACTCACAATAGCAATGGCCAAAACTGAAATTAAAATTGAAGATGTCAGACTTAACCTTTTACCTATGATTGATAGTTTCAGAAATTAAGTGTGGAACAGTAACCAAAACTCTGAAACAAAATGAGACAAAACAAATCTAGAGAAATCTAGGCAAAAGAACTTGAATGCCTACATTTTTACTTATATTTCTAGAAAAAAATACATTAAGTATGATAAATTCTTTTAATTGGAACTTTTAGAAAAATTGGAGGGAATGAGATGATCTTGTTCTACATCCTGGAATAACTACCAACAGTTTTTTATGATTATTTTCTCAGGATTTTTCA
>NW_008359681.1:1775717-1776038 GCF_000622305.1 Nannospalax galili | reverse complement strand
TAGAAAAATTGGAGGGAATGAGATGATCTTGTTCTACATCCTGGAATAACTACCAACAGTTTTTTATGATTATTTTCTCAGGGGATTTTTCATGGGCTTTATTATTTTTTTTTTACATACACAAAAATGCAGATCTTTATTCTGAAAAATCACAAAATGCTGATAGAAGAAATTAAAGGAAGCCCAAACAGGCAAACCACATACAGTGATTGGAACACTCACTATAGTTAATGCTTACTGAACATCTACACTGTGATAGGTGCTATTCCAGGTGCTGAAGATCCTTCCAATCATTTGCTTTCATTTATTTTTTTTTTTCTT
>NW_008359681.1:1773344-1775355 GCF_000622305.1 Nannospalax galili | reverse complement strand
ATAAAGGCAAGAGTAATTAGCATTACAAGCTCTAGACAGGGAACTAGAAAAAAGTCAGAACAGGGCAATTTTCAAATGTTCCTATGAGAGTCCATTGGAATTGCCTGACAAGTGCTTCCAAAAGCATCCCTCTGTTGGGATCCTCCTCATTTTTCTTTTGTTTTCCAAGGCTGGACTCTAGAGTGATGGATTTAGGATTTGCTTTCAGGTATTTTGATAGCTGTTAGAGTGCTTAGAAGCAGTGTCAGTTCCCTCTCAAAGGCTTCTAAAGAGGGGGAGAAAACAAATTTCTCCATCATTTTAGAACAATAGTGGGTTGTCTCCTTTAGCTACAGGTGGGAACTACAGTATTGCAGACCAAGATTTGAACTCTTAAAGATTTGAAGTCTACAAGCTGACCAGCACTTTGTGGTTAGGAACAAAATCATCAATGAGAAATAATTGTTTAAATAACTTTTTATATAGACATAAGCTTAATGTCTGGGACGTGTAATCCCTTGAACTCTTAAAGAAATATACTGACGACTTTACTCTTTGGTTATACTTTCCTTTTGGGTGTTTAAGACCATACAGTTGGCCCAAATAAATTAATTTATTTTTACACTTAAGGTCATTTGAGGATCTGTTCCTCAGGGGTCACATGGACTTGGAAGGAGCTCCTGGCTCCTTTCTTTTACCAGTTCCATCTATGTGAAGATAAGTCAAAGGTCCTGCTCGACCATGTCTGGCTTCACTTGGAAGCATGAATGAGATGTTTCCTCTGAGTTGGCCCTCCTCTTTGTAGACTGGACACTGGTTCAAGTCCATCTCATGGGGGTCTCCATGTCCTCCCTGAACAAGAGGACAAGTGACTCACCACAGTTACAGGACATTTTGAGAGATGTTCCATAGTCCCCTGGAACTTAGTTGACCTTGGAGGGCAAGGAGCAAGAACTGCCCTTTAAGTCCCTCTGACCACATTAGTATAAGCCTCAAACTATGGCTGTTAAACATCCAATAAGGTTAGTTCCACCAGTTTGGTGTTTTTAATTATCATGTGCTATGTAGATAAGGCTTGGGTAAAAAAATAATATTCTCAGATAAACTTTGACTAGATATATATTTTGTACTTTAAAATAGTTGGCTAAACTATGACCATAGACATTTTAAGATTATGTTCATATTATGTTTGTCTCATTCTTTATACATCACTTCATCACTTGCTTAGGCTTTCTCATTTTTTTCTGTCTATTTTGGAAAATATCTCCATTCCCATATCATTTTAATATCTTTTACATTCTCATTTTCTTTCTTCTTTAAAATACTTATGAGACATAATAGCATTAACAAATAAATGTTCCATCTGTTGGGAGATTTCTTTTCCTGGGGACACTAAGCAATGCTTATTAGGTTCTAGTGTAGAGCCAATGTTTGATTAAAGTTTTCCCAGGGAACCAATGAATTTATTGAGCTTGCTAACAGAGATAACTAAGGGGTTGCTGAGGTGTATGTATGACCTGAGGGTATGCACACTTGAAAGCCTTCACCCAGTGTGGGTCATGCCTTCTCTTCCTAGCCTTCCCCAGATTGTATACTTTAGCGCTCCCCAAATCCAGGAAGCCATGTGTGATTAGGGTCAAATTAGAAAGAGTTGTCTGGGAAGAGTGGCTGGATACTCTGGTGAGGGTCCAATGACCCTGCTTGGCCCTCGTTTAATGAACGAGCACAACCATCAAAAAACCCAATTTGTGATGATGTTTAGCGATCAGGCTGAGCTGAAGTCCTGATGATGGTAGTTATTTCATGCAGAAGGGACTGCTCTTTAGCCTCGTCTAATTAAAAGGACCTGGAATTTAAAAGGATTTGGTGCTAGGATCCACATATGAGGGAAAACATATGTCATTTCTTTTTCTGAGTCTACGTTACTTTGCTTAGTATAATAGTTTCTAGATCCATCCATTTATTTCATCTTTCTTTATGCTGAATGGAGCTCCATTGTGCAAATATACCACATTTTTGTTAGCCACTCGTC
>NW_008359681.1:1770328-1773191 GCF_000622305.1 Nannospalax galili | reverse complement strand
GAGTTCTCCACACTGTTTCCCATAAAGGTTGCAAGAGTTTGCAATCCCACCAGCAGTGAATGACCATTCCCCTTTCTCTAAATCCTCACCAGCATTTGGTATCATTTGATCTCTTGATCCTAGCCAGTCTGATTGGGGTAAGGTGATACCTTAGGGTGGTTTTAATTTGCATTTTCCTAACTACTAACCATGTTGAACACTTTTTGAGATGTTTCTTATCCATCTTTATTTCTTCCTTTAAGAACTCTCTGTTTAAATATTTAGCCCATCTTCTAATTGGGTCATTTGGTATCTTGACTCTTTGTTTTCAGAGTTCTTTACATCTTCTGGATGTTAAACCTCTGTCAGATGTGTCACTGGCAAAGATTTTTTCCCATTCTGTGGGTTTTATCTTTGCTTTTTTGATTGTTTCTTTTGCTGTACAGAAACTTTTTAGTTTAATGAGGCCCCACTTGTTGATTGCTGACTTTAATTCCTGAGCAACTGCTGTCTTATTTAGAAAATCCTTCCCTACACCTATATCTTGTAAGGTACTGCCAATATTTTCTTCTAATAGTTCCAGGGTTTCCAGTTTCACATTGATGTCTTTGATCCATTTGGAGTTGACTTTTGTGCAAGGTGAAAAATAAGGATCTAGTTTCATTCTTCTACAATTGGAGATCCAGTTTTGCCAGAACTATTTGTTGAAGATGCTGTCTTTCCTCCATTGTGTGTTCTTGGCACCTTTGTCAAATATCAGGTGGCTGAAATTGCATGTACTCAGGTTTGGTTCTTCAATGGTGTTCCATTTATCTCTGTGTCTGTTTTTGTGCCAGTAGCATGCTGTTTTTAAGACTATAGCTCTGTGGTATACTTTGAGATCTGGTATAGTAATCCTCTTAGTGTTTCTCTTTGTGCTCAGGGTTGCGTTGGGGATCTTTTGTGCTTCCATATGAATTTAGGGATGTATTTTTCTAATTCTGAGAACTATGTCATGGGGACTTTGATTGGAATTGCATTGAATCTATATATTGCTATTAGTAGGATGGTCATTTTCACAACACTAATCCTTCCAATACATGAGCATGGGAGGTCCTTCCATCTCCTAGTGTCTTCCTCAATCTCTCTCTTTAATAATTTAATACTTTAATTGTAGAGATCTTTCGTGTCTTTGGTCAGATTTATTCCAAGATATTTTTTGCAGCTATTGTGAATGGGAGCATTTCCCTATATTCTTTCTCCAATTGCTTGTTATGGGTATATAGAAAAAGTACTGATTTTGTAGATTGATTTTATAATCTGTCACTATACTGAAAGTGCTGATCAGTTCTAGGAGTTTTTCTGGTGGGATATTTTGGGTATAGTACCATATCATCTGCAAAAAGTGATAACTTGGCCTTTTCTTTTCCAATTAGTACTCCTTTAATTTCCTTCTCATGTCTTATTGCTCTGGCAGGAATATCAAGTACTATGTTGAAAAGGAGTAGAGATAATGGACATCCTTGTCTGGTTCCTGATTTTAATGGGAATGCTTCCAGTTTTCCTCCATTCAGAATGATGTTGGTTGTGGGTTTGTTGTATATAGCTTTAATTATGTTGGAGTATGTTCCCTCCAGTCCAATTCCCTCTAGGACTTTGAACATAAATGCATGCTGAATTTTGTTAAAAGACTTTTCTGCATCTATTAGGATGACAATGTGGTTTTTGTCTTTGAGTCCATTTATATGATTAATGATGTTTATTTACTTGTATATACTGAACCATCCCTGCATCTCTGAGATAAAGCCTACTTGATCATGGTGAATTATCTTTTTGATGTGTGTCTGTATGTGGTTTGCAAGTACTTTGTTGAGAATTTTCTCATCTATGTTCATTAAGGATATGGGTTTATAGTTTTCTTTTTTGGTTGTGTCTTTACCCAGTTTGGGTATTAGAGTGATGCTGGCTTCATAAAGGAATTTGGGACCGTAGAGGTTTAAAATATTCCCTTATAATGGTCTGGATCTTTTGGGTGTCTGTTGTGATGTTTTCCCTTTCATCTCTGATTTTGTTGATTTGGATTTGCTCTTTCTTTCTTTTGGCTAACTGGGCTAAGGGTCTATCTTGTTTAGCTTTTCAAAGAACCAGTGCTTAGATTCATTGATTCTTTCTATTGTTTTGTTTCCATTTCATTAATTTCTGCTGATTTTTGTGATTTCTTCTTTTCTGCTGGGTTTGAGTTTCATTTGTTCTTGCCTTTCCAGTGTCTTGAGTTGCAGTGTTAGGTCATTTATTTGGGCTCTTTCTAATTTTTCAATGTAGGCACTTAGAGCTACAAACTTCCCTCTAAGGACTGCTTTTAATGTGCCCCAGAGGTTGTGTTGTGTTGTATTGTCCTTTTCATTGAATTTCAGGAATTCTTTTATTTCTTTCTTAATTTCTCCTCTAATCTAGTGATTGTTTAGGAGTGTGTTGTATTGTTCTTTTTAATGAATTTCAGGAATTCCTTTATTTCTTTCTTAATTTCTCTTTCAACCCAGTGATTGTTTAAGAGTGTGTTTTTCATTCACCATGAGTTTGTGTAGTAACTAGGGCTTTGTCCAGTGTTAATTTTGAGCTTTATTGCATTGTGGTCCAATAGAATGCATGTAATCATTTCTGTATTTTTCTATTTGCTGAGGTTTGTTTTGTGGCCAGTATGTGGTCAGTTTTTGAAAAAGTTCCATGGGGTGCTGAATAGAAAGTGTATTCTTTGGTGCTTGGGTGAAATATTCAAAAGATGTCTGTTAGGTCCATTTGCTGTATGGGATCGGTTAATTCAGATGTCTCTCTGTTTATTCTTTGTCCAGTTGGCCTGTCGAATGCAAACAGCAGGATAATGAAGTCCCCTACGATTACTGAGTTG
>NW_008359681.1:1752131-1770147 GCF_000622305.1 Nannospalax galili | reverse complement strand
ATATTAGAATTGCAACCCCTGCTTGTTTCTTAGTGCCATTTGCTTGGAATATTCTTTTCCATCTTTTACCTTAAGGTAGTGCCTGTCCTTGAAGGTGAGATGGGTTTCTTGCAGACAGCAAAAAGATGGATTTTGTTTCTTAATCCATTCACTTAGCCTGTGTGTTTTGGCTTGGGAGTTCAGTCCATTGACATTTAAGGTTATTATTGAAAGGTATATGTTGGTTGACATCATTTTGATTGCTTTTTGTGTTCTCTAATTTTGTGTTTCCTATATTATATCTTTATTTTCTTTTGTCCTTGGGGTACAGTTGTTTCTCTCTCTGCTCTCTGTATTGCTTCAAGTATTCTTTGAGAGGCTGGTTTTGTGGACATGTATTCTTTCCTGCTATTCATGTCATGGAAGATTTTTCTTTCCTGCTCACCTATAATAGACATTTTTGCTGGATAAAGTATTCTGGGCTGACATTTATTGTCATGTAGAACTGGAAATACCTTGGTCCAGGCTCTTCTGGCTTTCATAGTTTGCACTGATAAGTCAGCTTTAATTCTGATGGGCTTTCCTTTGTATATGACTTGTTTTTCTTTTACTCCTCAGTATTCTCTCTTTGTCCTGTACATTTAGTGTTTTTACTATATGCCATGGGGAATTTCTTTTCTGATCCTCTCCATTTGGTGTTCTATGTGCTTCCTGTATTTGTATGGGGATGTCTTTCCTTAAATTTGGGAAATTCTCTTCTACAATCCTGTTTAAGATCTGAAATTCTTCTCCTTCCTCTATTCTTGAGTCATAGATTTGGTCTTTTCATGGTGTCCCACATCTCTTGCATATTCCATTCCTGTGCTTTTTAAAATTTTCCATAATCTTTGCTTGCATGGTCCAATTCTTCAACTTTATCCTTCAGTGTTGATATTCTGTTTTCTATTTCATTCATTCTACCAGTGAGGCTTTCCCCTATTGTTTCAAGTTGGCTTATTGAGTTTGCACTTCCTTCTTTATTTCTGCCTCAGTTTTCTTCAATGTTTCTATCTCTTTTGTGAATTTATTCAGAAGTTTATCCCAATCTTCTTTTAGCTCTTTGATTTGTTTGCTCATTTGTTCTTTAAGTTCATTGAATTCCTTGATCATGTTTATGATTGTTCTTTTAAATTCAGTGTCCTGGGTTATCACTAGGGAGTTCTCCCTATAGAACTCTTGTACAGGATTGGTGGTGTTTGGTGGGGACACAGTATTTTGGCTCTCCATTTTATTATTCTTTCGTTGTGATTTTGGCATGTGAATTTTTTTTGTTGTTTATGATTCTGATATGTGAATTAAGTTGATTATGCTTCTGTTTGTATTATCAGGGTGCCTAGAGCCTTTCTTCATTGGTTATGTAAAGCTGGTTGGTACAGGGTTCAGGTTCTCTCAGATTTAATTTGGAGGGAACTGATGGCTTCAGATCAGCTATTCAGGAGTACCCACAGATCCAATTCAGGTTCCAGTCAGGGACACTCAGGCTTCTTTCACCACATGGAGGCAGGATCCGGGGGCTCTCAGGCAGTCCCCTGCATTCTCAGGCCCTCTGACAGAGGGAGGACAGAGGGAGGCCAGAGCTTGACCAGAACTTGACACTCTCTGGCTGTCTGCTAAGATCAGAGCTGCTACAGGGATGGAGGCCTGAACCCACCCTCTCAGGCTGTCTGCTAGGATCTCAGCCTTAGCATACCAAAGCCAGATCTGCCCTGGGAGGGGGATGGGTATGGCACAATTAGGGGAAGCTCACCACAATGTGGAGGCAAGATGCAGGGGCTCTCAGGCTGTCCTCTGCGTTCTCAGTTCTTCTGCCAGAGGAAGGCCAGAGGGAGGCCAGAACTTGGCACTCTCTGGCTGTCTGCTGAGATCAGAGCCTCTACACTGATGGAGGTCCAAAACCACCCTCTCAGTCGTGTCCTTTTTTTAAAATCAGGTAAAGAAAATGCAGCACAGAAAAGTTAAACATCACATGTTTATGAAAAAGCCAAATTTTAATTCCAGGGAAACTGACTCCAGAATCCAAGTTCTTTTTTTAAAAAGTAAAATTTTATGTTATTTTTACTTTTATTATTTTCTAATAGTACACACTCATGGGGTACCCTGTATAACTCTGTGCAGTATACAATGTGTAATGTTCAAATCAGGCCAGCTTACTTTTCCATCCTCTTATCATTACTTTGGGTTGTAGCATTTGAGCTCCTTTCTTCTAGCCATTCACAAAATACAGAATCAGCTATTGTGAGGTATGTTAGATTTAGGAGGTGGAAAAAAGGAAGTAGTTTAAAGTTTAGCAATAAGAGTCAGAGCCAGACCTGCAACAGGCAAGGAATGTGCTCCCCTGGATTCAGGAAGCCCAACAAAGGGCTGATAGCTCTTTTCCTTGAGGAATGGTTATCTGCAATCTGAAGGGTGAGCAGTCTGGTCTTATATAGGAACTCTGTTGCACAAAGCTGCAAGAGTTAACTCTGTACCAGGGTCTGGTATCCTTGAGGGTCTCTTTTCTCAGACAGGAGGGTGAGTTATCTGTAGTGCTAAAGGAGACAGGTAGGCTCCACAAACAGTCTCTTTCAGTCCAGGGAGTGACCCGTTGATAAGGCTTGAGCAAGGCTAGGCTTGAGCAAGGCCAGGCTGCTAATTTAGAGCCAGTTAGACACTTTAAGGGATTTATGGCTTTCCCTAATGAGGTTTGTGGCTCTTCTGCAATTCACATATTCTATCAAGGTAGTCACCCCACATTGCTGTGGAATGCTAGAACTTCTTTCTAATATTCAACTGTATTTTTTTATCCATTATGTATTCCCCCAGCCTGCTCAACCTCTAGTAATCACGTTTACATTTATGCTGACTTTTTTTTAGCTTCTACTTATAACAAAGAACATGCATTTGTCTCTCTACATCTAACTTCACTGAATATAACACCCTCTGATCCCACTCATTTTTCTATAAGTGATACACCAGAGTCCACAGTCTTTTTGAAAATATTTATTTTTAAGTGTATGAGTGTTTTGCCTGCATGTAAGTGCGCCATGTGTGTGTAATGCCTGTGGAAGTCAGAAGAGGGTGTAGGAGCAACTGGAACTAGAATTACTGATAGTTAGCTGCCATGTGGGTGCTGGGAACTGAGCCCAGGTCCTCTACAAGAGCAGCCAATGCTCTTAACCACTGAGCCAGCTCTCTAGCCCTAAGAGTCCATACTATTTTACAGTTGTGTTGCTTTTGTTTTGTTTTGTTTTTGAGACAGGGTTACCCTGTACTCCCTGCTAGCCTAGAACTCACTATGAAAATCAAACTGGTTCAGTCTCTCAGAGATTCACCTGCCTCTGCCTCCAGAGTGCTGGGATTAAAGGTACGAGCCACCACCTCAGCCCAAGAGCCCACACTCTTTTAACAATGGATTGTCACTGGGAACCTGTATCAGTAGGGACACCCATACATGTTGGAAGGAGTCCAGCTTTGGGATCCTCTTGATAGGTGGTGATGAGCTCAGAAAGAGAAAATTTGGTGGTGGTGGGAAAAACTTTTTCTGCCAGAGACCCTGGTGCCTGATTAACAGAACCACCCTGCCACATGCCCTGTCTTCCCCAAGCACCATGTTCCTAGGACTCCAAGGGCTCAGTACCTTTCTTTACCTTCCCAAAGTATACCTGTGGACCTATAGCAGAGAGGAAGGCTAGCCATGACCCTGAGCTCAACTTGTTCTCTGCAGAATCCTTAATTGATGGCAATACATTCCCCAGCCCCTTGCCTTACACAGAAGCTAGAGGTGTGCTGGACTCTTGCATTTTTCCAAATATTGTATCATTAGGAATACTGTATCATTAGGAATGCATACTCACGTGATGCTACTGCAAAGAAAAGCAGAGTGATTAACATAAGACTGAGGGTTTTCACTGCCACTGGGGGAGCTGTGTGTTTAGAGGTACACACAGGGTTTCCACGGGACTGGGAGCAGGGGTGCTCTGTTTAACTCAAGAGGTGAGTTGAGTGTCTGGAATTCATTTTGTCATTGTTCTGTAAGCTGTACATCTGTGTTTCTACCTGAATGATATATTTCATATTTTCTAAAATCAAAAATAAAACAATGGGACAACAGGTCAGAATAGACAAGTGTCTACCCACTCCTGCACATAACATGTGAGACAATTTTCTTTTTCTTGTGAAATTCTGGTTCCTCAATGGCCAATAAAGGTATTTTTCTTCTGGTTGCCTCACAGCAGTGCTAAGAGAAGAAATGGGCCTGCATATTTGAAAGTGTTTTGTATGTTGCACATTGATGTATGAGCTTCATTAATGATTATTACAGTAAGAGCCTCCTGTTAAGGATGTCCCGAAACCAAGTGAATTCTCTTCAGGGTCACCATGTCACATTCCCTGTGTGACTGCCAGATGTTGTTATCAGGCTTTTTGCTATTCTTGGATTCCCTTTGATTATATCAAAAATATTTGTTCCCTCCTGGGAATAACTGAATGAAATGGGATTCCTGCCATCAGCTACTCTTTCTAGACAAAAGGCACAAAATTGGCAACTGTAATCATGTGGCATCATAACAGTGAACTTAGTTCTGCATCAATCATCATGGAGAGGATCCTTATAAGCAGTTTCAGACAAAGGACTTAGCTAGAGCAGTGTCAGCTGCAGCCAGAAAGCACCGTGCTTGAGTGTCAGCTATCAGAAGAACCCATAAGCACCTCAAAGACAGGAGCTAGACCCAAAGCCAACCTGTCGACTGATTCATCTGCTGGCCCTGAAATCCATTTGATCTATACTTCACATTCAAAGCAAGTTCACAGAGAGAAGAAACTTCAGTTACCCCTGGTAATATGCCCACTACTGAGGCCTAAGCAGGGAGGTTAATAATTTCTTTTCCCCTTTTCAGACCAATCTTCCTGTGAGAGGCACAGGAATGCCCCAGACTGAAATTCTTTGCCATCAGCCATAGGATTTAGCTAGACCTCATTTTTTCTACATTATAATTGCCTGTCACATCTTTTATCTTTATGGTATTTATTTACCAAGCCATAACACAAGAATCCTGGAATAACCCCACAAACTCATTAATAACTTGGGACTCTCCCAGAGCCTGAGGTTCAGATGCCAGCTCCATCAGGAGAGGAGCGAAGACATGCTGTTCTGGTTTAGGTATAAAATGTCCACTGCAGGCTCATGTTTGAACATTTGGTCATCAGCTAGTGTTGCTGTTTGGGAAAGTGTGGATCCATTAGGAGGTGGGACATAGCTGAAGGAAGTAGGTCACTTATAGGTAGGCCTTGAGAGTTAGAGCCTGTAGGGACCTAAAGGCCCCACCTTGCAGAGGTCCAAGAGGAAGGTACTGGGGCGCGGCCTGACTTGTTTTAAAAGTCTGAAGGACACTTCCGCACTGCTAAGGAGTGCATGATCAGCGCGTGCCATCCTTAAGATACACCCTCAGGGGGAGGGGGATTTCCAGATGCCTTTATAAGCTCTGTAACACCTGCAATAAATGAGTGCCTGCTTGACTAGGCTCCCCATTGTGCCTGAGTGTTCCCGGTACTGGGGGCGGCATGGGCTGGCAAATGGTGCGCTTATTCATCCCTAGTCATCATTGCGCAGGGGTCGCTGGTTCAAACCCCCTGCAACTGGTGCCCAGTGTGGCAAAGGAAGGTGAAAAGAAGAAAAGAAAGAAAAAAAACGGATTGGGGCCAATCGCGAGTTCGGGGTAAGCGAGAACCAAAAGATGGGTAACGCAACTAATAAGCCTGAGGACCCAGGGCTTAAAGCACTGAGAGATATGCTTCGCAACTAATAAGCCTGAGGACACGGTGCTTAAAGCGCTGAGAGATATGCTTAAAAGCAGGGGATTGGATCTGTCAGACCTGGTAGCTCAAAAGGTTTGGGCAGAGGCAATTCATTTGGCTCCCTGGCTACTTGGGGCTAATGTTTTTACTGGGGACACATGGGAATCATGGGAAGAGTTTGAGGAAGAACACAGAAATGCAACAGAAGTGAAATCAAAAGTGGCCAAAGTAACAAGCGGCACCTCGGGCATGCCCTGGCCAGTTTCAGGGCTTCCTGGGACCCATGCTCAGGACCCATGGCCTTTTTTTCAGAAAGGCAGGGTGGAGCAGAGCCCACCCAACCTGTCTTGAAACACGGACCAAGGAGTCTAATGAGTACGCAAGTCAGGGGCTCCTGCAAAAGCTGGGCAGGGGATCACCCCCCTGCTGGTGACTGGCCACTGCTGGGCACGTTTAAAAAACAAAAAACAACAACAACAAAAAACCACCATTGGCGGTGCACCACGACCGGCTCCAGGACAGCTGGGAAGGCCTGGTTTGGGGAAGGTGGCTCAGGGGGGCCCCCATCCCTTCCATTCCATGGGCAGCCGGGGATCCACCGCACCCTGGAGTGTTACAGCCCTGCAGGCAGCAGCACTCTCCGAATCCCAGGGCCAAGGGAGCCTTTAGTAAAAGCCTACAGTGTTTTCACTGAGGGGGGCAGATTTGGAGCTGCAGTGGTAGTATACCCGGGGGCAGATGAGAAACCAAAAAGATATGTCCACACTTGTGATGGCTCAGCTCAATTTAAGGAACTCATGGCCATTGCTTTCTGACAGTATTCAGACTCATACACTCCTTAAAGAGAGAGAAGCCCCTATCTTCTTACAGCATCTTAGGGGGCACCAAGGATTGCCTGGGCTTTTATCCCAAGGCAATGCAGAGGCAGACAAGATGGCTTATTGTGTCAACCCTTTCTACAGATACTGTCTCTGCAACAGCCAGGGGTAAACCCCAGGGGACTCAAGCCCAATTCCTTGTGGCACACAGATGTCACACACTATGCTCCTTTTAGAAAGCTTAAATATATTTTTGTGTCCATCGACACATTCTCACATGCCTGTTGGGCTACTGCTCATACAGGAGAGAAGTCTAAACATTCTCAGTCTCATTTTCTCCAGTGCTTTGCTACATTGGGACTGTCCCAAAGAATTAAAACTGATAATGGACCATGTTTTGTGAGTAAAAATTTTCAAGATTTCTTTTCACTGTAGGGAATTCAACACAACACAGGAATTCCCTACAGTCCCCAAGGTCAAGCCACTGTAGAACACAACCATCAAAACCTAAAAATTCAATTTCAAAAACAAAAGGGGGGAATAAGCCCCCACCAACAGTTGGGTGTGGCCTTATTCACTATTAATGTTCTTAATTTTCAAAAAAAATCAGTTGGAATCCCGGTTTCAGAAGCATTGGGGATGACAGGAACAGAGACCTGAGGTACAGGTAAAATGGAAGGACCCCATTATGGGGCAATGGAAAGGCCCAGGTCCATTGCTAACCATGGGTCGAGGCTTTGGTTGTGTCTACCCTACAGGAGATTCAAACCCCACATGGGTGCCTGTGAAAAACCTTAAGTGGGTAGGCCAGGATCTCACTACTAGCATGGTGGTCCATGGACAATAGTTCATGAGACAAAATTCCTCCCTTTATTTATATCCATCTAAGGAGGACCCAGTTCCTTGGCTTCATTGCCAGTCAGCCTCTTTGACAACTGGCTGATTGGCTAAAAGGTACATGGTCTCAGAAGTATTTCAACTTGTCCTATGTCATGACTTGCTTTGTTTCTCTTGAAAATGCCTATCTTTAAGTGTCTTTACCAGATAATTCAGTGACAGAGGACCCTTGGAACTGCCATGGCCCACCTCCTCATGACTATGGACTCCCCCAGGAATATACCCCCTCCAGTTGCCCACGCTTGGCTAACCAAGTTAGGCAAAGACTAAGACTGTCACGGGCTGGCATTGCCCACACCGCTGCCCTTAATCATGATGCATTTTTAGCCAAGGACGGGTAAGATGTTCCACGTCAAGCACTCCTAAGACAGGACATGCACATGGCCAGGTTCATGGTCCAATGATGGGCAAGGCTTGGTCAGAGGTGACACAACCTAAGACAGGCAAAAATGCATAAGATTAGAGGAAGGAGACAGCCTATGAGATGGGTAACCCATGAAATAAAGTCAGTCCGGCCTTAAAATAAAAAGGGGGAGATGTGGGGACCTAAAGGCCCCACCTTGCAGAGGTCCAAGGGGAAGTTACTGGGGCACGGCCTGACTTGTTTTAAAAGTCTGAAGGACACTTCTGCACTGCTGAGGAGTGCATGATCAGCACGTGACCATCCTTAAGATACACCCTCATGAGGGAGGGGGATTTCCAGATGCCTTTATAAGCTCTGTAACACCTGTGATAAATGAGTCCCTGCTTGACTAAGCTCCCCGTTATGCCTGAGTGTTCCCAGTACTGGGGGTGGTGTGGACTGGTGAACAGTGTGCTTACTCATCCCCAATCATCACTGCATGGGGGTCGCTGGCTCGAACCCCCCTCAATAGCCTAGCCCCACTGCTAGCTTCAGAGTCTCTCTCTCCTCTCTCTCTCTCTCTCTCTCTCTCTCTCTCTCTCTCTCTCTCTCCTTCATGGTCCATCAAGAGATGAACAAGCCACCACATGCTTCTCCCATCATGAAGCCACCCAACACTATGCATACCTTCCCCACCATGATGCACTGGATCCCTTCAAGCTGTGAAGAAGGAATAAACCCTTCCTCCCTTAAGTTTCTTCTTGTCAGGTGTTTGGTCACAGTGATGAGAATATTAACTAATACACATGTCAAGCATCCTAAGTGCCTCCATCCTCATCCTGATGCAGTTATGAAGCTGAGCTGGTTTGACAAAATAAGCACTGCTCTGTATCAAAGATATGAAATAAAGACCCAGACTCTTGGGGCCCATCTCTTCATCACTGGTAACCATTGGTGCTGTGATTCCAGGCAGTTTAAATCTACCTGGCCTAGGCTTCCAGGACAGTAGCAGTGGTTACATGGCTCTGCCCTGGCACAAGGCTTCCACGTACTGCACTCAGTCCAGAAAACCTACCAGCTCCTCCAGCCCCATCTTCTCCCTTAGTCTAGTCCTCTTTTCTATGCCCCTCCCCCTGCCCAACACACAGAGCATTTGCCTCTTCTTGCACTCTTCATTTACAAAATTAAGTGTAAAGTTCCCAACTGGTGTCTGAAGCAGGAGCAGACTTGAAGGACTAAGCCCCAAAGCTTTCAGATCTGAAGCTAAACAGGGAGAGACAGTTTGGAACTGAATTGAATCATCAGACACTAGCTGATGTTGGAGACTTGGAGAACTGGTCAGTGTCAATAGGAAACACCAGGACAGTGGCAGCTATGAGGGAGCCATTCATCTCTTCTTCAAAAGAACCTACCAGAGCCAGGCATGCTAGGACATGCTTTGGAGGCTGAGGCAGGAGGATTTTGAGTTACAAGCCAACCTGGACTACATAGTAAGACCATGGCAAAAGAAAAAGAGGAGTGATACAATGAATGATGGGGAGTGTAGGGAGGGAAGAGCTCAACATAGAATATACACATGTATGAAAATGTCCTGTTATACAGTACCTTGTACAATGAACATATCTTATAAAAATTTTAAAGGGAGATGGGGAGAATTACTGCAGTGGTCTGGGAGCCCCAACCTTCATACCCTTTAAATCCTACCTGGTGTATGTGCTTGTGCTGAGGTCAAACTAGAGTAACCAACTCATCCTTGTCTGCCCAGATGTCCCCAGCTTCAGCAATGGAAGTCTCAATCCTGGCCCAGGCCTAGGCACACCAGGATAGCTGGCCAGTCAGTAACACACACACACACAGAAAGAGGCAGACAGACACACTCACAAGGGAGAGAGAGAGAGAGAGAGAGAGAGAGAGAGAGAGAGAGCTCCCAGGTGGTGGCTGAACACCAAGGAACCTCAGTGCTAGTTTCTTGCTATTAAATGTAGGAATGCCCTGGTACCAACTCTTGCTCCAAGGCTTCTGATCAACTTCCCTGAGAATTCTGGGTACTGAAGAGCATCCTATTCAAGCCTCCGTCTCCTCCCCACCCCTTCCACTACCAGAAGCAGGCCTGGACATTCTGATAGCCCTTTCTGCCTGCCCTGCTCTTTGTCAGCTTTCTTTTATGGGAATGTCCCTCAGTCACTCTCCTGCCTGACCAGTCCTTTTTGGGCATCTGGTTCTCAGAGGATCAGATCCAACAGAGACCAATTTGTCAACCATTTTTTAAAAGCTCTCTAGGTAGTTGTGTTGCGAACCACTGTCCATTGTGAAAACCAGCAATGTGTCTGCCCATGGCCTCAAGGGGAAAGCAGCATGCAAACCCATCACTTGAGTACAACATGGGCAATGGAGCAACAACGGCACAGGGTGGATAGTCTGGAAGCATGAAGAAAGGAAGGACTGAACTGCCTTGGTGAAAGAAAGGATGGACTGTTGTCACTATCAGTAGAGAATTCTTATTATTTTCTCCCATTATATCACACCACAGTGATAAAATCCTCATGTGCTGTGGACAGATATTCACAAGACTAAGGTGTGGTTTTCACTGAGTTCTACTGAGATCAGTAAGAAGAATACTGACTTCCTCAAATATCCCAACAAGAGAAACTGGGACACGCACACGTGTGAGTGAGGAGTGAGTGAGTGAGTGAGTGTGTGTGTTCAGTGTTACACAGCAGGCTCAGCCTGTCATGTTAGCAACACACATACTTTAGAAATGTGGAGATTTTTACATCACTGTCTCCAATAATTTCTGGTTTTCCTTTTTAAAATGCATCACTAATTATAGGATAGTTATCCCAGCTGGAGTTCTTTTATCTTCACTGGATACAACCATTTCCCAGCAAGGCTAAAAACCAGATAAATGCTATGTGTGGCATTTAAAAAGTCAAATACTATACAAGTTCATTTGTGAATCACTTTTTTCCTAAATTAACACATTATTTTGACGTTTCAAGAAAAATATTCTCATACCTATTTCCTTGTATTTTCAGCTAGGAAACAATTTCAAACAGAGGCCAACATTACATTGCACTGGACTGCCAGCCTTCAAACTGCAAGATTCATACATGTGCACTTCAGAGGCTGTCTAGAAACACAACAAAGAAAGGGGAAGCACAGATCAGGGACCTGCCTTGAACAATACAATTCCATTGGGAGCCAGGGCTTCCACATATGAGTTAGAGGTATTACTAGCACCACAACGGTCATTCAGTTCAATGTGAATTTTGAAGGGGGTGTAACCACAGAACAAATGTCTGGCGGTATTGGGTACTGTGTACCAAGCTAGGGCTCTTCTCTGACTCCTACCCACACAGCTAGAAATACTTGTCCATGGGTTGCTGTCCAGAGCGCTCCTTGACCTATTCCTCCATCTCTATTCCTCTCCATCCTTTCGCATTCAGTTCAGGCTCTCCTGTGCCTTCCCTGGATCATTGACTTCAGCTTCCCTTCTGGTTCTCTTCCTGGGCCTTTCCACTGTGGTGCCACCAGGTCAACATCCAGATGGACAGACCTGCCAGGGGTGTCCATCTGATGACATGACTGTTCATGGCACACTTTTCCCTGCCTGACCCCATGTCTGGTCTCATTACTGGTCTTTTTCTCTCGTTTCAAACTTGGTCCCCTTGAGCTTTCTGATACTCCATGTGGTACCCACCTTCATGCCTCATCTTCCCTTCTCTGGGATTTTCTTCTAGACTGTGCTGTTCTTTCTCTTTCATGTGGTGAGTTCTTTCCTATTCTTTAGCTAAATACAAGCTCCAAAAGCATTTCTCATTCCCAACCACTTAGCTGTCTCTGCATTCTAGTCAAATCACTTGCCACATTTATATTCTGTCTCCTCCATTAAACTCATGGGTCTTAAGGAGTGGTGACTGATTTAGTGAGTATCGTCCATTACTGTTGCTATAACAAAATATCTGAGGTTGGATAAATTATAAAAGCACAAATTTATGGGGCTGGAGAGATGGCTCAGCAGTTAAGAGCACTAGCTGCTCTTGCAGAGAACCTGGGTTTGATTCCAAGCACCATGTGGAAGCCTGGTGTCTTCAACTGTCTGTAACTCCAGTTCTAAGGGATCTGAAACCCTCTTCTGACCTCTGTGGGCATTGAATGACATGGATACACTTACATACATGCAGGCAATACACTAATGCACATAAAATAAAATTAAAAAACACAAATTTATATTCCATAGATCTACAGGCTAACATGTACAAGATCAAGGTGGTGGCAGCTTTGGTCTCTGATGAGGCACTGTCATCTTCTCATGGTGTATTATCTACTTTTCTGTTGCTATGATAAGACACTGTGACCAAGGTGATTTATAGAAGGAAGAGTTATTTGAGCTCATGGTTCCAGGTTCCAGAGGAAAATTCATCCATCATGGTGGGAAGCAAAGTAAGGTGGCCAGAGTAGGAGCAGAAAGCTAAGCAATCACATCTTCAAGCAGGCACAGGAAGCAGAGAGTGAGTGAAAATCTCTCAAGGCCTAAGAACCCTCAAAGCCTACCCCCAGTGACATGCTTCCTCCAGCAAGGTCCCACCTCCCAAAACAGTGCCACCAGCTGGAGATGTTTGTGTCCAGATACTTGGAGTCTATGGGGATGTTTTCATTCTAACCACCACACACAGCAACATCTTCACAGTAAAGAGGGAAGGAATGAAGGCACATTCTCTCCAGCTCTTTTATAGTTACTGATCACACTCATGAGAGCAAAGATCTCATAACTTAATCACTACATGAAGGCACCTCCCTTAATACCACCACAGTGGGGACCAAGACTCCACATGAATTTTGGAGGGGGCACTTTCAGATCTCATTGATGTTGAGTAACTGAGCTCCACGCCAAAATGTCTTGGATGAGTGTAGATGGCAGACTAGCGCACTATAAAACTATGAGGTACAACTTTGTCATTAAACTTTCCCACTTACAAAGAAAAACTTTAAATATTGTACTAGGTTTGCTTCTCTGTTGCTATGATAAAATACCAAAACCAACTTGGTGAAGAAGGAGTTTATTTGGCCTATAGGTTACAGTCTATCATTGAGGGAAACCCAGCAAAGAACTCAAAGCCAGAACCGGGAGACAGGACCTGAAACAAGAGACTGTGGAGGAATACCACTTACTGGCTTGCTCCCTGTGACTTGCTCAGCTACCTTTTTCATACAGCCCAGGTCTGCCAGCCTAGGAATGTCACTGCCCATAATGGGCTGGGCCCTCCAACATCCATTAGCAATTAAGAAAATGCTTCAGGAAGAATGATTGGCAGCTGATTACTGCTGGGTAAGGAAGAGCTGATCTTCTTGAAGGGAGAGACTCTAAATAGGTTAACTAAACCCCAGTGGATGAACTTACACTGCAGGACATCTGGGAACACTAACTTTATGTAACAGGCCTTAACACAAATGACAGAATGTATGAATTCAGTAGGGAGTTGTGGGAGAGTACCAAAGGGGAAGGGGAGAGGGGATATGAAGAGGATTTTCTGTATGAAATACACAAAATTCAATAAAAATTAAAATAAAACAATAAAAATAAATTTTAAAAAATTTAAATTAAAAAAGAATTAATCCCAGCACTTGGGAGGCAGATGCAGGCAGATCTCTGTGAGTTCAAGGCCAGCCTGGTCTACATAGTGAATTCCAGGACAGCTGGGGCTACAGGGAGACCCTGTCTCAAAAAATAAATTTAAAAAGAAAGAAAATGCTTCAGTCAGATATGGGTGGTGTATGCCTTTAATCCCAGAGCTCAGAGGCAGAGACAGGTGAATTTCAGTGAGACTGAGGCCAGCCTGGTCTACATAACAAGTTCCAAGCCAGATGAGGCTACACAAAGACCCTGTCTCAAGAAACAAAAAAGAAAAGAAAATGCCTCACAGACATGACCACAGGCCAGTCTGATGGAAGAAACTCTTCAGTTGCGGTTTCCTCTTCCCAAGTGATTTTGAATTGTGTCAACTAGACAAACACCAGCACAAATACCTTCAATGATGTATTTCTGTGGACTAATTCCTCTAAATTGTGTTTTGAACTTTAACTATAGGTACATTATTCACTTGTATATAATAACATAACTTTCCTATGCGTGTATGTGTGTGTATGGATATGTGTTCATATGTGTAGGTATGTGTGCACTACCTGGAACTCTCTATGTAGACCAGGCTGACCTTGAACTCAGAGAGATCCACCTACCTCTGCCTCCCAAGTTCCTGTATCCATTCACTTTACCCAGTTCCCATCACTATGTAGTTATAGGTGAATTCACCACCATCTCTCAGTTTAAGTTATTAAAATAGCCTCATTCTAATAGGTGGCTCTTGTTGAAACATCCTACTCAAAACCCTCCCATTATGCTTAGCTTGTAAGCTGTGGTTGTTTAGTTCTCCCAAGCTCTGCCTGATCCAGGTACAGCCATTACTCTAACTCCACCTCACTGATCTCAAGTTAGACTGGCCTTGTTGCTTGAACTTGATAAGAACATTCTCATTTCAGGGCCTTTGTGCCTTAATTCCCAGCAGCCTTCAGCAGCATATCTATCTACCGATCTATCTATTTATTGTCTTTTTGAGACAGGGTCTCCCTGCAGCCCAAGCTGGCCTGGAACTCACTATGTAGACCAGGCTGACCTCTGCCTCTGCCTCCCAAGTGCTAGGACTAAAGGCATGCACTACCATGCCCAGCCTCGGGTACACTATTCAAATATTATTTTTAAATGAATTTTATGAAGGTACCAGGAATTCTATTTAGTATCTCCCAGCTGGGATGTTTTACTTTACATTTAATTTTAAGTAAACCCAAAAGAAAAAGGTTACAGCTATTCTTCAATTTGAAGGTCCTCTGGGGTGAACAGCCTGACCTCTAGTCCAGGAGCACCAGAATTTTTAAAGATTATGTGAAAGGTGGACTGTAAAACCAAAATCTTCTTAATTAGGCACAATAATCTGTGTGTGTTTCTGGCTACCTGCCCCCAGAACAGCACCCTTCTTCACAAGACTCCATTAAAATGTCAGCCAGAGGTAGAACATTTGATTTAAAAGCACACTGAATCTCATGAGGACAGCATAGGGAACATCAGGCAGCTGTTACAGAAAATGTGTCTTACCTTTTCAGGTGGACTTTACAGAAATGAATGACTGAGGGACAGTCTTTTGGTTACCAAGATTCCTACTGTGAGAAAATTCAAAGGCACAAGACAGTCTGGAAGTCAGGATATGATTATGACCTTAGATGACACTTAAATAGTCTCTAAAATTAGCATCTTCTGAGAGCTCAGGTGTAATGAGCCAGAGGAGATCACTTCCCGTAAAAGGTGAATAACCACAGACACAGCAGAGCAAGATCAGAACTCAAGTCATCCAAACTTTTCTCATGACTGATGAAGGACTTTTTCCCATCAAGGGTAAGTCACTGGTCCCATCACAGAGTCAACTGTGATTGGGAACAGGAAGTTCGCACAGTCAGTTGTTCCACCAGAGTTTTCCAGCATGGACCATCAGTGTTTCCTCTCCACTGAGGCAGGGGACTTGTCCTGCTTGTCTTTAAGGGGTTGTAAGCACCCTGAAGCCCTATGCTCATTATAGGTGCTCCCTCCTTCCCACTTTCTCTCAGGCCTCACTGAATGCTTCACTCACTAGTCACTACTCACCTTAGTATTTCTGCTTATGACCCATCTCTGTGGCCTGAAGTGCCATTCTCATACCCTCCCCCGCCTACCTGGCAACTGGCTGTCTGGTCTTTAATGCGGTTCTATTACTTGAAAGATGTTAGAATTAAACTGGAATCACTTTTGTCAAATCCTAGCAACAAAAATAAGTAAATAAATAAATAAATAAATAATAAATAAATAAACCCCAAAGGGTCGCAAATGATGGAACCCATGCTTATGCCTGACAAGAACTTCTAGTCTTGCACAAAAGTCACCATAGCTTTGTACAGAAAATATTTTGTCAAGGGCACTAACACAAGAACTTTGTTGGTGAACTGGTACTATTTTCGCAATTGTTCCTGCTCTGCTTGTGTATGGCTATTCTTGGGGCCCTGGGCTGCATTATTTGCATATCAAGGAATATCTCTGAGCTGTTCTAGAAGGACAGATGCACTGGCACTCCACCTCACAGGCTCATAGGCCTAAAGGGATATGGACCATACCTGCCAATGTGTTTGATGTCCAAAATTAAATACTGGACTGCTTCCCATGGAATTTTTAGTAAATGGACCTCATTAATATTCAAGAACAAGAATCATATCATGAGACTCAGTGCTGTTGAAGGCTGCTAGGAAGGCTCAGTCCAACTACTCTTGAATTACCTAAAAGAAAGAGTTAGATAATCACATAGCAACTGAACCCTGAGACCACTCCAGAAACTGTGTCTAAAAAGTTGACTTCTTAGCTCTTTGCCTGCTACTTCATCAGCAAGACCTTTGAACAGGTCACTGCAATTCAACTGCTGTTCTACTAAATGGTGCTATTAATAGCAGGAAATTCACAGACTTCCCATCAGCAAACAAGGTAATAAATCATGTTCAGTGCTTCACTCGGGGTCTGATGACACATGACATGTCCAGAATACCGAATTAATGTTATTTACAGGTTACCATTATGTCTTACCTTGCTGTCTATACCCTTCAATATAATATCTGGGAAACTTAATTTTCTCCATAGGTTTTTAATTTCTATATGCTGTTTTGTATGATTGTGGACAATCAAAACTGCTTACATTGGGTTTTTCTATAAAATATATGGCAAAATACAAATAAAATATATGAGCAAATCCTATGTTCTAAATATTGCCTGTATCCATTCACTTTACCCAGTTCCCATCACTATATAGCTATAGGTGAATTCACCACCATCTCTCAGTTTAAGTTATTAAAATAGCCTCATTCTAATAGGTGGCTCTTGTTGAAACATCCTACTCAAAACCCTCCCATTATGCTTAGCATGTAAGCTGCAGTTATTTAGTTCTCCCAAGCTCTGCCTGATCCAGGTACAGCCATTACCCTAACTCCACCTCACTGATCTCAAGTTAGACTGGCCTTCTTGTTGCTTGAACTTGATGAGAACATTCCCATTTCAGGGCCTTTGTACTTACTGTTTCCTCTGCCTGACTCCTTCCCCGACATATCTTCATGACTCCTCCCTCCCCATGCATATCTTCATGGTGCCCCCCCAAGCATATCTTCATGACTCCTCCCCAACACACATATCTTCATGATGTCTCCCTCACCACACATATCTTCATGACTCCTCCCTCGCCACACATATCTTCATGACTCCTCCCTCACCACACATATCTTCATGATGCCTCCCTCACCACACATATCTTCATGATGCCTCCCTCCCATGCCAAGGATAGCCTTGAACTCCTGATCCTTCCTTCTACCTCCCACATGCTAGGATTACAGGTATGCATCACCATGCCCATGTCCATGCCTGGCTTAATTGACTTCCATGTAACAGTATCTACTTTAAGATGTTGATGAGAGTTAAATAAGATGATTCATTTCAGCAACTAACAACTGCTATAACTCCAGTTCCAGGGGATCTGACGCCTTATTCTGGCCTCTGCAGGCATTGCATATA
The DNA here is from genome assembly GCF_000622305.1 of Nannospalax galili. Taxonomy (NCBI): domain Eukaryota; kingdom Metazoa; phylum Chordata; class Mammalia; order Rodentia; family Spalacidae; genus Nannospalax; species Nannospalax galili. Next base: position 1,752,671 of record NW_008359681.1, on the reverse strand, counting down.
CATGGTGCACTTACATACATGCAGGCAAAACACTCATAAATATAAAATAAAAATTAAAAAAATCAAAAAAAATTAAGGTGAACAACTGGGGCTTTTTCAAAAAAAAAACTAAAAAAAGGTCTTAATTTAGAATGATACTGTCTGTGGGTTTGTTATATGTGGCTTTAATTATGTTGAAGTATGATTCCTCCAATCCAATTCCCCTCTAGGACTTTGAACATAAATGCATGTTGAATTTTGTCAAAGGCCTTCTCTGCATCTACTGAGATGACCATGTGGTTCTTGTCTTTGAGCCCATTTATATGATTTATGACATTTATTGACTTACATATATTGAACCATCCCTGTATCTCTGGGATAAAGCTGACTTGATCATGGTGGATGATCTTTTTGATGTGTGTCTGTATGCAGTTTGCAAGTATCTTGTTAAGAATTTTTGCATCTATGTTCATTAAGGATATGGGTCTATAGTTTTCTTTTTTGGTTATATCTTTACCTGGCTTTGGCATCAGAGTGATGCTGGCTTCATAGAAGGAATTT
>NW_008359681.1:1750937-1751687 GCF_000622305.1 Nannospalax galili | reverse complement strand
TTTCAAAGAACCAGCTCTTGGAATTGTTGATTCTTTGTACTGTTTTCTTTGGTTCAATTTCATTAATTTGTGCCCTGATTTCTGTCATTTTTTTTTTTTTGTCTGCTGGGTTTGGGTTTCATTTGCTTTTGCTTTTCAAGTGTCTTGAGTTGCACAGTTAACCCTACATGTCTTTTGTTTCTTCTGTTGTTTTCCTTCTGTGAAAATGACCATCCTACCAAGAGTCATATATAGATTCAATGCAATGCCAATCAAAATCCCCATGACATTTTTCACAGAATTGGATAAATCTATCCTAAGATTCATATGGAAGCACAAGAGACCCCGGATAGCCAAAACAACCCTGAGAACTAAGAGCAATGCTGGGGGGATTACTATACCAGATTTTAAGCTCTACTACAGAGCTATAGTCATAAAAACAATATGGCACTGGCATAAAAATAGACCCATAGAGCAATGGAACAAAATTGAAGACCCAAATATGAGTAATTCCAATTTTAGCCACCTGATATTGGACAAAGGGGCCAAGAACATTAACTGGAGGAAAGACACCATGTTCAGCAAATGGTGCTGGCAAAATTGGATCTCCAATTGTAAAAGAATGAAACTAAACCCCTATCTTTCACCCTGCACAAAAGTCAATTCCAAATGGCTCCAATACCTTAATGTAAAGCCTGAAACTGAAACTATTAGAAGAAAACATTGGGAAAAACCTACAAGATATAGGCGTAGGAAAGGATTTTCTAAACC
>NW_008359681.1:1750031-1750285 GCF_000622305.1 Nannospalax galili | reverse complement strand
CGCAACCTAAGTGTCCCTCAAATGGTTCATTTATATGATGGAGTTTTACTCAGCAGTAAAGAAAGATGAAATCATGAAATTTGCAGGTAAATGGATGGAACTAGAGACTTATGCTAAGTGAAGTAACATACACTCAGAAAAAAATCAACATATGTTCTCCCTCATATGTGAATCCTAGAACCAGACTCTGATAAATAACTATGAAACCAGAGATAACTACAGGAACCAGGATAATGGAAAGGAAACAGGGAGGT
>NW_008359681.1:1743914-1748445 GCF_000622305.1 Nannospalax galili | reverse complement strand
TGGTTCTTTTTTAAAGTTTAAAACCTCATTTAATTTTATGTCTTATAGGGTTTATATGGAGTACAATATTGTATAGTTGTATTAATTCAACTGTAAACCTAAAAATTTACAGCCAATTTTGAAAAGATGCATCTTAGCTCTGGAAATTGTTGTTGAATATGTCAATGCTGTTGTAATGAAATGCTTCTTCTAATTATATGGTTATTAAATAAATAATTTTTTAAAAGTCTCTTAATAAATGCTAAACAGAGCCATAATTTATGCTGCTCTCCCATTTTCACAGACAGTACAGCTTTGTGATTAAAAATCCTCCACCAGATACACAAATTGAAGGTCGAACAGGAAAGAATCAATAGAGGGGAAGAATGCGAATTTTTCCATGAGACAGAACCGATTAGAAAGACCAGGACAGTAAATCCAGTTAATCTAGACTCCCATCCTAATCTTGAGCAATAAGGTCCAAGGTTTGGAAAAGAAGCTATACAGTAAGGGCAGTAGCCATTGGAGTTGTCCTCTGGTCCAAGGTAAAAAGCCATTTGTTCTATCTCGCACTTCCCTGGTTCAGTCAGTAAACATTATGGCATTTACTACTATCACTGTCAAAGAGACAGGTAGATCTGATGTCATAGATGAATGTAATTTTTAATTTAGCAAATACAGAAATGCTAAAATAATCTCACCTCATAAGAGTGCCATTTTTCACCTGTGAATGGAGACCCAGTATGGGAGAAAAGCAACAAAAACGTGTAGGAAAAAAACTAGCGCAATATTTAAATTTTTGAATTCTAAGATAACAGTAAGGAATTCCAAGACAAACTCTGAAACTATAAATTATTATAAGACATTTCCTATATTTATAGTATGTTGGATAACTTCCTGCCCACTGTGATAACTGATTTGCTTGTTTACAAAGTTACAAATTCTCAACTTTATATTAGGTAATTGATTAGTTATTTTTCTATTGCTGTGATTAGTCCCAGCACTCTGGAGGCAGAGGTAGGCAGATCTCTGTGAGTTTGAGGCCATTCTGGTCTACATAGTGTGTTCCAGGCCATCTGGGGCTACTGGGAGACCCTGTTTCAAAAAGACAAAAAAAAAAAAAAAAAAAAAAAAAAAAACCAAAAAAAAAACAACAAAAAAAAAAAAAACCAACCAAAACAAAAACAAACAAAAAAAAATACCACAACCAAAGCAACTTATAGGAAGTGTTTATTTGGCTTATGGTCCCAGAGGGTCCATCATGGAGGGGAGGCATGGCAGCAGAGTTGGCCAGAACAGAAAGATGAGCACTCACATATTCAAGCAAGCACAGGAAGCAGAACAAGCCACACTGGAAGTGGGCAAGCTATATACTCTCAAAGCCCACCCCCAGTTACGTGCTTCCTCCAGCACGGCCATACTTCCTAAAGGTTCCATGACCCACCCCAAACAGTGCCAGGAACTGAGGACCAAGTGTCCAAATACTTGGAGCCTATGGGAGACATTGTCATTAAAACCACCACAGCAATAGACTATGGACTGGGTATATTTGGGTAAACCAAGAGAAAAAATTTTGTATATGGTAGAGTTTCCATTACAATAGAAAATGACAAATAAAATATTAATAAACATGATTTTTAATAAGTGCTCTAAATTTTTAAAAGCATTAAAAAACAAATATGAGTAGTCACAGAAGGCTCTTCTAACAGTGGTGGCATTAACTGAAGCCTGAAAGATAAACAGGAATTACTCCAATAAAGAGAAGAACATCCCAGAATTGGAGGACAACACAAATTGAAAATTATACTCCGATGCCCAGTTCTGGGAGCCTATTGTAGTCCCTCTAAAAGGTTTATGTGTGAGTGTAAATTAGTACAGGCTTTATGGAAATCAGTATGGAGGTTTCTCAAAAAATTAAAAAGGTAAAACTTCTATATGTTTCATAGCCCCTGGGTATATACTCAAAGAACTCTACATCCTACCACAGAGATACCTGCACATTCATGTTTATTGCTGCATTATTCACAATAGCTAGAAAATAGAACCAGCCTAGATGTCTATCAACATGTTATGAATAATCAAAAAATTATATATATACACAATGGAATTATAGCTGTAAAGAAATGAAATGAAATTTGCAGGAAAATGGATAGAGCTGGAAAGTATTGTATTGTGAGAGGTAACTCTGACACAGAAAGACAAAAAATCCCATTTTCTATCTCATATACAGAAACTATAACGTATATAAGTTATATGTAGAAGTTGGGGGTGAGTGTGAATAAAAGCTATGAAACTAGTAAGGAGATGTGTCCCAGGGGCCTGGTTCCTCCAAGGGGCGGGGCCTGCTGTGGAGAATTGACTGTGGAGAGTTAGCTACAGAGGGAGGGGCTTCTAGACATCATCTTGGGATGGAAGCCATGAATGGCGTGCCACAGAGGGTATGGAGAGAAAGATGGCCATGGCATCTCACCCTCATGGACGTGAGATGGGGCATTTACCGACCTGGAGCGAGACTGCAGGCCCAAGATGTGTGAGCAAAAGTTAACAGAGACTGTGGACAGGCGCAGAAGTGATCTGGAACAGCGGGCCAAACCACGCAGAGCTGGGTGCAGGGTGTTCATTTCTTTGTAAGTTTCTTCATTTTCCCCCTCCCTACCCAAGATATAAAATGAAAAATTCAGATAAAAAATGTTATGTGGTTTTTCCAATAGTGCCCTGAGCAAGAAACCCTGAAAAAAAGTGAGTGTGGGTCACACAGAGAGCAGGAAGGCAAAAACTTAGTGGGACAGGAGACCACAAGAAGGAGGAAAGAGGTATTGAAGAAGTTGGAGAGGACAATAGGACATATGTGACATGAATGTAAAAAGGAGGCTCTGATAGGCAAAAATGCACAAAGGAGAGGACAGGGCATGGCAGCGAAAAGAGGGCAAGACAATCAGCAATGACCACTTTGGTTTGAAATGTCATAATGAAACAATACTGTGTATCTTAGTTGCTCTCTCATTTCTCTGATAAAATACCCTGACAAAAGCAACTCAATGGAGAAAAGATTTATTCCAGCCTACAGTTCTAGAGGGAAATGGTCCATCGTGACAGAGAAGACATGCAGCAGGCAAGTAAGGCTTGGTGGTCAGAGCAGAAGGCTGGCTGGACATATTACATCTATATTCAGGAAGCAGAGCATGAAGAGAAGTAGGGCCTGGCTATTAAGACTTAAGGCACATTTCCCCATGGCCTCTTTCCTCTATCAAGCATCCACCTCTGAAAGGTTCCACAACCTTCCCAAACTTCACCACCTGCTGGGGACCAAGTGATCAAATGCATGAGCCTATAGGGAGCATTCCACATTCAAATCACAACACTCTGTATGCTAATTACATTTCCTTAGTTATTTAGTCTCTCCCTCCCCCCATGGTGCATGTGTAGAGATCAGAAAACAACTTTCCAGAATCATTCTTCTCCCTCCACTTTGTGGATCCCAGATCAAACTCAAGTTGTCAGGCTTTGTGGCAAGTGCTAGTATCCCTTGAGCCATCTCACCAGTCCTTTCTTTAAAAGAATAAAATTAGAATAAAATAAAAGACCCACCAGTTTAAATCAGTAAGGAATCTCATTTATTTTTCTCTCCATCTCCAATCTCAAGCTTTCCACAAACAGTTCATATCATGTTTCCAATGGCTTTTGAAAAGCAGCAGAGTGGGACCTCCTCCATCTGGTAGCTGCTGGGAGCTCAGCAACCACCAGAGTGTGCTGGGTTCTGGCCTTCCTCTGGCCTCCAACTACTAGAGGGCCTGAGAACCCAGAGGACAGCCTGACAGCTCCGGATCCTGCTTCCCCTAATTGCACCATATGATCCCCTTACCTGGGATTTGGTAAGACCCCCTCCTGAGGCCCCAGGGCGTATCTGCTTTTGGTAAGTTAAGGCTGGGAGTTCAGCAGACCACCAGAGAGTGCCGAATTCTGGCCTCCGTCTAGCCTCCCTCTGGCATAGGGTTGACAACGCACAGGACTGCTTGAGAGAGCCTTGATCCTGCCTCCACATGGTGAAGGAAGCCTAAGTGTCCCTGACTGGAACCCGAATTGGACTTCTGTGGGTACCCCTGAATAACTGATCTGAAGCCAACAGTTCCCTCAAAACGAACCTGAGAGAATCTGAACCCTGTACCAACCAGCTTTACATAACCAATAAAGAAAGGATCTAGGCACCCAGGTAACACAAACAGAAGCTTATTTCAACTTAATTCTCATATCAGAATCATAAACAACAAAAGAAATTCACATGTCAAAATCACAACAAAAGAATAATAAAAAGGAAAGCCAAAACACTATGTCCTCACCAAACTCCACCAGTCCTGTAGAAGAGTTCTACAAGGAGACTCCCCTAGAGATAACCCAGGACACTGAACTTAAAAGAACAATCATAAACATGATAAAGGAATGCAACGAATTTAAAGAACACATGAACAAATAAATCAAAGAGCTAAAAGAAGATAGGGATAAACTTCTGAATGAATTCACAAAAGAGATAGATACATTGAAGAAAATTCAGGCA
>NW_008359681.1:1739662-1743573 GCF_000622305.1 Nannospalax galili | reverse complement strand
AAAAACTCCCTATGAAATATCATAGCAAAAATGCTAACTGTACAGAACAAAGAGAGAATACTGAAAGCAGCAAAAGAAAAAAAAAAGTCACATATAAAAGAAAGTCCACCAGAATTACAGCGGAGTTATCAATGCAAACCATGAAACCCAGAAGAGCCTGGACCAAGGTATTACCAGTTCTACATTGTGGGAGACAGGCTTGAGCCTAGGGTGGAAGTCTTAATTGACAGCCATACAGCAGGCCTGAGGCAACATCCCGAGCACTGGAGCCACAAGGAATGCCTTCTGACATTTGCTCCCATTGACAGATCATGAGATTGATGCCTAGAGCTTGCCATTCCCTAATCACCACCCTTGAGATTCCAAATTGCAACACTTAGATATTGCAATAGCCTGGGTCACATGGTTCCCAGGAATCCAGGCACTGTACAGGAAACCAGAACCTAAGTAACCTGAAACCTCTTATGCTAATAATGTGTCTGACTTGCGATGTTATGATAGGACACAGCCCTGCCAAAAATCTGAGCTGTAACTTCTTGATTGGACCCCTACCCCTATATAAGCTTGTGCCCTTCTGCAATAAAGTGGATCTGCGTCACCGAACCGGGTCTCCTGTGTCTGAATACGGCTTCTCACCAGCCCTGGACACCTTACTCTAAAAATAACTACATCATCCTAAAAAGATCTAAATCATGTCAATGCTACTGGGGCTGCTTCAGCAAAGAAGCTCAGTGCCCTCTGTTAAGTATTTCCTTCACAGAGCTAAGAAGAAAGGACACTGGGTGGGACTCTGGAACAACCTGGGGTTTAAGACCACATATTTCAAGAAGAGATCCTGGGTTACTGTTCACCATCCAGCTCATTATTTCCCATCTTGTTGACCCTCCCATATAACTAGGACCCAACCAGGCCCTCCATGTTTCTCTGCCAATTCCTGTTCTTAATCCTACTGTTACCCTAGCTGGCACAACTATGAGACCCCCACCTATATGACCTCAGCCCCCCCACCTGGACTCTTGGGTTTGGTAAAAGCTACCTATGCTACACTAAATGCCTCCAAGCCCAACTATACTGTTGATTGCTGGCTATGCTTGGACACTAGGCCCCCGTTTTACAAAGGCATAGCTCTTTGGGGAAATTTCACTAATACCACTTCTGCTGACCAGTGCAAATGGAACCACAATGAGCCAAAGTTAACCTTACCGTCCGTTCAGTGACCAGGACTTTGTGTAACTATACCTGTAACCTCTGTGCCTGCCCCCTATGTGTCACTCTGTAATGTCACCAAGACAGTCCAGCCCACTGATCACTATCTCGTGCCCACCAATACCTCTTGGTGGGCCTGCTCCATGGGACCAACCCCATGTATTCATGCCCTAACCTTGAACCAAGCCAAAGGATTCTGTGTTTTAGTGTAACTAATCCCTCGAGTCACTTATTTTACAGGAGAGGAGATGGATCTTAGGCTCTCCTTCCCTTCCTCCCTGCCTTCCCTTACCCAACACAAGAGAGAGGCCATCACAACTACCATGGTCTTCCTCAGATTGGGCATGGCCAGTGAAGTTGGAATGGGCACCTCTGCACTTGTTATACAAGACCAAAATTACAAGGCCCTTAGCCAGGCCATCAATGCAGACATCACAGACTTAGAAAGCTCCATCTCCCATTTACAACAGTCCCTGACTTCATTGGCAGAAATGGTCCTACAGAACAGGACAGGCCCTGATCTCTTACTCCTCCAACAAGGGGGAATTATGTGTAGGCCTGGGAGAAGAATGTTGTTTCTATGCTAATAATTCTGGAGTTGTAGAAAAATCTCTTGACAGAGTCAGAAAAAGACTCTTAGAATGAGAAAAGCTGAGACATCAGTCTCAAGGATGGTATGAGTCTATGTTTAACCTTTCCCCTTGGCTTACCACACTTCTGTCTGCCTTGATTGGTCCCCTTGCTTTGTTAACCCTTCTCCTGATTTTTGGGTCCTCCACTGTTAAGGGTCTCGTTAATTTTGTTAAGGCCCACATTTCTCTAGCTCAGTTGGCTGTTCTCCCATCTCGACATCTGATCCCCTCAAATTTAAATGACAAACACACCTCTACAAAAAATGACCCACTGTTCCTTGCCCTAACCAACCTATAATTGGCTTTTTAAAAGAAAAAGGGGGAGATGTGGGGGACAGTCTTGAGCCTAGAGCGAAAGTTTTAACAACAGCCATACAGCAAGCCTGAGTCAACCGCCCAACCACTGAAGCCACAAAGAATGCCTTGTGACCTTTGCTCCCATTGGCAGATCATGAGACTGATGCCTAGAGCTCACCACTCCCTAATCACCACCCTTGAGTTTCCAAATTGCAACACTTAGACATTGCAACAGCCTGGGTCATGTGGTTCCCAGGAATCCAGGTCCTGTACAGGAAACCGGAACCTAAGTAACCTGAAACCTCTTATGCTAATAAGGTGTCTGACTCGCGATGTTATGATAGGACATAGTCCTGCCAAAGATCTGAGCTATAACTTCTTGATTGGACCCCTACCCCTATATAAGCTTGTGCCCTTCTGCAATAAAGTGGATCTGAGTCACCGAACCGGGTCTCCTGTATCTGAATGCAGCTCCACTGACACAGTCTCTTCACCAGGCCTGGGGTCCAGGACTAGGCATAAGCAGTGATGATCAGAGACAGTGCCGGGTGAGCAGAAGAGCGGCCTCCGCACCGAGCAAGCAGAAGAGTGGTCACACCTTGTGGCCACAGTGAGAAGCGAAGGGAAGTGCCCATGCGATCGGAGGCGGTCCCTGTGCAATCAGAGTCAGCACAGTGCAAATGGAGAGCAGCCGCAGGCAGGGCCCCTGCGAGCAGAGGAGTGGTGCCCGGAGACAGCACTGGGCAAGCAGAAGAACAGCCGCAGCTGGAGCCCCGGGTGAATGGAGAGTGGCCGCAAGTGCCGCCCAGGGCAAACAGAGGAGCAGCCACACTACATGACAATAGATACCAGCCCAGAATACTTTACCCAGCAAAAATATCTATTATAGTTGAGGGAAAGAAAAGACTTCCATGACACGAATAGCCTGAAAGAATACATGTCCACAAAACCAGCCCTTCAAAGAATACTTGAAGCAACACAGAGAGCAGAGATAGAAACAACTATACCCTAGGGGCAACAAAAGAAAAAAAAGATATAATCTAGGAAACACAAAATTATGCAGATAACACAAAGAGCAATCAAAATGATGGCAACCAACATACACCATTCAATAATAATCTTAAATATCAATGGACTGAACTCCCCAGCCAAAACACACAGACTAAGTGAATGGATTAAGAAACAAAATCCATCTCTTTGCTGTCTGCAAGAAACCCATCTCACCTTCAAGGACAGGCACTACCTTAAGGTAAAAGGATGGAAAAGAATAGTCCAAGCAAATGGAACTAAGAAACAAGCAGGGGTTGCAATTCTAATATCTGACAGAATAGACTTCAAAGTAAAACTAATCAGAAGAGATAAGCAGAGTCACTTCATTCTGAGCACAGGAACAGTTAACCAAGAAGATATTACAATCCTTAACATATATGCGCCAAATTTGGTACACCCAAATTTATAAAAACAATACTACAGGACTTTAAGACACAGATTAACCCCAGCTCAGTAATAGTAGGGGACTTCAATACCCCACTGTCTCCATTAGACAGGTCAACTGGACAAAGAATAAACAGAGAGACGTCTGAATTAAATGATACCATACATCAAATGGACCTAAAAGGCATCTTTAGATTATTCCACCCAAACACCAAAGAATACACTTTCTACTCAGCACCTCACAAAACTTTTTCCAAGACTGACCACATACTGAGCCACAAAATAAACCTCAACAAATACAAAAATATTGAAATAATTCCATGCATTCTATCAGACCAGAAA
>NW_008359681.1:1734919-1739519 GCF_000622305.1 Nannospalax galili | reverse complement strand
AAGGACAATACAACACAACACAACCTCTGGGACACATTAAAAGCAGTCCTAAGAGGGAAGTTTATAGCTCTAAGTGTCTACATTAAATAATTGGAAAGAGACCAAATAAATGACATAACACTGCAACTCAAGACACTGGAAAGGCAAGAACAAATGAAACTCAAATTCGGCAAAAGAGAAGAAATAAAAATCACAGCAGAAATTAATGAAATAGAAACAAAGAAAACAATACAAAGAATCAAGGAATCTAAGAGCTTCTTCTTTGAAAAGCTAAACAAGATAGAGAGACTCTTAGCCCAGTTAACCAAAAGAAAGAAAGAGCAAATGCAAATCAACAAAATCAGAGATGAAAGGGGAAACATCACAGCTGACACCCAAAAGATCCAAACCATTATAAAAGAATATTTTTAAAAAACCTATACACTACTAAATCTGAAAGTCTAAAAGAAATGGCTGGATATCTGAAATCATGGGAACCTCTAAAGTTAAACCAAGAAGAGAGCAACAGTTTAAACAGACCCATAACATATAAGGAAATTGAAACAGAAATACAAAGCCTCCCAACCAAAAAAAGTCCAGGCCCAGATGGGTTTACAGCAGAATTCTGCCAGACATTTAAAGAAGACCTCCGACCAATACTACTTAAATTATTTAAAATTATAGAAACAGAGGGAGAACTCCCAAATTCCTTCTATGAAGCCAACATCACTCTAATACCCAAATTGGGCAAAGACACAACCAAATAAGAAAACTATAGACCCATATCCTTAATGAACATAGATGCAAAAATTCTCAACAAAATACTTGCAAACTGCATACAGACACACATCAAAAAGATCATTCACCATGATCAAGTAGGCTTTATCCCAGAGATGCAGGGATGGTTCAATATACGCAAGTCAATAAACGTCATTAATCATATAAATGGACTCAAAGACAAAAACCACACTTTCATTTCAATAGATGCAGAAAAGACTTTTGACAAAATTCAGCACGCACTTATGTTCAAAGTCCTAGAGGGAATTAGATTGGAGGAATCATACTTCAACATAATTAAAGCCATATATAACAAACCCACAGCCAATATCATTCTAAATGGAGAAAAACTGGAAGCATTACCATTAAAATCAGGAACCACACAAGGACATCCACTATCTCCACTCCTTTTCAGTACTGTACTTGAAACTCTTGCTAGAGCAATAAGACAGGAGATGGAAATTAAAGGAGTACTAATTGGAAAAGAAGAGATCAAACTATCACTTTTTGCAGATGATATGATACTATACCTAAGAGATCCCAAAAGTTCCACCAGAAAACTCCTAGAACTGATCAACACTTTCAGTATAGTGGCAGGTTATAAAATCAAGGTACAAAAATCAATAGCATTTCTATAGACAAATAATAAGCAATTGGAGAAAGAATACAGGGAAATGCTCCCATTCAAAATAGCTACAAAAAAATTAAAATATCTTGGAATAAATCTGACCAAAGACAGCAAAGATCTCTACAGTGAACATTTTAAATCATTAAAGAGATTGAGGAAGACATCAGGAGATAGAAGAACCTCCCATGTCCAGGGATTGGAAGAATTAATATTGTTAAACTGACCATCCTAACAAAAGCAATATATAGATTCCATGCAATCCCAATCGAAATCCCCATGACATGCTTCACAGAATTAGAAAAATTCTTATGAAGGCTCCAAAGACCCCAGATAGCCAAAGCAACCTTGAGCACAAAGAGCCATACTGGGGGGGATTACAAACCAGATCTCAAAATATACTACAGAGCCATAGTAATAAAAACAGCATGGTACTGGTGCAAAAACAGACACATAGATCAATGGAATGTCATTGAAGATCCAAATCTGGGTACATGCAGTTTCAGCTACCTGATATTTGACAAAGGTACCAAAAACACACAATGGAAGAAAGACAGCATCTTCAACAAATGGTGCTGGCAAAACTGGATTTCCACCTGTAGAAGAATGAAACTAGATCCTTATCTTTCACCTTGCACAAAAGTCAACTCCAAATGGACCAACAACCTCAATGTGAAATTGGAAACCCTGAAACTATTTGAAGAAATTATTGACAGTTACAGGATATAGGTGTAGGAAAGGATTTTCTAAATCGGACAGAAGTTGCTAGGGAATCATGGTCAGCAATCAATAAGTGGGAACCTCATTGAATGAAAAAGCTTCTGTACAGCAAAAGAAACAAAGAAGTGGAGAGAAAATCCACAGAATGGGAAAATTTTTTTCACCAGAGACACATCTGACAGAGGTTTAACGTCCAAAATATATAAAGAACTCAAAAAACAAAGAAGCAAGAGACCAAATGATCCAACTAAAAGATGGGCTAAAGATCTAAACAGAGAGTTCTCAAAGGAAGAAATAAAGATGGCTAAGAAACATCTCAAAAAGTGTTCAACATTGTTAGTAATTAGGGAAATTCAAATTAAAACCACCCTAAGGTATCAGCTTACCCCAATCAGACTGGCTAGTATCAAGAGAATAAATGATAACAAATGCTGACAAGGATGTGGAGAAAGGGAAATGCTCATTCACTGCCGGTGGGACTGCAAACTTGTGCAGCCTCTATGTAAAACAGTGTGGAGAACTCTTAAAACCTAAAAATGAACCTACCATATGACCCAGTTATACCACTCCTTGGCATATACCCAAAGTACTCATGCTATTGTAGAGACACTTGGACAACCATGTTTGTTGTTGCTCTTTACACAATAGCTAAGAGATGGAAGCAACCTAAGTGCCCCTCATGTGACGTGGTTAACAAAAATGTGGTATATTTGCACAATAGAGTTCTATTCAGCAGTAAAGAAAGATGAAATAATGAAATTTTCAGGTAAATGTATGGATCTAGAAACTATTATACTAAGTGAAGTAACACAAACTCAGAAAAACAAACAACATATGTTCTCCCTCATACGTGGCTCATAGCACCAAGTCCTTTTAAATTCCAGGTCCTTTTAATAAAACAATGCTATACAGCAGTCCCTTCTACATGAAATAACTACCATCATCATGACTTCAGCCTAGCCTGATCACTAACCATGGTCACAATTGGGCTTGCTTACGGTTGTGCTCATTCATTAAAGGAGTGCCAAGCAGTGTCACTGGACCCTCACCTGAGTATCCAGCCACTCTTCCCAGCTAACTAGTCCAGCCTTGGAAGACAAAAGAAAAATGAGAAAGAACCCAGTAGAGGTATGCTTTTGGGAGTCCTTGTCAAGAAACTCCAATGGACTCTCATATGAACATTTGAAAGTTGCATTGTTCTGACTTTTTTCTAGTTCCCTGTCTACAATTTGCAATGCTGATTACTGTTACCTTTACTCCTCCTTCACATCACCTACTCATGATTCAAGGACTTCCTTTACCCCTTAGAGACAAGAGATATGCAATTCGGGAGTTTTTTAGATAGACCCAATTAAGGAGCACTCCAATTGCCTCACCCTGCTTCCCTGTTCAGCATAGCCATGCATCCCTATTCCCTATTGGCAGTTTGGACTTCATAGGATGGTGTGATAGGAATAAGAGGTATGAATTGGCTAGGCAGTTAGGGTAAAAAGACCCCAAAGAAATGTAGCCCGTTTCTTGGCTAAAAGTCAAATTGTCCTTGGGCCTGTTAGCAACATACTCTTTTCTCAAGGCCAAAAATGTCAAAAGTATTCGGGAGCTTGTATCTAATCCTTAAAAGACTTTAGGGTTACCTCTTCAGAGGGGGGAATGTTGGAGGGGGAGGGAGTGGGCATGGATTTGATCAAAACACCTTATATACATGTATGACATTCTCAATAAAGTTTTTGTAAAAATTTTAAAAAATAAAAATAAAGAAAAGCAGCAGAGCACAGATCTGACTTCAGCCTACTCAGTTAAGACAGCAATGGCCAAAATGACCACAGTCCACACACAGATTCTCTTCTTTCATTCAGTCTTTACAGTTTGAATATGGTCTACCCCCCCACCAAAACTCATACAGAGGCTTAATTTCTCAGTGCCCAGTGTTGGGAAGTGGGGCTTAGTGGGGTATGTTTGTGTCATGAGGCTTAGCCCTTCTGAATGGATTCTTACAAGAATGGGTTAGCAATCAAGAGAATGTGTTTCACTTTTCTCTTTCAACGAAGAGGTGAATCCATATGAAATTTTTACTACAGAATTAAGCAGGCACTAGTAGCACACTCTTAAACTTTCCAGTTTATAGAACCGTATGCCAAAATAAACTTTTCTCCTTGACAAATTACCCAGTTCCAGATAGTCTGCTCCAGCAAGAGAAAATAGATCACGACTATCTTAGGCCACTATGCTTAAATTCAAATGTCCTGTGTATTAATCAGAGTTCTCTAAAGGAACAGAACTGACAAGGCATAGATAGATAGATGATAGATAAATAGATGATGATGATAGATAGATGATGATAGATTATAGAGATAGATAGATAGATAGATAGATAGATAGATAGATAGATGATAGATACATAGATAGATGATAGATGCATGGATGGATTAATGGATGGATAGATAGATAGAAAGAAAGAAAGAAAAGGTACGTACATAGGTACTTGATAGACTGTAGACA
>NW_008359681.1:1715584-1734776 GCF_000622305.1 Nannospalax galili | reverse complement strand
ACAGACAGACAGACAGACAGACAGACAGACAGACAGACAGACAGATAGATAGATAGATAGATAGATAGATAGATAGATAGATAGATAATTTGATAGATATATATGTATATAAAGAATTTATTAATCACGTTACTTCAAAGTTTCAACAATAGCTGAATCACACCTGAGAGACTGAGAACCTAGTAGTGGCTCCATCCTTGAGGCTGGGTGGGTACCTCAGCAGCTGGAGCAGTCCCGCAGTGGCTCCCAGTCAATGATGGAAGCCTGGAAACACTGGCTCTGGTGTCAGTGAAGGAATGAGTAGGAGCAACAGGTTAAATCAACTCAGCAGTGTGAGGGAAAGCCAAGTTAGTGAAAGGCAAATAAGCTTCCTTCTGCCATGCCCCTTTTTTACCAGAAAGTTCTCCCACCTTTGGGGTACATCTTCCCATATCAGTTAACGCCATCAGGACAGTTCTTCAGTTGAGGCCCTACTCAGGTGGTTCTAATTTATGGCAAGTTGACATTAAAATCAACCATCACAGTCATAGCATGCAATCTGAGACCAGAACTTTCAATGTTCTCTATGTCTGAATCCAAGCCTTAGATGGTCCATGCCCCCATGCTGGCAGTGTAACTAACTAGTGGAGAAGTACACTATAGGCTCTCCTGGAGGCCAGAAAGCATACGCCTGACCATGCCACCACTTTATGCAGCACTGCTGGTGACAGTCTCAGTTGATTCTACATTCTGGCCTTTTAGTGGAAAGTGATAAAAGACATGAGAGGTGAGGGGAACGGATGCATAGAAATATGATAAGAAAGAAAAGAATGTCAAGTCAGAGAAGGAAAGCAAAAGGACAGAAGAGGGGGCTGAAGAGGTGTCTCAGCAGTTAAGAATGGCTGCTGCTCTTCCAGAAGACCAGAGTTTGGTTCACAGTAGCACATTGGGCAGCTCACATCTGCCTGTAATTCCAGCTCCAAGGAATTTGACACCCTTTCCTGGCCTATGTAGTTGCCTACCCACACATGACATACACAGAGAACACACACACACACACACACACACACACAAATTAAATAGATCTTTTAAAAAGAGCAGGAGAATGCATATTCCACAGGAAATTGCATACACTCACAGTGTGAGGGAAGAAATGTTCAAGCAACTACCAGACAAGTTTCCCACATTCCTTGACTCCCTCTCCCAAGCAATATTTACTCTCCTGGGCCCTCAATCCACAAATTGCTACTTTGGAACAGCCTATAAGAATGGTTTCACCAAAATTCAAAAATACTGGGCTAAGAACTGGGTTGCACCATCTATCTGTGCATATTAATATTTTTATTTTTCAATAGCATGAGCCGCCAAAAATGTCTTGTGTATTCCTTAAGAAATGCACTGGCATATTCTGCATGTCTAATGCATCCTATGTGCTCCCAAAGAGTTGCTGGGTCTTATTGATCTGAGCATCTGACTATGAAAGTTCCTAGGTGCCTTTGTGGAAATAATTTGACTTTGGATTTATGAGGAAGTTGACAGACTCAAATAGTTCCACTGAGTCAGAAGCCTCAGAAGAGGATTCTCAACTATCCTTCATGAAGATCTGCTTTTAATATGATCCTTACATAGAAGGAAGAGGAATGAAGGGGATGGCAGAGATAGAGAAAGGATAGAGAGGGAGAAGGAGGAGGAGGGAGGTCTTGAAAGAAGGCCAGTGGTGTACATTGGAGATGAGCATGACGCAAGGCCAGCAATGGTTTTGACATCAATCAATAGATTGTCATTGGCCAGCTGGGGACAGCTGCTCTATTCACATGGCACCCCTTGCCCACACAGGGTCAGTGTACTGTTATGAATGGTGGTTTATTGAGTTCCCTCCAGCACTGTGCTCAATAGGACCCTGTCCAACTCTCTCAAAGTCCACTCTCGAAAGAGAAGAGAAATGGGCATTGACATGGCCCTAACAAAACACATGGTTCTACTGAACCCAAAAATATAAATCCATACACACTCAAACACTCATTTTTCTATCTCATTCCTCACCTCTTGCTACCGAGGTAACACTAGAGAATTAGAAAAGGATGTCATCTCTTTCAATAGACAAGACCTCAGTAGACAAGGGATCCACATAACTTCCCCTAATGGCCCTACTCACTATGAACACAGGAAGAGGGTTGAGGCTTATGCTGGACTCTGAAGATGACGCATGGCAGTATCTCTGTATACACTGTCTGTTATTCAACAGGCTGAAAGAGGCAGAAGACAGGTGGAAACTCAGCATCCCTTTGTGTTCTCTAAAACACTAGATAGAAAGTTCCAATGTTGAAATTTTTAATCTTTTAAGTGCCTATTTAATGTTTTAAGTTACCTGTATCCACTGATGAATGTTTTGGCTTAATCCAAATGACAGGGTTCTACAACCCTCATAAAGAAAAGTTGTTCTGTTGTGGAGCTCTATCTACTAACTCAGGATCTTGACGTTTCTGGAGGAGCAGTGACAGGTCATTTCATGCTGATGAATTTTATAAGAAAAAATGCTCTATAGAGCTCAGGAGTAATTTTAAAGGAAGATAAACAATTCCCACATCTAATGAATAAACAAATGTGGCAGGATAATTTATTGAGAGTTTTCTCCTGTTCCAAAAGAGTCTGAGAAAATGGAAAGATACTGATCTTCTCTCAGGCAAGAAGATGGGCACATTTGGAGTCTGGGCCTCTCACTATCTATTATTAGCAGATATTATCTATATCAAAGCTGCCCAGCAACACTCAGTGAAAGAGCCACAGGTACAGATAAGCAGAAGGACCAGAGCCTGGCTTGGGAGTGGGGACATAGATAGGGAGCAAAATTTCCCAAAGGTGTCATAAGAGATGAGGTTAGAGTGCTTCTCTAAATGGCAAGGACTCATGTACCAAATGCTCATAGAATTCCAAGAGGGATAAGGAACCAGAAGAGTCTGGGAGAAACTTCAGGGGAGCTTCGCAATGTTGCAGTCCCACTCTTGTTGTTAACCTGAGCTCTACACCCACACAGGGCCAGGCTACACTCTCTAACAGTATGTTCTGATAAACAACCTTGTGCTAAATTATAAAGACTGGCTACAAATTCTTTGCAGTTCTTCACATAAAGAGATGGAATCCGTACCTCTCTCCTTGAATTTGGTCTTGGTCATATGACTACCTTTGGTCCATTGCACACAAGTGGAAACTTGGAAAGTGCTTGCTTCTTTGGGCTTGTGATCTTTTGCTACCTCTGGAACACAGTCCAAGTATCCTGGAAGAGCCAACTTGATGCTGAACAAATACAGTCCAACTGTCCACATTGCCAGAGTCAACCACAATCCATGAAAGTGAAGCCATATAGGACCAATAAGCCCCCTCCTGTCCATCCACTCCAGTCCCACAAGCTACCTTGTTGTGGTTGAAATGCTTGTGTCCAAAATTGTTATGTTGAAGCCTAATCTCCAAAGCAATGGAGTTAAGAAGTAAAGACTGGAGGAGGTGAAAGTCAACAAAAACTAAGGATGCATGGAAAAGTTATATAGGAGCCTACTGCTCTATAAGTGAACTAAAAAATGTTTTTAAGGAGCTTGAACAGAGCTATCCTGTACAGGTGGATAACTCTGCTCCCAGGCATCACAGGTTATTAAACCAAAATCCCAGTGCCCACCAGAACTATACCATAAGACCATGTTACTGAAGACAGCACATACATAGGAAATAGGGCACAGAGAAATTAAACTGGAACTGAACTAAAGCTTCCTCCTTGATGACTGGTGTTCATACTGCCAGCAGATGTTTTGCAGGTTGTTGGAGGAGAAAATTCACCAACAGTCTAACCTAGCTATGGACCTGTATGCTACAATACCAATCTTATGCCAGATAAGTTGTTCCCACTGGTGCAATCATGGCATAACTGTCCCAGGAGTAACGAACTGCTTCTTGATAGGATCTGAGGCTCTCTCAATGGGAGGGAATGCATGCCTGGTACTGTAAACCTGAAGCCAAGGTGGAGCCCAAGGTGGGGATGTTCAGGGATCAGAGAGATCTTATAGGATTGAGTTCCAGATCAGTATGGATGGAATTTGAGATTTTTACAAGTATATATTCAAAGTTCCATAACCAAGTCTTGAAAGGTTGTCTTTTCTCCTCTAAACTACCTTACAAACAGCTGTCGTCTATGTATGGATCTATTTCTAGCTATTCTATTTCTTTGAGATGTCTATATATACACTATCACTGTACTGTCTTTATTGCTGCAATGCTATAACTGTAATTCTACAATTTGTGGTTTGTCCCTGTGAACTAATCTTCAAGGCCATATGTTAATGTCATTAAGACAGTGGAACTCTGACTATGATGTTTAGCGGCCATAGGGGGAAGGGTGTTGGAAATTGATTAGGTTTAGACAAGTGGAATGCCCATGATTGAGTCCTGATGACTTTATAAGAAGAGAGATAGGAATTAGAGAAATTCAGACACATGTTCACTCCCTGTCTCTTGGCACATGCATACAGTATCCTTTGTGACCTTGGGACTGTCTGTGCCAGGAACAAAGTTATCACCAAAGATCAAATCAAGGAGAGCACTCAACCTTGAACTCTGAATGCCCAAAACAATGAACCAAGTAAAACCTTTACTTGTAATGTTAACTTGCCACAGATATTTCATTGTAGTAATGATAAATAAAGAAACTACTGTGTATTATAAAATTTTCAGTACCTATGATAAAATATCACAAACAAGACAACTTACAAGAGAAAGAATTTGTTTGGGCTTATAGTTACAGAGGATAAGGATAGGGAGATGTGGTAGCAAACAGCAGGCATGGCATCAGGAGCTAAAAGCTGAGGGTTCACATCTTGAATTGCAAACATGAAACAGATAGAGAACTAGAAGTGGGGAAAGGCTATGAACTCTCAAAGGCCACCCCAGTGACACACTTCCTCCAACAAGGCTGCACCTCTTAAAGAGTCCATGACCCTGGAGACCCCACGAGATGGACTTGAACCAGTGTCCAGTCTACAAAGAGGAGGGTCAACTTGGAGAAAACATTTCCTCCATGTTTCCAAGTGAAGACATCCACAGTCAAGTAGGACCTTTGACTTACCTTCACATAGATGGAACTAGCAGAAGAAAGGAGCCTGGGTCTCCTCCTAAGCCCATGTGACCCCTGAGGAACAGATCCTCAAATGACCTTAAGAGTAAACATAAATTGGTTTATCTGGGCCAACTTCATGGTGTTAAACACCCAAAATGAAAGTATAACCAAGGATTAAAGTGATCAGTATATCTCTTTAAGAGTTCAAGGGATTATACTTCCCAGACATAGACTTAAGTCCATATAAAATGTTATTTAGACAATTATTTCTCATTGATGATTTTATTTCTAATCAGGTGTAAGGCTTCAAATCTTGGTCTGCAATACTGTAGTCTCACCTGTAGCTAAAGGAGGCAACCCACTATTGTTTTAGAATGATGGCTAAATTTGTTTTCTCCCCCTATCTAGAAGCCTTTGCAAGGGAATTGACACTGATTCTAGCCATTCCAATAGCTCTCAAAGTACCTGAAAACAAATCCTGAGTCCATCACTCTAGAGTCCACCCCTGGCAGACAAGTTTGGGAACCTCTTCAGAGGATGGTGTGATAAGAATAGGAGGTAGGAATTGACTAGGCAGTTAGGGCAAAAAAGACCCAAAGAAAAGTAGCCAGTTTCTTCCCTAAAAGTCAAAATGTCCTTAGGCCTCTTAGCAACATACTCTGTTCCAAAGGCCAAAAGTGTCAAAAGTATTTGGGAGCTCTTATCTAATCCTTAAAAGATTTTAGGGTTACCTCTTCAGAGGGGGGAATGTTAGAGTAGCAAAAAGTCCCACAAAAAAGGAGTACATGAAGTTATCAGAAAAAAGGTGATGGGGAGATATGGGAGGAATTGGTGGGGAGGGAGTAGGCATGGATTTGATCAAAACACCTTATATGCATGGCTGAAATTCTCAACAATTTTTTCTTAATTGACCAAAACCAACTCAAGGAGGAAAGAATTTATTTGGCTTACAGCTCACAGTCCATCATAAAGGGAAGCCAAGGCAGGAACCTGGAGCACAGACCATGGAGGAACACTGCTTACTGGCTTTCTTCCTTGGCATGTGCTCAACAAGCTTTCTTATATAACATAGCACCACCTGCCCAGGGGTGGCATCACCCATAGTGGGCTGGGCCCTCACACATCAGTCAAGAAAATGTCCCACAGACATGGCCACAAGCCAATCCAATGGAGGAAATTCCTCAGTTGCCCTCTACCCAAGTGTGTCAACTTGACAAATGAAGATGTCCCTCACAAGACTATTTTTCCTAGTTTTTTAATGTGACAGCTGATTTAACAGTCTGTCACAAATACTGATGTTATATTTTCATTTTCATCCAAATCAAAGTAGTTTCTACTTGCCCTTTTATTTTCTACTTTGATTTACCGGTTATTTAGAAGTGTAGAATTTGGGGCTGGAGAGATGGCTTAGCGGTTAAGAGCACTGACTGCTCTTGCAGAGGACCTGGGTTCTATTCCCAGCACCTACATGGTGGTTATGAACCGTCAACTCCAGTTCCAGGGGAATCCAACACCCTCTTCTGAACTAACTCCACAGCACTGCACAACACAGATGCACTTGCATATATGCAAGCAATATACTCATATGCATGAAATAAAAATAAAAATAAATTTAAAAAGAAGTGTAGTATTTAGCCAGGCATAGTATTGCATGCCTCTAATCCCAGCACTTGGGGAGCTGAGGCAAGATGATCGTGAGGTCAAGATCAGTGTGCTGGATAGCTTCAGTTGCCAACTTGACACACCTGGGAAGAGGGAACGTCAATTGGGGAATTTCTTTCATTGGATTGGCCTGTAGGTATGCCTATGAGGCATTTCTTGACTGTTGAATAATGTGGGAGGACCCAGCCCACTGTGGGCAATGGTCCTAGGTTGTATAAGAAAACAGGTTGAGCCCAATCCAGGAAAACAAGCCAGTAAGCAGCATTCCTCCACGGTCTGTGCTTCAGTTCCTGCCTCCAGATTCCTGCCCTGCTTAAATTCCTGTCTTGGCTTTCTTCAATGATGGACTGTCACCTGAGAAAGTAAGATGAAGTAACCTCTTTCCTCTCCAAGTTGGCTTTGGTCAGTGTTTTATCACAGCAATAGAGAAGCAAACTAACACAACCAGCCTGGGCTGCATGACAAGTTTCAGGCCAATTTATAATACATAATGAGACCTTGTCTTAAGAAATGAAAAGCAAAAACAAAACATAAGAGGAGAAAATGAAAATAAAGAGGAATGCAATAGTTAGTTTCCAAATATTTGGAACTTTTCCATATATCTATTTTTGTCAGAGAACATAGTTTGTATGACCTGGGTCCTTTTAAATACACTGAGACTTGCTTTACATTCCAGGATTGCTTAACCTTACTAAAGTCTCATAGATTTGAAAAAGAAACATGTATTTTACTATTGTTGGGTACAATATTAGAATGATGTCTTTAGTTGACAGTACAGTCCAAGTCTTCTGCATCACTGAAGATTTTCTCTATGCATGCTCAACTAGTAAGTGGGAAAGGGGCGATGAAATCTCTAATCACAAACTTGTTGCTTTCTCCTTGTAGGTTGTTCAACGTTTGCTTTAATGTTCTCTAATCTGTGTTACCAGATGCAGAAACACTTAAGAGTTTCATGTCCTCTTGATGAATCAATTCCTTTATCATTATGGCGTGCCCTCTCCTCAGTAAAAGGCAGAAGATTTATACAAAAGATGACCCTCTCTGTCCTTGGCTAACTTCTCTGCTTTGAAATCCATTTTGGCAGATGTTACCATAACTTCTAGGTTTTTAAGTTAAGATTTGCATACATCTTTTTCCATTCTATTACTTCAAGCATAATTATGTCTTAATATTTAAAATGTTTTTCTTATAAACAATTTGTAGTTAGGTTTTACATATGCATGCATGTGTGTATGTTTAACACAATCCAAAAAGAACTGCCTTGGCATTTAGATCATTTATATTTAATGTGATTAGTGATATGATCAGGTGTAAGACTATCATCTTGCTGACCTGTTTGTTCTCTGTTCCTTTTCTTCCCTCTGTTCTTTCTTTGGAATTCCCTCTTATCTATTTTATTAGCTATAGTTCTTTGTTTTGTTATTTCAGGCATTGTTTTAGTAGTTTTCTTTTTTTATGTATATGAGTTTATTGCCTGCATGCATGTAAGTGCACCTATGTCATGCAATGCCCCCAATGGTCAAAAGAAGGCATCAGATCCCCTGGAACTGGAAGTACAGACAGTTCTTAGCTACCATATGGGTGCTGGGAACCAAACCTGGATCCTCTGCAAGTGCAGCCAGTGCTCTTAACCACTGATCCATCTCTCAAGCACCATTAGTAGTCTCTTTTTAACTTAAAATAATCTACTTTACAATATTATATCACTTCAGGTGTAGTGTGAGGACCTTAAATAAATACGTATTCCCATTTTCCCCTTTAAACTACACTATTTTGACATATAAATTTTACTTCTATACACATTTAAAATACATTACATCGTTAATAGTTTTCTTTAAACAAGCAATTATATTTTGAAGAGATGAAATTTAGATCTAAAATTCTTGCATATTTACCCATTTTATTGCCATTTTCAGTAATCCATCCCTTTGCATAAATCTAGATTCCCATCTTTCTACCTGGTATTATTTTCTTTCAAGTTAAAAGACTTCATTTAACATTTCTTAAAGTGTGGGGTCAGCTGATAACTACCCTTTCATCTTTTGCTTGTCTCAAAACAGTCTTTATTTCAGTTTAGCTTGGTGATGCATGCCTATAATCTCAGCATTCTAGAGGTGGAATCAGAAGGATCATGAGTTTAAGGCTATCCTTGGCTACATAGTGAGTTTGAGGCTAGTTTGGGCTACATGAAACTCAGTCTCTAAAAAGAAAGGAAACAAAAAGTTATTTCTCTTTCATTTATAAAGAAATATTTACTGATTATGTAATTATGGTTTGAAAGTTTTTTTCTTTCAGTTTTTTAAAGAGTGTTGTGTTGCTCTGTTCTTTAATAATTATTTTTATTTTTATGTGTATGTGTGTATGGCCTGCATGTAGGTAAGTGCACCCATGTCACGCAATGCCCACAGAGGACAGAAGAGACTGTTGGATCCCCCTGGAACTGGAGTTATGGACAGTTGTTAGCTGCCATGTGGGTGCTGGGATTCAAACCCAGGTCTTCTGCAAGAACATTCGGTGTCCTTAACCACTGAGCCATCTCTCCAGCCCCATGTTGCTCTGTTCTTATAGTTGCTTTACTTTGGAAGAAATTTGCTGTTATTTTTATCTTCATCTTCTATTCATAAAATGCCTCTTTCCTCTAGCTCTTTTAAGATTTTCTCTTGATCGCTTGTTTTGTGTTTCTTATACCTGGAGTTTATTGAGCATCTTGGATCTATAGGTTTGAAATTTTCATCTAACTCAGAAACATTCCATCCAGTAGTGCTTCAAACATTTTACACAACCCACACACACCCTTTGCTTCCCTCCTTTGGGGACTCTAGTTACATGTATACTTTTTGCGGGTTCTCCTCAGGCCAGGTGTGAAGACCCTAACCTGGATCGGTCCCCTGCCGATTAGGGCGGAGTCAGGACACACAGACCCCAGGAGTCAGGTAGAAGCAACCACTAGGCGAGGTGCTTTACAGGAGGGGGCAGGCCTTAAATTTCCCTTTTCTCAACCCCCAAATCCCTTTAGTCAGCATATCGTTTTCTGATTGGTCCAAGCCACGCAGTCTGTCAGCAGTCACTGGGCTCGGGAGCAGGGTACGGTGAGGCATGGGCTCCTTTTGGCGGGCTATTTGCTGACCAAGCAGTGAAGTGAATTCTCGCTGAATCCCAGGGCTCTGGGTCCGCACCATCTTTGGAGACCTCCTGCTATATGTACCCACTCCCCTCAAGTGCCCACAGCTTGTTGTTGTTCTTTCATTATTTTAATTTTTATCTCTATATCTTTTTAGACTAAGTTCTATTACTGTGTCTTCAAAATATTTTTCTACAATGTATTGTCTAATGCTAATGGCATCCTGTCTATATTTTACCTCAGAGATTATATTTTTTATCTCTAAGCTGTTCACTGGGCCTTTTCTATTTTGTGTGTCTCTATTTACTATAGTCAATCTTTCCTTTACCTATTTGAATGGGATGCAATTTCAAATATTTTAATGTCCTTGACTGCTAAATTTAATACCTGTGTCTTTTCTGGACTGGGTTGAATTAATTGATCTTTTAAATATTTTATTTATTATTTTTATTTATGTGTATGAGTGTGTTGCATGTAAGTAAGTGCACCCATGTCATGCAATGCCAGCAGAGGACAGAAGAGGCCGTCGGATCCCCTGGAACTGGAGTTACTGACAGTAGTTAGCTGGCATGTGGGTGCTGGGATTCGAACCCGGGTCTTCTGCAAGAACAACCAGTGTTCTTAACCGCTGAGCCACCTCTCCAGCCCCAAATTAACTGATCTTTTATTCTTCATTATACTTTTTCATATTTTCTTACTTCTTTGCCTTATGAATTTAAAATTTAATCAAATCTTTATTAAAGAATATTTCCTTCATCATTATTTTAATAGAGAGATTTGAAATGATTCATGTATCAATCAGTAATGGACTGAGTAAGTTGGAAATAGTAATAAAACTATAATGAAACAGGCAGATGACAAAAAGATTGAGGCTGCTCCATGTTTGCACATCTGGAGAGTTCTCCTAACTATAAAGCAATTTGCTGGGGACTGGAGAGATGGCTCAGTGGTTAAGAGCACTGCCTGCTCTTGCAGAGGACCTGAATTTGAATCCCAGAACCCACATGGTAACTAACACCCATCCATAATTCCAGTTCCAGGGGATCTAACACCCTCCTCTGACCTCTGTAAGCATTGCATGACATGGGTGCACTTACATACATGCAGGCAATACACTTATACACATAAAATATGAAAAATCAATATCTTGGGGCTGGAGAGATAGCTCAGCAGTTAAGAGCACTGACTGCTCTTGCAGAGGACCCAGGTTTGATTCCCAGCACCCACATGGTGGCTATGAACTGTCCTTAACTCCAGTTCCAGGGGAATCCAAAGCCCTCTTCTGACCTCCATGGCATTGCATGACATGGGTGCATTCACATACATGCAGGCAATACACTCATACACATAAAATAAAAATAATATTTTTAAAAATCAATATCTTTTAAAAACAGAGCAATATGCTTCAAAACATTAAGAAATAAACATGGAAAGGATTTTAATGCATAGTGCATTGATATATGCAATTTTCTGTTTAGACATAAAAAGGTTTTTTGGGTTTTTTGTTTGTTTGTTTTTTGTCTTTTTTGAGACACAGTCTCCCTGTAGCCCCAGATGACCTGGAACTCGCTATGTAGACCAAGCTGGCCTTGAACTTACAGAGATCCACCTGCCTCTGCCTCCTGAGTGCTGGGAATAAAAAGTATTTTTAAAAAATGGAAAGTGGGTCAGCAAGATGGCTCAGTGGGTGAAGGAGCTTCTGCCAAGCCTGAGGACCTGAGTTTGATCCCAGGAACCCATACATGGCAAAGAAAGAACCACTTCTCACAAGTAGTCCTTCTCTGCAAGGGATGGGTATGCACACACACACATATAAATGTAGCAAAAATTTTAACATTAAAAAAGTGGAGAGCTACTTTTAAGGATAGGACCTTAGGCAGTCAAATCAGGGCTGGAAATCTTTGCTCTTTGTTTTCTCTGAGTATTAACATTTTCTTACCATGAGCTTGTATCACTGTGATGTTCTTACATATTTTGCCTTGTTAATGTGAATCATGCCTTTCTAGAAAAGTAGTTCTGGGCTACTTCTGCTCTGTCTAGCATTCTTTTATAAAATAAGTAATAAATAATTAACTAGCAGAAGGGACAGATTCAGCTTCTTTGGGGCTGGTGTTGAAACAATCTGCAGGACCCTCTGAAGGGAAGGTATGAAAATATCTTAACTTTAGCAGTTTTGAAAAAGAAAATGGCTATGTGAAGGGACCCGCACTTGGAAGGGGCTACAAGAGACTTAGTAGCTTTTGCTTGACCTGTTTCCTAATGAACCTGCAAATGTCTATAGAACCCATGCCTCTTGATAGAGGTGAGGTACTAATTAGGTTTTTAGAAAGATAAAAGTTAGAAAGAGGTGAACAGAAAATAAGAAGGCAGGAAAGGATGATTCCTCATCCAGACATTAAAGGCTATGCTACCAAATGTTTTCTGAGAGAGAATTTCCTGGGCACTTCATGCTTATGTCATTCATTTTCACAACAAGTAATAATAAATAATCAATGCTAAGTAATAATAAATAATCAATACTTCATTATGCACACTATGTCCCAAACACTAACAGCTCAGTCAGTCCTCATGCCCTGCGCTGTAAGACAGTGAGTGTTGTTAACAGTGAACGAAGAACGGAGTCTACCTCTAAGGGGAAACATGCCCTTGTCTCCTCCCTTAAGGGTTAATCCCGTGGGGCAGCTCAGGGACCTGGCTAGGGGACCACCCCTGGGAACATGGGTTCACCTTAAGATAAGGTGCTTTTTCTTCCCAGAATCCCCTAGTTGCATTCCCCACAAGCCACCATGAGGTTCAGCTAGGTCTGCCTGCCTTAGCCCTGACTCAGAAAGGCAGAACTACTCCTCTTCTGTGTTTGTGTTTTTTTGTTGGTTTTTTTTTTGGTTTTTTTTTGGGTTTTTTTTTTGATGCTGGCCAGAGCCCAAGTATGCTTTTAACCTCCCAAAAAAAGCTGAGGGCTTCCTCGCTCTTTTTCTAAAACTCCCTCCCTGTCCTGTGGCTTCCTGCCACCATGCAGCTGACCTCCATGCCACCCAATCTCCATTCTCCTTCTCTGGGCAGCTGTGAAATCCAGTTTGCTGCCCTGTGATTTTCCTTTTAAACTCTAATAAATTATACTCTAGCTTCCATTTGAGTCTGTTCTTCACCTTCAACTTCTGTTCGTGCCCAGTCTTAAATTACTTTCTTTAATGAAATTAAGAACCCTAAGAGAGGACTCCAGCTTCCCTGGTATCATATGATACAAGAGAACCCCAGTTTCCCTGGTATCATATGACAGCTCTTCAGGGACTCCCCAAGACTTCCAGCAACACCTCTTTTCTATATCTTAATGCTTTAATCAGTGGAGAAATGAACCGGTCCTTGCGCCTCTAGACAACATTTTTACAATCATTTAAATATGAGGACAGTAAATCACAAAGTTACAATTCGCCCAAGTCAGTGGAGAGGTGAAACAGGAAAGGAACCTCTGGACAGTCTGGTCTCAGAGCCTGTGACCTTCACACTCTGCTCCACCACCTCTGTTACATTGTTTGGCTATCCTGCAACCCTTTATAGAAACCAGGTTCAATTCAACACAAGAAGACTTTTAAGAACATACCAACCGTAATATGAAAGAGGCTCCTTGATGAGGTCATGAGTTTCCTGACAGAACATCTTTCACAAATATTGTGTAACCTCTTGTCCACAAAGACCATCCTACTTCAAATGACATTTCCCACATCTGCCCCACTGTCCCTGTCTTCCTCAACGATTTTATGGTTTGCATTCACTTCCCGCCACATCACACAGCCTAGCTGTGTGTGTGTTTGTGTGCTGGATAGCTTTAGTGTCAACTTGACACACCTGGGGTGAGGGAGCCTCAATTGGGAAAATGCCTCTATTGGACTGGCCTGTGGCCATGTCTGAAGGGCATCTTCTTGAGTGATGTGGGAGGGCCCAGCCCACTTTGGGTGGTGCCACCCCTGGGCAGGTATGCCTGTGTTGCATAAGAAAGCAGGTTCCAAAAAAGTCGCAGGTTACAAAATTAATCTACAAAAGTCTGTAGCCTTTCTATATACCAATAACAGGCAATCAGAGAAAGAGCACATGGAAACACTCCCCTTCACAATAGTTGCCAAAAAATAAAAATAAAATATCTCAGAATAAACCTTTTCCTCCCCAAGTTGGTACTGGTCAGAGTATTTTGTCACAGCAATGAAGAAACAAACTAAGACAGTTTGCTATCCACATTTCTCTAGCAGAATGCAAGTTCTATGAAAGATGGGAGTTTCAAATGATCCTTCATGGCTGCATTCCCATTCTCAAACACATGACAGTAAATATCAGTTGAATGAATCATTCAGTCAGGTGGGAGGTTGAACACTGACCTCTAGAGTCTTAGCTAGTGCCACAATTGTTAAGTTTATTCTTAGGGACGTCTCCCTCCTCCTTTCTCCAACCCTACCTAAGAAAATCATTTACCCAATTTTCACTTCCCATAGCTCTTGGTAGTGAGTGGGTGTCCCTTGTCCCACTGTTCAGAGATTAATTGCACCATTTGCAAACATTATCAAACATGTGCCACACATTGGCACTCTCCCTGAAAGTTCTCCAACCATGATTGGTTATTAAATCTTAATCACAGCCTTCTCTTGCAATCAGGAGCTTTGCTTAACTCTTTTTACAAGCCTGTAAGATCAGAAATGAAGAGGAAATGGAGCAGAAAAATTAGAAGGGACTGGTTGTAAAGAGCTAAATGACTTTTCTAGGTGCCTTCACCCCCACCTGTGATCGCACACCAGGACTCCTACTCTTCCCAGAGACTTTCCTGCTATGAGCCACAAGCAATCACTGCTCCCAAAGAGAAGCCTTCTGGGCCTGGCCAGGCAGAGGGGACCCACTAGTAATTTGTCAGAGGGACAGTCAGCAGTTTCAGAGCCCACTACTCAGGCTTGACACCCCTTTACATACACACACATTCCCCCTGCAAAGCTCTTCTCCCATTCTGTGAGCAGAACCTGGCCATCTAGGAGGCAGCTGTCTGCTTACATGGCATGAGGAAGCTGAGGCTCAAGTTCTCAGTTTCCTCTGCTGGCCTAACAGCCAGAACCACCTAGGATGGCATTTGCTTTGAGAACCTCACTAAGAAAGCTAGCCCTGGCTGAAATCATTACTTGCAAATATTTGATCCTAATCAGTTCTCCTCGAGTTGCATAATATCCCCAATGACTGAGTTGTAATAAAATCAGAGTAGCCCCCTTATCGAAAGAGTGTGAAGCCCAAGATCCCCCAATGGATATCCAAAATCACAGACGGTACTGAACCCTAATACGCTATGTGTTTTCCTATATATTTAATAAAGTTTAATTTATAAACTTGGCATAATAAGAGAATAACAACTAAAAACAAAATGCAACCATTATAGCATTAAGCTGTAACAAAACTTATATGAAACTTACAAATTTTTATATCTGGAAATTTCCATTTAATCTTTCTGGAGCAAATTGGGGAACTCAAACTGCAAAAAGGGAAACCACAAACAAACAGAATGACTGTATAACCTTCGACTTTGCCTTGTACCAAATGGGTCAAGGGGCTTAGGAATAGCTGAACTCTCTGGAGAGATTTAGAAAGCTCAGAGAAAAACAACTTTGGAGATAAGCACAAAAGAAGAAAGACCTGGGGAGACGGCTCAGTGGGTAAAGTGCTTGAAGCTAAAGACTCTGAGTTTGGATCCTCAGTAAAAAGCCAAGCATGACAGTACTCACCTGTAATTCCAGTGAGGGGAGGCAAAGGCAGGAAGAGTCCAGAGAGTCCACTGACCAAGTAGTCTAGTCAATGGTGCACTCCTGGTTCAGGAGAGACCCTGTCTCCAAAAACAAGGTGGAGAACAACAGAAGAAGATATCTGACATTGACCTCTGGCACGCATGCATGCACGTATGCACACACACACACACACACACACACACATGAGCATGTGCACTGACACTCAAATGTACATACCACACAAAAAATTATAAAAAGATTTTTAAGCTTGTTTTAAATTTTTGTGATTTTAATTTTACTTTATGTATATGAGTGTATTGCCTGCATATGTATAAGTACATCCCTGTCATGCAATGCCTTAGAAGGTCAGAACATGGTGTCGGATAACCCTGGAACTGGAGTTACAGATGGTTGTTAACTGCCACATGGGTGCTGGGATTTGAACCCTGGTCCTCTGTAAGAGCAGCCAGTGCTCTTAACTGCTAAGCCATCTCTCTGGACCTAAAACTTTATTTTTAATATTAAAGGGGAAAAGTATTGACAAGTAGAGATGGGTTCTGAGCCTAAAACAGTCCTCTAACCTTCTCAGATGCTCACACCTTTGAATTTTCCTCTAAAATGTGTTGGGATATCATTAATTCAGCCTCAACCCCTCATCTCTCCTTTGTTCTCCACGGAAGTCCTGGTGAGTTTTGAACAATCAGAACCCCTCCCTCCTCCTGGTGGGTAGAAGCATGTATGTT
This sequence comes from Nannospalax galili, assembly GCF_000622305.1. Classification (NCBI taxonomy): domain Eukaryota; kingdom Metazoa; phylum Chordata; class Mammalia; order Rodentia; family Spalacidae; genus Nannospalax; species Nannospalax galili. Next base: position 1,718,423 of record NW_008359681.1, on the reverse strand, counting down.
ACTCTTGAGCAGAGGCATGATGTCAAGAGGCTTAGTCAGAAGCTCTATTTCTAAACACTGTTTTGAGTTATCATTGGCAAATAAAAATGTTACATACATAAGGTTTCTCACTTGATCTTTGATCTGCATATACCTTGTGAACCAATTACCTGTGGTCAAAAGAAACAAAACTTCACTGATGGACTCCCTGCTTGTCATGTGACCTGGCTATCTGGTGGTTTTACAGTCATAATAGGCTGAAGCCCAGATGAGACTATTCAGGCAGAACACACACCTAGATTAATCAACAAGGCACCAGTTGTGACCTCTGGGACACTGTGCCCAAGGTACATGTCACACAGAGCATCTGGCTGTAGTCAAGGCTTAAGTGTATTCACTTTCCCAGCTGTCGAGGAGACCCGGCCTTCTGCCTTCACCCTACTGCTTTCCACGGTGCATACCTTTAATCGGAATGACTCAAAGAGCCCATGTTCCCGGTGTATTTGTTAATTATCCCTTCAATTACAACATTGCCACCTACAGTTGAACAAATGTGAAGGGTCCTTCTTGTTCATTTGAAATCAAGGTAATGCTTACTCAGACAACACACAACTCTGACTAGAGCATGCAAGATCTCCCTCACTGCAGCCTGAGGGCATCCAGGAGCTTGTGAACCACATTCAGGTAACTGCAAGCGCTCTGAACCTTTTGTTGGTGTGCTTTCATTTCAGTGCTTATATAATATAAATATATCCTCTGGGTGATCACCTTCTAACCAGTCATCTCTCCAGATTTCATTGCCCACATTTGCATTTATGTTTATCGCTATATTGGAGGCAAGAACTATCAGCTCGTGAGAAAAGAGAGGAGACTAATCCACAAGGAAAGCAATTGTCACTAAATGAAAACAAAATGATGCTCAACTGACTCACTATACAGTGAGGGTTTGTCATGGCGTACGTAGAATAACATAACACGGTGGGAAAATGGATGAGCCACACAGCCCAGGGGCGTGTAAGCACAGAAAACATATTATTAAATTCAGGGGCTGAGTGGCAGTTTAGTTCCAAAACACTGTTATCCTTCACATCCAACTGGTACCATCAATTAATCATGGCTTAAATTTTTATTTGTTTTAACTTTGTGATTTTTATTTTAATTACTTCATAAGAGCTGTAAACATAAGAGTGTTATCTCTATTTTTCTGTCTGTACACACTTAGGGAAAATAATGAGTTTTAAAAAGGTCAAAAATGTCAAAACTTTTATAACGCTTTAGTTCAAATTTGACATATAATGAAGTAAGTATAACCTTTCCCATTTATCTAATATGGGGTGAACTATGTCAATTATCCAAGAGGCCTGGCTCTTTTTCAAACCCTGCTCACCAAAAGAGAAGAGATTTAGTTTAATGAAAGGTAAGATGATGGAGCTAGGTATTCAGAGGTTAAGAGAACATAGGGAGTCTTCTTTCATGTTCATGGGCCTGGGTTTTATCATATATGAAGGAAGAAAGTCCTAGTGGAAGGTTTTTCATGTTCCCTTCAACTCAGATTTAATGGTATTTTTCCTTTGTGCTGAAATTAACTGGCAGTCTCTGACCCGCAGAAGCCTGCCCCCTGCTGGTCATAGCCATGGCTGCAGTCATGATCTCTATGGAATGTGAAAGAGCAGCTGCCTCAGTGGGACTTCTAAGGGTCAAGCAGCCTGCTTTGCTTCTTTTCCATCCTCTTTTGTTATTTCCTCCCTTCTCAGATTCAAGTAAATGTTGAACTTGCCCCTTATGATCAGTCTCATTTCTATACTATTCTTAGAAAACAACCTTGTCTACACACCATGACTACAATTAGGATTGTACCTTGAGACTCCACCCCCAGCAAGGCAATCAAGGGTAGCTAGTTCTTAACTTTTCATCAGTCCATGAACGGCCAGGATGGAAAAGAAGAAATATGTGGTGTAGAGTCTTGTGTCTGAATCAGTCAGCTCTTAACCCAGCACAGTATTGTGGCATACTCCCAGATGTCCCCAGATATCCATTTCCTGGAATTCACATCTTTGTGTCATCCTCTCTCAGCACGGATACTACTGACCTGTGTTAAGAGGCAGCTTCTTTTACCTTGCTTGTTCTTAGATTACCCCACCCCTCTGGGAGCAGGAGGTCACCTGTCATGTGATGAGGCAGCCTATAGAGAGGTCTGTGTGATTGGGAACATGGGTATCTTGCCAACAGCCATGGGAGTAGGCCATCTCAAAAGAGGACTCTTTCCCCAGTTAAATCTTAAGGTGGTGATGGCCAAAACTGTAACTGCTGTCTTCTCTGATAGCATTAGATACCTGAGCCAGCCTGAGAGGGTGGGTTCGGACCTTCATGGGGTAGCTGCTCAGAGCTCAGCAGACTGCCAGAGAGTGCGGGGTTCTGGCCACCAACTACCAGAGGGCCTGAGAACCCAGGAGACAGACTGACAGCCCCGGATCCTGCCTCCACGGGTGGTGAGCTTCCCCTAATTGCACCATACCATCCCCCTACCTGGGATTTTGCGAGGCCCCTCCCAAGGCCCCAGGGCAGAACTGGCTTTGGCTAAGGCTGGGATCTCAGCAGATTGCCAGAGAGTGCTGAGTTCTGGCCCTCCTCTGGCCTCCCTCTGGCATAGGGTTGACAACACATAAGACTACCTGAGAGACCCTGGATCCTGCCTCCATGTGGTGAAGGAAGCCTGAGTGTACCTGACTGGAACTGGAACTGGGCTTCTGTGGGTACCCTTGAATAGCTGATCTGAAGCCATCATTTCCCTCCAAAATAAACCTGAAAGAACCTGAACCCTGTACCAACCAGCATTACATAACCAATAAAGAAAGGATCT
>NW_008359681.1:1712696-1715520 GCF_000622305.1 Nannospalax galili | reverse complement strand
GGGAAAGCCTCACCACTAGAATGAAGGAAACGGAAAAAAGAATAACAACACTGGAGGATAAAGTTGAAGAATTGGACCACTCAAGAAAAGATTACAGAAAATTTAAGAAAACACAGGAATGGAATATGCAAGAGATGTGGGACACCAAGAAAAGACCAAATCTACATATCATAGGCATAGAGGAAGGAGAAGAATTTCAGGGTAATGGTGTTGACCAGATCTTAACAGGATTGTAGAAGAGAATTTCCTGAAATTAAGGAAAGACATCCCCCATACAAACATAGGAAGCACATAGAACGCCAAATGGACAGGATCAGAAAAGAAACTCCCCACAACATATAACAGTAAAAACACTAAATGTACAGGACAAAGACAGAACACTGAAAGCAGCAAAAGAAAAACAACAAGCCACATACAAAGGAAAGCCCATCAGAATTACACACTCCTGAATGATGAATGGGTCTCAATGCAAACTATGAAAGCCTGAAGTGTCTAGACCAAAGCAAACTCAGTGCTAAACGACCATAGATGCCAATTCAGAATACTTTACACAGCAAAAAGTCAACTATAGTTTGAAGGGAAAAGAAAAATCCTCAATGACATAAATAGGCTGAAAGAATATATGCCCACAAAACCAGTCCTTCAGAGACTTCTTGAAGCAATACAAAGAGCTGACGAAAAGTACGACTATACTCAAGGACAACAGAAAATAAATGGAGATATAATTGTGTAAATGCACAGTTAGACCAAGAATGCAAAGAGAAATCAAAATGACAAGAATCAATACACACCTTTCAATAATAACCTTAAATGTCAATGGACTGAACTCCCCACTCAAAAGACACAGGCTAAGCGAATGGAATAAGAAACAAAATCCATCTCTTTACTGTAAGGACAGGCACTACCTAAGGTAAAAGGATGGAAAAGAATATTTCAAGCAAATGCCTATAAGAAACAAGCAGGGGTTGCGACTTTAATATCTGACAGATTAGAATTCAAAGTAAAACTAATTCAGCAGAAGAGATAAGGAGGGTCACTTCATTCTTATCAAAGGAACAGTTAACCAAGAAGATATTACAGTCCTTAACATATATGCACCAATCTCTGGTGCACCCAAATTCATAAAAACACTACAGGACTTTAAGACACAGATTAACTCTAACTCAGTAATAGCAGGGGACTTCAATACCCCACTGTCTCCATTAGACAGGTCAACTGAACAAAGAATAAACAGAGAGACGTCTGAATTAAATGATACCATACATCAAATGGACCTAACAGACATCTTTTGATTTTCCCACCCAAACACCAAAGAATACACTTTCTATTCAGCACCTCATGGAACTTTTTCAAAAATTGATCATATACTGGGCCACAAAACAAACCTCAACAAATACAAAAATTTTGAAATAATTCGATGCATTCTATCAGACCACAAAGCAATAAGGCTCAAAATCAACACTGGATGAAGCTCTAGTCACTACATGAACTTCTGGCAATTGAACCACACACTCCTAAATAATGAGTGGGTCAAAGGAGAAATTAAGAAAGAAAGAAAGAAAAGAATCCCTTGAATTCAACAAAAAGGACAATACAACACAACACAATTTCTGGGACACATTAAAAGCAGTCCTAAGAGGGAAGTTTATAGCTCTAACTGCCTACATTAAAAAATTGGAAAGAGTGGAAATAGCCCAAATAAATGACCTAACACTGCAACTCAAGGCACTGGAAAGGCAAGAATACATGAAACCCAAACCAAGCAGAAGAGAAGAAGTAACAAAAATCAGAGCAGAAATTAAAGAAATAGAAACAAAGAAAACAATACAAAGAATCAATGAATATAAGAGCTGGTTCTTTGAAAAGCTAAACAAGATAGGGAGACCCTTAGCCCAATTAACCAAAAGAAAGAAAGAGCAAATCCAAATCAACAAATTCAGAGATGAAAGGGGAAACATCACAGCAGACACCCAAAAGATCCAAACCATTATAAGGGAATATTTTAAAAACCTATACACTATCAAGTCTAAAAGAAATGGATGGATATCTGAAATCATGTTAACCTCCAGTTAAACCTCCAAGAAGAGATCAACAGTTTAAACAGACCCATAACATATAAGGAAATTGAAACAGTAATACAAAGCATCCCAACTAAAAAAAAGCCCAGGCCCAGATAGATTTACAGCAGAATTCTACCAGACATTTAAAGAAGACCTCCAACCAATATTACTTAAATTATTCAAAAAAGATACAAAGGGAGAAGTCCCAAATTCCTTTATGAAGCCAGCATCACTCTAATACCCAAATGGCATAAAGATACACACAAAAAGAAAACTATAGACCCATATCCTTAATGAACGCAGATACAAAAATTCTCAACAAAATACTTGTGAACCACATACACACATCAAAAGGATCATCCACCATGATCAAGTCAGCTTTATTCCAGAGATACAGGGATGGCTCAATATACGTAAGTAAATAAACATCATAAATCATATAAGTCAACTCAAAGACATGAACCACATGGACATCGCAATAGATTCAGAGTAGGTCTTTGACAAAATTCAATATGCATTTATGTTCAAAGTCCTAGAGAGAATTGGACTGGAGGAAACATAATTAAAGCCATATGCAACAAACCCACAACCAACATCATTCTAAGTGGAGAAAAAATGGAAGCTTTCCCATTGAAATCAGGAACCAGACAAGGGTGTCCACTATCTCCACTCCTTTACAACATAGTGCTTGAAACTCTTGCTAGAGCAATCAGACAGAAGAAGGAAAATAAAGGAGTACTAATTGGAAAAAGAGGAGGTCAAAC
>NW_008359681.1:1709259-1710162 GCF_000622305.1 Nannospalax galili | reverse complement strand
TAGGATCAAGAGAACAAATGATACCAAATGCTGGCAAGGATGTGGAGAAAGGGGAACGCTCATTCGCTGCTGGTGGGATTCCAAACTCGTGCAGCCTCTATGGAAAACAGCGTGGAGAACTCTAAAAACTAATAATGAACCTACCATATGACCCAGTTATACCACTCCTTGGCATATACCCAAAGGACTCATCCTATTGTAGACACATTTGTACAACCAAGTTTGTTGCTGCTCTTTTCATAATAGCTAAGAGATGGAAGCAACCTAAGTGTCCCTCAACTGATGAGTGGTTAACAAAAATATGGTATATTTACACAATAGAGTTCTATTCAGCAGTAAAGAAAGATGAAATAATGAAATTTGCAGGTAAATGGATGGATCTAGAAACTATTACACTAAATGAAGTAATACAGACTCAGAAAATAAACCATGTATGTTCTCCCTCATATGTGGCTCCTAGCACCAAATCCTTTTAAATTCCAGGTCCTTTTAATAAAATGATATACGGCAGTCCCTTCTGCATGAAATAACTATCATCATCATGACTTCGGCTGAGCCTGATTGCTAAACATAGTCACAATTGGGCTTGTTGACGGTTGTGCTCATTCATTAAAAGAGTGCCAAGCAGTGTCACTTGACCCTCACCTGAGTATCCAGCCACTCTCAGCCACTCTTCCCAGCCAACTAGTCCAGCCTTGGAAGACAAAAGAAAAATGAGGAAGAACCCAATAGAGGGATGCTTTTGGAAGCCCTTGTCAAGAAACTCCAATGGACTTTCATATGAATATTTGAAAATTGCCCTGTTCTGACTTTTTTCTAGTTCCCTGTCTAGAACTTGTAATGCTAATTACTCTTGCCTTTACTTCTCCTTCACATCTCCCATTCATGATTCAAGGACTTTCT
>NW_008359681.1:1686674-1709117 GCF_000622305.1 Nannospalax galili | reverse complement strand
CTTCAGAGGATAGTGTGATAAGAATAGGAGGTAGGAATTGGTTAGGCAGTTAGGATAAAAAGACCCCAAAGAAATGTAGCGAGTTTCTTGGCTAAAAGTCAAAATGTCCTTGGGCCTGTTAGCAACATACTCTGTTCCAAGGCCAAAAATGTCAAAAGTATTTGGGAACTTGTATCTAATCCTTTAAAGGTTTTAGGGTTACCTCTTCAGAGGGGGGAATGTTGGAGGGAAGAGAGTGGGCATGGATTTGATCAAAACATCTTATATGTATATGTATGAAGTTCTCAATAAAGTTTTTGTAAAAGTTAAAAAATGTATAATTAAATTAAATTAAATCCTTCTAGATTTAGGACTGGTCTTGCTCATGCCTTCCTTCAGCCCTGCCCAGTGTGCCCTCCAGTCAACATTTATTCATCAGATGATGATCACATGGTTTCTGTGGTTCAGACACTATTCTAGGCACTGTGGACAGCCCAATGAAAAGGAAAGTTTTGGTTGTTTTTGTTTTTAAGACAAGAATTCCTGTCTTCCTTCATGCGTTTCAAAGGTTAAATAATATACTTCAGGGATCTGGCTGGAATGCAGTCAGCCTAGAGGCTGATGAGAAGACAAGATGAGCTAATGTAGAAACACTTGGTGAGAATTAACAGTTATCTCTGCAGCCTGAGGTGGTACTGTCTCAAGCCTGGCCAATGTGGGACACTAAGCCATGACTCCTGTTCTAGCCCTAGGCTCTTGGTTAGATGGCATTATCTAACAAAGTAGACTGAGTCTCAAGTCTCTGTTTTAGACCCACCTATCCTCCCTCTTCGCTAAAGCTCGTGTCTGTGTTCCCTAGCCAGCATTGTTTCCAGGATGAACAACAGTTATGAGTCATGGGGAGGAATCCAGGAAGAGGCTCCTGTTTCCAAAATCTACATCTTAGAAAAATAGAAGCAAAATGTGTCCCATGGAAAACCCACATCCCAGCTCTGAAAAAAAATCTTGATCTTTAACATTCAAGGCACAGCCTATCCAAATAACTAGACCAGGCAGAGAATACTGCAGCTGTGACAGATTTCAAAATGATGTCATACAAGGTGAAGCAATTCACATTTTAAAAGATGTCAGTAAGTCCAGAGAGGAAAGAGCCCTCCCTCAATAACACATCCATTTGTGTGTAAATACACCTCTTTGTTTCCTTAAAGGAAGGCTCACAAAAGGATTTAACTCAGAAGTGCTTGAACTGAGCTATTGTATATGATTCGGTTTTTGGCAGATTGATCACTTTCTTTACAAATCACCCCCTGGGAATTAACAGACATTAAACAAAGATGATGCTTGTTAGAGGCAAAATCCTGTCTCAGGAATGGTCTCTTGGAGGTTAATATGGGAGATATTTTTTTCTCTTTCTCTAAATTTACCAGTAAATACTTGGATTTTTCAGTCACTGGACCAAAAGAATATTAGAGCCCCATCTGGTGGATTGGTTACTTATTTGGCAGACAAAATGATGTTCTTCACAGAAACAGTGCTATACTAAGAGATACTGCTGCTTTTAGATTCTGAGAGTAAATCTCTGTCTCTTCAGTTCAGATGTTGGGGCCTAGATGCTCTCGTGCCTGGATTCTCCCACCTGCACCTGCCACCACCCTCTTTCTTCCTCTAGGAAACAAGCATGGATCACCTACAGAGTAGTTAACGCAGCTATGGTTAATATGTAGAAAAGAACATTTTTTTTTTAATGTGTTAATACCACCAGGCTTGGTTGTGTGGTGCATACCTGTAATTCCAGTACTCAGGAGATGGAAGCAGGAGGATCAAGAGTTCAAGGTCATCCTCAAGTACATAGTGAGTTCAAGACCAGCCTGCTATGATACATGAGATCCTACAAAAAAAAAAAAAAAAAAAAAAGGGCTGGTAGTAAAGACACTTGCCACCAAACCTGACAACCTGAATTCAGTCCCTAGAACCCATGTAGTAGAAGGAGGGAACTGACTCCTGAAAGTTGTCCTGTGACTTCCACATGCACACATGGCATGCACCCCCACTGATAACAAATTTAACTTAAAATTGTATAAAGAATATATGTTAGCAAGGTAGGCAGATTAGACAACATAATCACAGAACCGCATGGCAATAATATATAAGTGATGTTTATAATATAAAGTATTAAATTTTATTAATTGTATGCACATACTGTGCTTTACATAGACCCTATATGTACACATGAGATTTGCAAGTCAAGTTTCAGGAATGGAGTCCTAGCAACATTTATCTTCTCAGCAGTGAGGTAAGGTAGCTGATGAGGTACAAATAAATGATGACAGGTGGTCAAGGGGTTGAGACACTAAGAATAGGAAAGGTTGCTCTGGGAAAAGCAAAAGCAATCCTTAATTGCATCATTCTCCCGATGATCTGTGGACAGAGTCAAAACAACCTCAGCACTGGGCGTTGCCTTTAATCCCAGCAATTGGAAGACGGAGGCAGTTGGATCTCTATAGGTTCGAGGAAAGCCTGGTGTACATAGAGAGGTTCATACTAGCCAGGGCTACATAGTGAGACCCCCTCTCAAAAAACAGACAAACAAACAAACAAAAAAAAAACCTCCAGAATTAGAAATGTCTGAGAATCAACCCAATAGAGTTGAGATTAGCCAAGTACCAACACCTCCATACTTGGCTAACTTCAGATATCAATTCTAAATATATTCCTGATGACACCAAGCTGGGCTAGACAGGCACAAAGAAAAGCACAGTGTGGTCACTAAGACTGTGTGCTGGATAGCTTTAGTTATTAACTTGACACACCTGAGTAGAGGGAGCCTCAGTTAGGGAATTGCCTCCATTGAAATGGCCTGTGACCATGTGTGTAGGGTATTTTCTTGATTTTTGAGTGATTTGGGAGGGCCCAACCCACTGCAGGGGGTTGCCACCCCTGGGAAGTTTGTTCTGTATTGTATAAGAAAGCAGGCTGAGCAGAGGCCAGGGGAGCAAGCCAGTATGCAGCATTCCTCCATGGCCTGTGCTCCAGCTCCTGCCTCCAGGTTCCTGCCTGAGTTCCTACCTTGGGCTCCCTCAGTGATGAACTGTGACCCAGGAGATGTAAGCTGAATAAATCCTTTCCTCTCCAAGTTGGTACTGGTCAGAGTGGTTTGTCATGACAATTGAGGGCAAACTAGAACAGACTGATACAACCACAGACCATGACAGCATGTGACTACCCTGTTACAGAACAGGCTATCCCAACATGGTGGAACCGGAGGACTGGGAGCTGACCTCACTTCGCTACAGTGGCACCTGTGCACCATAACACTTGCAAAGTCACCCCACCCCATGCATCTGACATCAAGATGGAACTACCCCTCTCTTACTCCATCCCACCTTGTCATAAATAACCCCTCCCCAGTAAAGTTTGCCTATAAACTAGCCAAGTTCCCAATGATCTGATTCTCTTTTGAGAAGCCTACGCCCACTCTTGAGTATATATTACTGTCCTTTCCATAATAAACTCTTTGCTAATTTAATAAATCTCAACTTTTCTTCATGCTCTCATCTTGAAATTCTTTTCTACGGGTAAGTCAAAATCCTGGCTTGGGGCTGGAGAGATGATTCAAATGGCTTGCTGCTTTTATGGAGAACCAGAGTTCAATTCCCAACACCTACATGGGGTGGATCACCATTTGTAACTCTAGCTCCAGGGGATTCAATACCCTCTTCTGGACTCCACTGGCACCTGCACTCACATACACACACACACACAAACACACACACACACACACACACACACACTATGCCTTCTTCTGGCCTCTGTGGGCACCAGGTATGCATGTGGTATACTCACATACATGAAGGCAAAAAATTAATAATAAATAAATAAATAAAATCTTTTTTTTTAAATCCCTGCTTCCACTTCCACTGAATAATGCTCTCTGTAGAGACCATCAGTCTGCCTGACTGTCAACATCTCCCTCTATTGGTGACAAGACCAATGCGTGTTCTACAATGCGAAGGGGAAGGGTCTGAAATAGAAATAAGGGACCCATGTACTTGTTTGTCACAAAGTAATGTGGATATAACAGACTCTTGACATCACTAATAAATAATGAGAAGGGGACATTGCTAACTGCCTTACTAAAATCTATCACCCAACAGGCCCAGTTCCCATGTTGTTCAGCATGACCATCTGCCCTACTGGAACATTTTCATCCCCTCCTTCCTTACAGCTAGAAGTGAATGAGATGCAGGCTGAGATCCCTGAGGAGGGCTTCTGGGGTGAAAAGGGAGCACTTCACTAGAAGGGTTATACCCTTTACAGTGGCCTGACCTTTTCTCTGTCCTGGTATCAAGACACAATGTGTGCAGGTGTTGATGTCAGAGACTAGAGGAAGACTCTGGCTTCATGTTGAGAACTTTGAGATTAGTTATGGATTTGTTACAAGGGAAAAGGGACTTATTTAAAGACACTATGCTCACTAACAGCTGAAGGTAATCTAATCAGAACTAATAATAGGTCTATCTAGAACTGTAACAAAGACCAATTCAACTGGACATACTGAAAAAAATAGAAAAGAAAGACTAAAAGTTACTGAGGGTGCAAATATCTCTCTGGTAAGACATGGAGTTTTCTGGGTATATGCCCAGGAGTAAGACAGCTGGGTCATATGCTAGCTGTAGTTTTAATTTTTTGAGGAACTTCCAACTGACTTCCATAATGGTTACACTGATTTTTCACTCCCACTAGCAGTGAATAAGGGTCCCTCTGTCTCCACGTGCTCTTCAATATTTGTTGTCTGATTTCTTGATAGCCATTTTGACTAAGGTGAGGAATTTGCATTTCATACTGACCAGGGATGTTTTTTAAAATAGTTATTGGCCATTTGTATTTCTTTCTTTAGAATTTTATTTACTTTTATGTGTATGAGTGTTTTGCCTGCATGTATATAAGTGTACCATATGCATACCTGGTGCCTGCGAAGACAGAACATGGCATCAGATCCCCTGGAGCTAGAGATACAGATGGGGGCTCACCACCATGTAGGTGCTAGGAATTGAACCTGGTTCCTCTGGAAGAACCCCTGAGCCATCTCTCCTGCCCCTTTTGTATTTCCTTTTCTATTCTACTAGCAATTGTTTTATTCATTATCAGTTTGAACCATCTGTTTAATTTGTTAGTCCGTTTGTTGATTGGTAATTTTACCTCCTTGGTATTTAATTTCTGTAATCTTTTGTAGGATATCAGCCCCTTGTCTGATGTATAGGTGGCAGAGATTTTCTCCCATTCTGTAGACTGTCTGTGTGCTCTGCTGATAGCTTCCTTATTGCTTCTCTATCCACTATCACTAGGGAATGGAACCAACCTGGTTGTCCATTGACAGAGGGATGGACAATGGAAATCTGGTACACATAAAGTGGAATGTTCTTCAGCACTAAAGAAAAATGAAATCACAAAGTTCACAGGAAAATGGGTGGACCTAGAATGTATAATAGTAAATGAGGTCATCCAGTCTCAGAAACTAAAAAAGTGCCATGTTCTCCCTCAAATGTGGATCCAAGTCTATAATGTATATATGTACATATATAAATAAATGTACATGTCAGTATTCTGTAATATTTAGAAAGGAGAATTAGAAAGGGTAATTTTTAAATGGCACACTAATAAGTTCACATATGTATATAGTATACTTCATGTTAGCCCTTTAAACCCTATATCAAGATATAACACATTTTAATTCAAAATAAGTCCTTCTATGAGTAGTAGCCACATGTAAGTCCATGAGAGTTTTTTTATAAATACTAATACATTTAAAAATTATTCAGACTGTGAAGGTGAGGGGGATGTCTATTTCACAGTCATTTACAATCTAGTGAAAAAGTCAGGCCCAGATAGAGGTGATTTCAATATATATGTTTGTCTTAATTATTTTTCTGCTGCTATGATAAAACACCATGACCAAGGGAATTCATAGAAGGGAGAGTTTATTTGAGCTTATGTTTCCAGGACCCAGAAGGATTAGAGTTTTGTAACGGCAAGGGAGGCATGATGAGGTGGCCAGAGCAGGGGCAGAAAGCTAAACTCTTACATCTTCAAGCAGGCACAGGAAGCAAAGAATGACTGGAAAATCCAGTCCAGACCTGGAGCCTATGGAGGACACTCTCATTCAAACCACCACATTCCACTCCCTGGCCCCCATAGGCTCATGACCACATAAAATGCAAAATGCATTTAGTCTACCTTGAAAAGTCCCCATAGCCTTTACCATTCTCAATATTTGAAGTCCAGAGTCCAAAATATCTTCTGAGACCCAAGGCAATCTCTTAACTGTAAACCTATTAAAAATAAAAACACAAATTACAAACTTCCAACATACAATGAAATCAAATACACATTCCCATTATAAAAGGGAGGAATAGTGAGAATATAATGGACCAAAATAAGACCTAAAACCAGCAGGGAAAATACCAAATCCAGTAGCTTCATGTCCAACTTCTGGGACTTGACTTCTGGGCTTTGATGGCTCAGTCCCTCCAGCTTTACTGTGAGTAATATATATCTCTCTCTTGGGCTTGAGGGTACAACTCCCTGTATGTAGCTCTCCTTGGAAGATGTCTCATGACTCTAGCATCTCCAAGTCTTCTTAGGGTCTCCACTGCCAACCAGGCTTCACCTTCACAGTTTTACAATGGCCTATGAAGGGCCTCTTGGCCTGTTAGGGCCTTCTTCATGCAGGGATGCCCCTGCTGCACACTGCCTGGCCTCATCAGCTCCCTGAAACTCTAAAGGAAGAGTCAATGACCCCTTCATGCCTGCATCTTTCTTGCCTCTAAAGCCAGTACCACATGAACACTGCCAAGTTTGGCTGCTGGCATAGTGTGGACTCCAGCCTGCTTCATCCACATTACCAGCTTTTCTAGGGGTAGAAAACCCATCCAACATTTTCCTCTCATAAGAAGGAATCTTAGCTGGTTGTGGTCTTTCCCTGAAGGTACTCTTTCTATTGTTTAAGTGCAAATCTCTAGGCCTCTCCTTAATCACTCTAATTTTCTTATCAAAGAGATTCTCTCTCTCAGCACAGGCCTTAGGTCCAACACTGATTTTGCCAGTGTTTTATTCAATCCAGACTGTACATTCTGCTTTTATTTCTGCCCCACTTTTTCTTTTTTCACTGTATGTCTTCATAATATTCACCATTAATAGCCACATCACCATTCCTACATTAGGCTGTCTTGAAATCCCCTCCACCAAGGAAATAAGTCCATTGCTTTTCAACTTAGCTTCAGGTAAGTTCTTAGGCTGTAGGCAAACAGGAAGACTCTTTGCCAAAATATCCCAATTGCTGTTTAAGACCTTATTTCCCTCTGGAACTACACTGTCTTAGCACTACTTTCCTCCAGGATCCTACTAGAAAAGCCCATTAAGCTCTGCTTATAGCATTCAACTGTTTTTCTAGTTCAAACTGCCAAAGTTTTCCACATTCCTCCAAAAACTCACATGGTCAGGTTCTTCATAGCCAACAGTCCACTCTCTTCTACCAACTTCTGTATTAGTTTCTTTTCTGTTGCTGTGATAAAACACTGTGACTGAGGGAACTTTTGGAAGGAAGAGTTTATTTAGCTTAAGGTTCCAGGTTCTAGAATCAGAGTCTATCACAGCAGGGAGGCACAGTGACAGGAGGTGGCTGGAGCAGAAGCAGAAAGCTAAGCAGGCCCAGGAATAAGAGAGTGACTAGAAAATCCAGCAAGGCTTAAAAACTCTGAAAGCCCACTCCCAGTGATGTGCTTCCTCCAGTAAGGCCACACCTCCTAAAGCCTCTCAAAACAGCACCACCAACTGGGGACAAAATGTCCAAATACTTGGAGCCTACAGAGGACACTCTTATTCAAACTACCACAATGTTTAAGTACATTAAAAAAGAAAGAAAATTCCATAAACACCAAGAAGAAATCATCATAATGAATTAAAAGAAACAATAATATCTAGTCACACACATGCATAATTTAAGGATTGAGTGGTCAAACGTACTCAGTAAGGAAGGGTGATCTTTTCCAAACAAGATATGTCCACTTTATTTGGTAGCCAAATGGCTATTTGGTAGCCTTGGTAAATACAGTTTCAGTCAAGTGCAAGGCAGCTGCTAAGTTGCAGTAAGTGTTGGGAGTAAGTGCTGGAGATGAGGCTCAGTAGTAGAGCACTTGCCTAATATGAGCAAGACTATGGGTTCAATCCCCAGTACCAAAATAATTTTTTTAAACTGCTCAAGAAATAATCTCAAGGAATTGACAAATGGGATTCCATGAAATTAAAAAGCTGCTTCACAGCAAAGGAAATAAGCACCAGGGTGAAGAGAGCAAAATCAGAGAAAAGTCTTTGCCAATCACACATTAGATGGAATCAGGAGATTAATATCCAGTATACATAAAGAACTGCAAAAATTAAGCATCAAAAACACATCTTGCAATCAATAAATGGGCTAATGAACTAAATAGACAGTTCTTAAAATAAGAAATGAAAATGGCCAATAAATACTTGAAAAGGTTCGACATACTTAGCCATGAGGGAAACACACATTAAAACTGATTTGCGATTTCACCTCACCCCAATCACAATGGCTGTCAACAAGAAACCTAAGGACAACAAATGATAACAAGGATGCAAGGAAGAAAAACCTTTCTTTGCTGCTACTGAGTGTGTAAACTTGAGCAGCCACTATGGAAATCAATGTGGTGTTTCCCTAAAAAGCTGAAAATAGAACTACCATAAGGCCCAGCTCTGCCACACTTGGTATATACTAAAAGGCTCTCAGTCAACATACCACATACACTTGCACATCCACATTTATTGCTGCACTAGTCACAATATCCAGGAAATGGAACCATCAATAGACAAAGAAAATGTGGGATATATACACAATCAAGTTTTATGCAGCCATAAAGAAAAATGAAATCATAACTTTGCAGGGAAATAGATGCAACTGGAAATCATTATGTTAAGCAAAATAAGCTTGACTCAGAAAGATAAATACCACGTATTTACTCTCATATGCAGAACCTAGATTTGAAATTGTCTGAGAGATGGAGGGTGGAATTATATGTATGTGGCTAGGGGTCATGAGAAGGGAAGAAGATCTCTTAAGAGAAGTAGGAGTAGAGAGTAATGGAATACATGTATTAAGAAGGTAAAACTTTGGACCAACTATGGGGGTGAGGAACCAGCTAGAAGGGGAAGCAGACATGAGACAGTGGGGAAGAGGAAGTGAATGAGAGCAAAGTAAAGACACACATGTATGAAGGTGCCATGCTGACACCCATTACTTTGTATGCTAACCAAAAACTAGATTAAAAAATATAAAGTGCCGGGGGTAGATGGAAGCTAAATGCACTCTTTAGTGCTGGTCAAATAGCTGGAATGGGGAGTTTGGAGTTTCTTACTGAGATGCTACAGAGTGAGAGAAAGACACAATAAACAGAGCAAAGCTCGACTTATAAGATGGACAAGCCTGTGGAAACATACCTCGCCTGGGAAGCTGTTGCCTTGCTCTGATTCCATGTTAACTAATTCAGCTCCAGGCATCACACTATGAGAGTGATGTGTGCATCATAAACCCATTCCCAAGGAGGAAAGGGCTCATTTTTAAATTTAATCTTTTAAAAAGCTTTTATAAAACTTGAAGTCAATCTACCATGTGACCCAACCATACCATGCTTGTGCATACACCCAAAAGACTCTATATCCTACTGAGACACTTGTTCATCCACGTTCATTGCTGCCCTTTTCACAATAGCTGGGAAATGGAAACAACCTACATGTCTATCAACTGATGAATGGATAATAAATGTATGGCACATTTACACAATGGAATATTACTTGGCTGTCAAAAAACAAAATTATGAAATTTGCAGATTAATGTATCTCTCAACTCTCACCAGAGAAGCTTCCCTATGCAGCAGATGGCAATTAACACAGTGATGTACAACTAGCCAATATGCAGAAAATAAGATACTGCAGAGTGATTATCCCTGAGTTGAATACCTATATCAAACTTCTGCCTCCAGGATCATTTCAGAAGAGGTAGAGGAAAGATTTTAAGAGTCAGAGGTGGTTGATGATCACAAGGAAAGAGAGTTTTCCAGACAGCTGGGAAGTTACCCTTATGAACTCTTATCAATGGTGACAGCATGCACAAGTACCATGCAAGTTCAAACCAGTCAAAATCCCAGCATTGATACAGGGAAGTGAATAAGATGCTCCAACCCTACCTGAGGAACTATTGGTGGCCATGGCTGATGGGAAAGGGAGAGTCAGTCTCTTTTAATGGTGTGACTCTTGGTAGGTTAACCAAGCTCCAGTGGATGGATCGATACCAAAGGACATTTGGGGATGCAAATTTGACTCTATAAGACTTAACGTAAAATCCCAGCATTGATACAGGGAAGTGAATAAGATGCTCCAACCCTACCTGAGGAACTATTGGTGGCCATGGCTGATGGGAAAGGGAGAGTCAGTCTCTTTTAATGGTGTGACTCTTGGTAGGTTAACCAAGCTCCAGTGGATGGATCGATACCAAAGGACATTTGGGGATGCAAATTTGACTCTATAAGACTTAACGTGTGTGTGTGTGTGTGTATGTGTGTGTGTGTGTCTGCGTGTGTGTGTGAGAGAGAGAGAGAGAGAGAGACACACAGTGCTCTCACACACACACACACACAAACACACACACACACACACGAACACACACACACACACACACACACACACACACAGAGTACATGAAATTGGGTAGGGATAGTAAGAGGGGGTGGGGAGAGGATCTAAATAGGATCAAAATATATGAAATTTGCAAAAATTCAATGAAAAAAAAGAAAAAACGTTTTTATAGCAACAAGGGGACTTTAGAAATTCCTAGTTTGAGTTTTCATTTTACAAACATTACTCTTCTTTATTTTTTTAAAGAAGTACTACTTTTGTTTAATTTTTGTTTGGTTTTGTTTTTGAGATAGCACCTCCATAGATAACCTGGCTCATTAGGAACTCACTACATAGCCCAAACTGGCCTCTAAATTGCAATCCTCCTGCCTCAGCCAGGCATGCACCACCATGACTGGCTCAAATGTACACAATTTTGGTGAGGCCACACCATGTGTAAATAACAGACACAGGGCCTGTATGGTCTATATGGGCAATTAATATTAGCAAACACTGAAACATTTGATTCGTTGAAGAGGTGACTTGCAGGAACAGAGGGAGACCTTCAGCAAGTGAAGGATATTTCCCAGTAGCCCCTAGAAGAATATTCCAGCATTCCTCTGCCTTGATTTTTCCTGTTTCTTATATTTATGCATTGGAGATTATTTTGTTGATTAGATTTTTTTTAAAAAAAAGTTGTATTCAGGGCTGGAGAGATGGCTCAGTGTTAAGAGCACTGACTGCTGTTACAGAGTACCCAGAATCAGTTCCCAGCACCCACATGGCAGCTCACAACCATCTATAACTCTGGTTACATGTGATCCAGTGCCCTCTTCTGGGCCTCCATGGGCACTGCACACTACATACATGCAGGTAAAACACTCAAAACACATAAAATGGAGAAAATAAATCTTTTTAAAAAGCAAAAATTATTTTTAAAAACATAAGTTGCATTCTGTCACTGAGAGTATTTGAGATGTTCATGTGGGAGTAGATTGTAGTAGGGTTGAGATGCCTAGTTCAGTAGCTGAACTCTCAATCCACATGTTCAGGGTACCATATGTGATCTCCCCCATTACTCTGAGAGAAGAATATTAATGAAGAAGCAACTTCAAGTACTGGTTAGGCCCACTATACAAAAATTACCATACTCAGTTAAAAACGATCATCTCTTTAGCTTTGATAACTATTGAAACGTAAAGGAATGAGGAGAGTTTGATGTGAACTAAGATATTGGTTGCTAAGGTTAGCAGTGGACAGGCGTAGGCTGAGAAAAGATATGGATTAGTAATGTCTCAATTTAGAAAAAATCGAGGAGAGAAAAGTGGCTAGTAAAGGGAAGCTGGAGTACTGTTAGGGTCCACAGAGTTTAAGGATTATTAAAGCTATGAAAGTTAAGAAGTAAAAGGATGAGGAACAGAGAGGAAATGAGGTAGGGGTGGCAGTTAATACTGTCAACTTGACAGGATCTAGAATCACCTAGGAAACAAGCCTCTGAGCACTCCTATGACAGATTATTTGGATCAGGTTGACTGAGGTAAGAAGATTCGTCTTAACTGTGGGTGGCACAATTACATGGAATGGGGTCCTGGCCTGAGTAAAAAGGAAAGGGGAGCCGAGAAACATTCGTCTCCCTCTGCTTCCTGACTGCAGGTGCAATGTGAACAGCCTCAAGCTCCTGACACCATGACTTCCTGTCCTGATGGACTGCAGTCTGAAACTGTGAGGTAAGATAAACTATGCTTTCCTAAAGTTGCTTCTGTCTGGGTATTTTGTCACAGCAACAAGACAAGGAACTAATACACTAGGAATAAGAAAGTATATGGGCTAAGTATAGGACGAAGAACAGAGTCCACAGTGGACTGTGATCAGAAGCACTCAGAACAATCATAAAGCCTATCAACAATACACAACCACAGCAAGGCAGTTAAGATTTATTCAAGAGTAAAGATTTTTTTAATGTATTTTTAAAAAATTAGCAATAATAAAAAAAGACAGTAAAATAATGCACAAGAGATTTTAAAATATTATTGCATCAGTCAGTATTTCTTCCTTGGTCGAATAAATTTCCAAATTCTGTCTTTCCCCGTGATGTTTCCTGAAACAAACTGCACTGATGGGAGAGGTGCAATTTATGACTCCAATTCAAAGCCATAAAACCAGATTTGGTTATTTAGTGTCTCAGTGGAGTCTTTTTAAAGATTACTTCTGGTTTTTTTGTTTGTTTGTTTGTTTGTTTGTTTGTTTGTTTGTTTGTTTTTGGTCTTTTTGAGACAGGGTTTCCCTGTAGCCCCAGCTGGAACTCACTATGTAGACCAGGCTGGCCTGGAACTCTTACAGGGCATGGAAGTACACACCTTTAATCCCAGTCCTTCCCGGCACAGAGGTAGGTGAATCTCTGTGAGATCGAGGCCTCCCCTGGTCCACATTATAACTTGCAGGCAGGCGGGGACAAGGGAGACCCTGTCAGAAAAGCAAATAGCAACAAAAATACTTCTTGGATCGAGTTTCTGGTGCAACTATGCTGAATTGGGCAGTGTGCTTCCATAGCTCGGTTCCCTCATTGTCGCGCATGGAGGCAGTGATGGTGACCGACCCTTCGGGGTGCCCTAGAGTCACACGTCAGTTTCCTGGTCCACAGCCTGCACTGATCTCCAGCTCGTGGTTGAGCGCCTGTGCAGCTTGTCTCTCTCGGCATTGGAATCTGGCAGGTTCTCACCCACCTCAACCAGAGCCCTGCTCAGTCTCTGCTGAAGGTTTTTCAGTCCTGAGCTACACAGCTTGCACTGATCCCCAATCTCACACCAATGGTGTGTCCACCCCTTGGTCCTCCTGATAACTATTCTTGCAGTCGTGGTGTGGTGAAGGAGAACACTTTCCCAATAGCTCCCACTGGCCTTGGCTGAAGCTATGTGGTGTAGCTGGGCACTAGTTCACAGACCCTCCCCGGTCTGCTTCCCCATGAACCCTCACCTGGCTTAATAAACTCATTACAGCTATTGTCTCTGGCAGAAACACAGGTTACTATGTGTTATCCTAAATGTTTTCTTTTACCAAATCATACTAGCAGGGTTGCTAATTTACCCTCTTGCCCTGAATTCATTCATATTTTCTCTCTCTCTCTCTCTCTCTCTCTCTCTCTCTCTCTCTCTCTCTCTCTCTCTCTCCCCCCCTCCCTCCGCCTTGTGATAACTTTATTATAATGAAATGTATTTGTGAATTTTGAAGCCCAACTTTAAATCCTTCCCTTATGGATAAGGAAAGTTTAGACTTCGCACTTTCAAACTACCTCATAATTGTAACTTAATAAAATATTTTGAATGGCGTAGAAAAAGTTTAGGTACAGTGATTGCAACATGAATCCTGAGTTCTTAGATTGTCTCTGTCCATCATAATACCCACCAGTCACAAGTGGCTACTGGGCTTTTGAAATGTCACTAGTCTACACTGGGATGTTCTCTAAGTATAAAATACACCCTGGACCTCAAAGTGTACCAATAGCCAGGTATGGTGGTGCACAGCTTTAGTCCCAGCACTCAGGATGCAGAGGAAGCAGGTAGATCTCTATGAATACAAGACCAGCGAGGTCTACATAGCAAATTCCAGGCCAGCCAGGGCTATACAGTGAAAACTTGTCTAAAAAAAAAAAGTGCGATAACAGAGGTATGGACTATCTCAACAATTAAGATAATTACATGTGGAAACTATATATCTGGGGATATATTGATTTAACCAAAACATATATTCAAATTAATTTCATCTATTTCTTTTCACTTTTTCTAAAGACTACTGGAAATGTTCAATTAGCCCTGTAGATAAATTCTGTGGCTTATGCTGGATTTCTAGATAGATGAGTTAAAAAGAGTAGCGATTTCAGCAACAGGAGTGAGAGGAAAGAGAAATCATTTATAAAAATATTTAAAATTTATAGAAAGCCAGCAGGGTATATGTAATAACTGACCTGCGAACTCTAGCTCCAGGTGAGCACAGGACTTTCACCCAGAAAAAGGTGGGACTTATTTCACACTTGATTCCCTCCCAAAAGCATCCCAGGCAGCCCTTGAGATATACCTTGAGAAATCACAAAACTTACCCCAATGCCCCCTAGATACAAAAGCTGATGGCAGATGAGGTCATCCCATAAAATAAGAAAAGCTTACACTCAAAATACTCACCATCCAAACATCATCTGGTGCCCCACGGTGTGCACATGTTTTATGTGTCAACTGAAATTCTTTTCACTTAAAAACTAAAAATAATGGGGCTGGAGAGATGGCTCAGCAGTTAAGAGCACTGAATGCTCTTACAGAGGTTCAATTCCTAGCATCCACATGGTAGCTAACAACCATCTGTAACTCTAGTTCCAGAGGATCCAACACCGTCTTCTGACCTCCACAGGCATTGCATGACACCAGTGCACTTAACACGCATGCAGGCAATACACTCATACACATTAAATAAAAATATAAATGAAATAATTTTTAAAAAACTAAAAATAAGAAATGGTGATCTTCATGCTATTATTCTAGAACGTTCCACAGGAAGTCCAACCTCTGCCACTGCTATCCAAGTACCTGGGCAGCCACAGCCAAGACCTCTCTGAGTGTGAAGTTTGCAGAGCTACTTTGCTTGAATCTCTTTTGAGTGCTAATCAACTGCCTCAAGAAATGCTAAGTTTATAGGAGTCATTATCAACCTATCAAAGCTAATTATTCTTTTCAGTGGCCTATTCGTCCTCATTGAGCATTTTGATGAGGTCAGTGTCCATTGTCCACTTACTGACTCAGTGTAATGCATACTCAGGTGAATGGTCAATCTTCTGGTTAAGTGGCCAAAAGAAATCTGCATTATTGGGTGTATTTTTTAGTTACTTTAATTCTCTCTCCCTTAAAATTAATCAGTTGGTTATGCCAGGCATGGTGGCACACACCTTTAATCCCAGAACTCTGGAGGCAGAGGCAGGTGGGTCTCCGTGAGATCAAGGCCAGCCTGGTCTACACAGTGAGTTCCAGGCCAGCTGGGGCTACAGGGAGACCCTGTATCAAAAAAAACAACAAATAATAAGAATGATGATAATCATAATCAGTTGGCACTGCTCTCATATGTTGGTTGTAACATAAGAGATCTGTTTTTCAGATTTTATTTTCATAATTTTTAATTTTGTTGTATATGTATGTGTATGTACACATGCATGCAGGTGTCCATGGAGGCCACAGAAGGGTGTCAGTTCCCCTGGAGCTGGAATTATAGGTGGTTGTGAGCCACCCAACCTGAGTGCTAGGAATCAAATTTGGTTTCTGTTCAAGAGCACTATGAACTCTAACCCACTGAGCCATCTCTCCAGCCCCCAGGGATCTTTTTTTTAAGCCTTTCATCAAATCATAGCATGCATCAAAAAAATGCACCAATCTAAACAACACAAAATATTTTCAAAAAGTGAATACACCCATTAGTTCAGTGTTATAGCAAGGCCCCAAACATTGCCAAGATAAACTCCTCTTCAAGCACCTACAGGGCACTACCCTGTAGTCACATACACTCAAAAGAAAGCCAGTCTCCTGACTTCTAACAACATGAAACAATATTAACCACCCCTGCACTTCAGTGGAAACATAACACATTCACACTTTTGTGTCTGCCGCTTCTGCTGACACAGTCAACATTGTGTCATTTACCTTCATCTGCATTGTGCAGTTGTAGTTGATCATTCTTCTTGCCACATAGCATTCCATTGTTGGAAGATTCCACCTTTGCTTCATCCACACTGCTGTGGTATGTTAAGACAGCTACCCATGTAGGACGACCACAAACAGTGTGGCTTTACTGGGTGGCTTTAGTGTCAACTTGACACACCTGGGTTGGACACTGTATTCAACTGGGGAATTGCCTCCATTGGACTGGCCTGTGGCCATGTCTGTGGGGCATCTTCTTGATTGTTGAGTGATGTGAAAGGACCCAGCCCACTGTGGGAGGAGCCACCCCTGGGCAGGTGGGCCTGTGTCGCATAAGAAAGCAGGCTGAGCAGGGGCCAGGGGAGCAAGCCAGTAAGCAGCATTCCTCCATGGCCTGTGCTCCAGCTCCTGCTTCCAGGTTCCTGCCCTGAGTTCCTACCTTGGGCTCCCTGACAAACTGTGACCCAGGAGATGTAAGATAAAATAAACCCTTTCCTCCCCAAGTTGGTATTGGTCCAAGTATTTCGTCACAGCAATGGAGAAACAAACTAAAATACAGTGCACCAAGAATACAAGCCTCTCCTGTATCTTTCCATGAGCACATGTGTGAATTTCTGCTGGAATTGTTTGTAGTAAGGATCATTTTAATTGTCAAATTTTCCTATGAAAGCAGTTCTGAATCTCTTTGAAGACGATGGTTTTGGTTTTTGTGTTTGTTTTTGTTTTTTGAGACAGGGTCTCTATATAGCCGTAGCTGGCCTGGAACTCATTATGTAGACCAAGCTGGCCTAGATTTCACAGAGATCTACCTGCCTCTGTCCTGTAAGTGCTGAGATTAAAGATGTGTGTCACCACACCCAGCTGAGGCTGATACTTTTAATTCTGAAGACCAGATCAAAACTTTCAGGGGAAAAAAAAACAAGAGTATTAGTAACTTTTCTCATTACTGTAACTAAATTCCTGATGAAAACTGGAAAACAACACATGGGAAGAAGAATATCACAGTTCAGAGGATCACAGTCCATTGTGGTGGGGAAGGCATGATGGTGAAAACTCACGTTCCATATGCCAATAAGGAAGCAGAGAAAGTAATACTGGCCCTCAGCTTGAGGCAGACAGGCACAGGGATGGTTTGGCAACTCCCAGGACCCCTCCTGCCTCAGCTTCACACATCCCTTGCCCAGCAAAGCAGCTAGTCAGTTGGCCCTTAGCAACTCCCCAGTCTCAGTGTTATCTAAGCCACCAGCAGCAGCAGCCGCCCACCCTTTGCATGGCTTGAGCTCCACACACCCCTTTCCAGACAAAGTGGCACCTGACTCCTCCTTAACAATTCTTCCTTTGTACTTAGTTTGTGGTAACACATCCTGGAACTAGCTGATGCACCCTGAACCAGTTCCAAGTACATATTCAGTAAGGCAAACTATGCCCTCTGAGTGAACTTGTAGAGAAAACCTCCTATTTGCCATCTTATTTCTATGCATATATATAGATGTACATATGATTAAAATGATGGGATGTAGCCAGAGGGATGGCTCAGTGGGTAAAAGCACTGGCTGCCAAGCCCACTGACCTGAGTTCAGTCCCCAGGGTCCACGTGGTAGAGGGAGAGAACAGGCTCTCAAAAGTTGTCCTCTGACTTTCACATGTATGCTGTTGCAAAGGGCGCGCACACACACACACACCCTAACTAAGTAATCAAATAGATAAATATAAGAGTATGGAATATGTGACCCATGCCTGTACAAAAGGCCCATGTTTCCACCTATCAATCAAGAACATAGCAGAGCAAAAAGACACCAAGCCCTACCAACTTTTCCTCCTCTAAGACTTATAAAAGAGCCTCAAAAAGCAACCCGGGCATGTGAACAGTCTCTCTGGAGCCCTCTAAACCCCCAACATCTGCTTTGTACTTTTGCTTCTGAATAAAATCCCTTGCTAGTTTGCTGTTTCTGTGCATCACTTCAATTCTTTGAACAAGACATGAAGAACCCTAGATCCAATCTGTCTACACAACAACCACCAGTAACAAGCCAGCTTTCTCCTCCTCCCACTTGTCTTCAGTGTGGGACCTCAGCCCATGGGATGGTTCTGCCCAGGTACAGGGTAGGTAGGTCTTCCTGCCTTAATTAAATATGTCTAAAGTGCCCTGGCAGAAACACCCAAAGTTATACCTCACTAATGCCTTAAATGTTTCTTGGGTCTCCCCCACAGGGGTTTCTGAATTCAATCAAACTGAAAATCAAAATTAATCATCACAGACCCTTTTGTCGCTTTCCCTTGTCTGAAAAAAAAATTACAGATTTCTGTCAAAGGAAGTATCCACACATTGAGCTGTATCCAAACACATAGGACACAGTATAAAAGAATATTAACACTTAATGTGTGCTTTTATTTTGAGAGGATAATATTAGAAAATTTAATTTTCTTAATCTACTTCAACCACTGTAGAAAATTAATTCTGGCAGCCAAAACTCAGAGCCAAGCAATTTTTGCCTTAGTCCATTCCAATTTCACCCTCCAGAGGACCAGTTGACTGAAGGTCATATTAAAAGAACATAAAAATAGGATTGCACCAATTGTCAGTGATCCATTGCAGCTTTCCCTCATCAGAACACACAAACCAAAACAAAGACAATCAGAGGATATGGTAATGACTGTGAGAGATACAAAAATGGTCTTTTGGAGACACAGAAATAACACTTTGGAAAACAGTTCAGCAGTTTTTACTATACACTGTAACAATCATACCAGCATTTACCCAAAGGAATTGAAAACATATGTCCACCAAAATTTAGCACACATTTGCTAGTGGCAGAATTATTTTTTAACTGCCCAAACTGGGAAACAACAAGATGTCAGTAATTAATAAGTAAGCAAACTGTGGTACAACTATACAATGGAACAGTCTCCTAGAGAATCTCCTTTCTTTTGTAATTTTTTTTATTGAATTTTTGTGTATTTCATATAGAACATCCTAATCTTAATCATCTTTACACCCCCTTCCCCAATGGCACTTTCCCATAGTGCCCCCCACTGGAAATCATGCATTCTGTCATTTGTGTTAAGGCCCATCGTATCAAATTAGTATCCCCGGGCGTCCCTCAGTACAAGTTTATCCACTGGGGTCTAGTCAGCCTATCTAGCGTCCCTCTCTTTAAGAAGAGCTCTTCCTCACCCAGCGGTAATCAGCTGCCAATAATTCTTTGACTAAGATTGGGGCCTGATGTTCATTTCCACAGTCCTGTGCTGGGGTTTTGTCTGCTTGAGTTTGCATAGACCTTGACACCATTGCTGTAGGTTCATATGAGCAAGGTCCCAGGAGCTTGTAGAACTCTATTTCCGTATGATCATGAACCTCCTCCCTGGCTCTTACAATCTTTCCACCTCTCTTCCACAATGGTCTGAGCCCTGGGTGGGTGGAGTTTAATATAAGAGTCCTCCTGTCCATAGGACCCACACTCTGTAGACTCTTACTCTCTCTGCTTTGGCCATTGGTGACCTTTTGTGTTCCTGGCCCTCTGTTGCATGACGGAGTGTCATTGATGAGAATTGAGAGATGCATTATTCAGGGGTGTGTCCTTTTTACCCCTTGTTCTATGTTCCATGAGCCTTAAGGGTAGAGGTTGTACTATAGATATGCCACTTAGGCTAGGGCAATTCACAGACAACGTCAGTATGTGACCAGTTGCGGAACTCTGTAATAGTCTCCGTTTGTTGCAAAAGAAGTTTCTTTGATGAGTGATGACTGGTGTACTTGTCTGTAAATATCAGGATCCATATTTTGCACATAGTAAGAAACTGCATTTGTCTAGGGATATGACAGTCTTGGGGTTTTATCTAAGAACTATGGCCTCTCCAGCCATGTGTATTTGGCTATGTTTACAGTACCACACATGAGTTTCCTCCCATTGAGCGGGCTTTAAGTCCAATTAGGTAGCTGTTGACTACCCCCAAGATAAAAGTGCCACTACTGTACCAATGTCATTTGCTGTGCTGGTCACTGATGTGGTTATTGGGCCTTGACCAACTGATTGATGTTCTTCCTTAGCAGCTTGCATAGCACTCTCCAAAGCTATGAGAGCTAGCCTGGAGGTGGCTTCCAGGTCATTTCCAGCTCCATTGCTCCAAATCCTGTGTTTGAAGTGTGTCCAGTCTTCAGCAATAGGGACCTTCAAATTCTGGGAGGCCATCAAGGGCTGTGGCAATAGCCTATATTAATTTTGGGAGTCTCTTGGACTACCTTGACCAGTAACTCAAAGGAAGATTTCTCCTGTCTGGCACTATTTCTTGTTATGCAGTCTTCAGCTATACACATGGACTCATATAGAGATATTATATGTGTAATTTGCCAGTGAGAATCTCCTTTTTGTAAATGAAGCTGATTTAGTTTTGTAAGGTACATGGTTCAGATGTGAAAGTGCCTATGCAGAGAAAACAAAAGATCACAAACATCCCAGCCCTAAGTAAGCATGGTCTACTTTTTGTCCACAACACCCTTGTTTGAGATATGTTAGAAAAGAGAATATCATCTCTGATAAACTTGATTTTTGCCAATTGTGTTGAAGTTTTTGACTCAGCCAGTTGGAAATTCAAACAAGATCCTGGAGAAAGGGGTTCTCTTCCCATGGCCCCTGCCTTTTAATCCTGCTTTCAAATCACCACCTAACCCAGAAACTTCATTCAATCCAAAGGCCCCAGGACTTTCTTCTTGCTCAGAATCACCCGCTAGGGTCGTCAACACACAGGTTTTCTGCTTTGTTTCCTCGTCCTTGACTTGATGACTAAACCCAGGCAACAGAAGGGAGAAGGTGGAGGCCCAGATGACTAAGCATTCATCTTCTGGAGAATCAGAGCCTGGGAAAGAAGGGTTTGTACCACCCATCCCACAGCTGGCCTTGTGCCCAGCCAGAACCTGACACACCAGGCCTGAAAACCCAAACTGAATCTGTTACACAAATGGGAACAGGTGTCAGGAGGCAAACACAGCAACCTGCAGGCTTTGAAAATCATATCTTTACAGAATTCATATTACCCTTCAGAGCTTAAAAGTGAAACCGGGAACTGAGAGAGTTTTCTAGGAAGAACATACCACAAGGATCAGGAAAGCGAAGGTCACTTCTACAGGGAAAACAGGGTACTTTTGCTCTAAAAGAATCTCCTGTAGAAGGCTGTTGATATAGCTGAGTTGCCTAACATGCATGAGCCCTGGGTTCCGTCCCCAGCACTGTATCAAACCAGATGTTGTGGTAACACACCTTCAATTCCAGCACTTGGAAGGTGGATCCAGGAGGATCAGGAAGTTCAAAGTCATCCTTGGTTAGACCATCCTTGGCTACATAGTGAGTTCAAGGTCTGCTTAGGCTCTATGAGACCCTGTCTCAAAATGAAACAAGATAATAATCTCCTGGGAGTCACTACACTAACAATCTCTTTAATTCAAAAAATTGGACTAACTCCATTATTAATCACTGTCAAGATTTATTATAAAAATTGACATCAAGAAATTGGCTTGTCAAGATGAAAAAGAGCATCCTTAGCCACTTCTACATTCAAATGAGAATTGTTATTTCTCTCCAGCTTTGCATAATGATTCACCCAGTGAACTTGAATCGCTTTCCTGGTATCCTTCAAAACTTAGGGTAGGTTGCTATTCATTAGTACAGATATTTTAGAGCCAGAACTCAACCTCAATGAACTAACAAGCGAGATAGATAGAATATCCCAAACACCCATCCCAATACCTCTCTTGCAATCATACCCTACTGTTTTTTACTTTAAAGCTCTGATAAAGTCAACCTTAGAGTAAACGTAACCCTTTGGCCTCTAAGATTCTGCATCATACAAATGTCCACTCTGTCCTGTATTTGACCAAATAATCTACTTACTAATGGGAGGCTTCAAGCTGTGCTCAGTAGGGAGAAGACCATATTGTGACAAAGAAGGTCTGAGTCTCCACGGAAACATTGCAAAAGTTGAACTGGACCCCTTGCTCAACCGGAGTAAATCTGCTTTTCTGTTTCCTTCCAGACCATGCTTCCAAGCAATACTGCATCAAAAAGTGAATTCCTTTTAGGAAAATTTTGCAAATCACTCATAAGTATAAAAACGT
>NW_008359681.1:1647543-1686602 GCF_000622305.1 Nannospalax galili | reverse complement strand
ATTTGTATCTCATACACTCAGAGTGAATCTTGCTCATCTGTGACACCACCATACTAATATTTCTTGAATATCCATTTTACCCAATTTAGGGGTAAATTCACACATTTAGTGACAGTTAAGAAGGACCAATTCCATAGCTCTTAGCCCTCCTGCAGTTTCTCTGCCTTTCAACCTGTGCGTATTTTGGACCCTCTGAAAAGCTCCAAGATGATCCTGGTTCCAAAACATCCTCAGGGATCCTCAGGTCTGCAACAGAAGACAAGATTGGCAATTCAACATAAACTATCAAATATATGTTTGTATGTGTGTGCATGTGCATACGTGTGTACACATTTATACACGTGCATATAACCTATATGCAGAGGTCACATTGAATGTCTTCTTCAATGTGCTGGATAGCTTTAGTGTCAACTTGACACACCTGGGTTGAGGGAGCCTCAACTGGGGAATTTCCTCTATTGGACTGGCCTGTGGCCATGTCTGAGGAGCATCTTTTTGATGAGTGATGTGGGAGGGCCCAGGCAACTGTGGGTGGTGCCACCCCTGGGCAGTTGGGCCTATGTAGCATAAGAAAGCAGGCTGAGCAGGGGCCAGGGGAGCAAGCCAGTAAGCAGCATTCCTCCATGGCCTGTGCTCTAGCTCCTGCTTCCAGGTTCCTGCCCTGAGTTCCTACCTTGGGCTCCCTGATGAACTGAGACCTGGGAGTTGTGAGCTGAAAAAACCCTTTCCTCCCTAATTTGGTAGTGGTCAGAGTATTTTGTCACAGCAATGAAGAAACAAACTAAGACAATTCTCCCCCTTTTTTTTTTTTTTTTTTTTTGAAACGGTCTCTCACTGAACCTGGAGCTCACTGATTTCTCTAGACTGGCTGACCAGCAAACCTCAGGGACCCTCCTGTTTCAACCTCCCTAGTGCTGAGATTACATGCATGGACCACTGTATTTGACTTTTTCACCTGAGTTCTGGGGTTTGAACTCAGGTCCTCATGCTTGTGTGGTCAGCATTTTACCAACTGAGTCATCGCTCAGGCCCTTCTAATGTTATTTTTTTATTATATTTTTTTATTTTTTTTTAGAAGAAGCATTTCATCATAGTTTTAACATAATAACAGTTTCCAGAGCAAAGATACATCTCTTTCAAAAGTGGCTATAAAATTTTTAGGTTCACTGTTGAATTAATACAGTTACACAATATTGAACTCAGTATAAACCCTGTAAGACATTATTTAAATTATTTTTTAAAACCATTTGCTGTTTCTTTTCTGAAATAACACATGACTACTTTTTTATTGAGCTTTTTAAAATTATTTTTATTTTATGAGTATGAGTATATTGCCTGCATGTAGGTAAGTGCACCCATGTCGTGCAATGCCCTCAGAGGACAGAAGAGGCCATTGGATCCCCTGGAACTGGAGTTACAGACAGTTGTTAGCTGCCATGTGGATGCTGGGATTTGAACATGGGTCTTCTGCAAGAACAACCAGTGTTCTTAACCTCTGAGCCATCTCTCCAGCAGAGCTTTTTAAATTTCATACATTTCCCACTCAAAACCAGACCTCCTCCCCCTTCCATGCCTCCCCCCTATACCTCAACTGAACACTATGCACTCTGCCATACATGCTGAGTCCTATTCATTCCAGTGTTTATACCCAAGTGTCCTTCATCCACTGGAGTCTAGTCAGCCCATCCAGTGCTCGAATGTAAGTCATACTCTCCCTCACCCAGCAGCAATCAGTCTCAAATAGTTCTCAATCTAGTGCTGGCCCACCACCTATTTCTCACCTTCCCTTTGGGCCCTTGTTTAATTGAGCTGACATGGGTCCTGTGCTCAAAGCCACTTCTAAAATCAGATTCTGGATTTATTCAAGGGCAACCGGGTCAGTAGGCTCCACCTGGTGTTTATTAGCCTTAATGAGCAAGAACAGTGCTGGAAGTTCTATGAAATATCTTAGCTCGTCTTATTTGGCCTATAGTGCCATTTCCTTTTCTTTATGAGCAAAAGTTCATATGATGCACCCGTCACTTGAGAAATGATTGCCATCTTTCTCAATAACTCTGATGAGGAGCCCTATTTTTAACTCAATCTAAAATACATTAGGGGAGCATCTAATGTTTTGAAGTTGGCAGTTAGGAGCTATGGAGAACATCCCTGCTCCCTAAATTTGATTCACCATCTGTGTTATTTTCAGTGTTCTGAAGCATCAACAGGGTATATATTTCATTTGGGGAGAAATAAGTTTGAAAAATCAGATCTCATTAAGCTGCCTCACAGCTGATTCCCTGGTATTTGGAGCAAGGAACTTGGTTCCATAGTTACAGCAATTTCCTCCTTTGATACTAGGAACAGCAAGGCAACAACGCATATAAAGTTGGTGCGCGTGACGTAAATACATTGTTTGCTCAAAGCTTCTTGAACAAGAATCCTGTGTTTTATATATAAGCAGCTATTTTTTTGACACCAAAATTGAGCCAAATATGGCTATTCACAGTACAAGTGATAGTTTAGTTGATGAAATTTCAGGAGCATTAGGAAGGACCTAAGAACTTCTCCACTTTCTGCTTTATGTTTGCTAATTTATAAGAGCTCTTTTGAGGTATAATTGACATAAAACAGATTACATATATGTATTTAATAAACTATAACTGCATAAGTTCTGGCATTTGTACACATTAGAAACCATTACCACGACCAAGACAATGAACATTGGGCTGGGGAGATGGCTCAGTGGGCAAAGCACATGCCACACAAGCATGAAGACCTGAGTTCAGATCTCCAGAACCCACATAAAGCTGGATGCAATAGATCACATCTGTGACCCCAGGGTGCCCGTGGTGAGATGAGAGGCAGAGATAGGGGAACCCAGAAGCTTGTGAGCCAACTAGCCTGGCAGACAGAGCAGCAAAAAGAGATTGCTTCTCAAAGAAGGCGGAAGGCGAGGCCCAGCACCCAAGGTTGTCCTCTGAATGCTGTATTTATAACATGGCACACACACTCACAGACACTTATATGCATGCACATTATCTATCTATCTATCTATCTA
Organism: Nannospalax galili; assembly: GCF_000622305.1. Taxonomy (NCBI): domain Eukaryota; kingdom Metazoa; phylum Chordata; class Mammalia; order Rodentia; family Spalacidae; genus Nannospalax; species Nannospalax galili. The sequence goes on along the minus strand of NW_008359681.1, from coordinate 1,683,562 downwards.
TCTCACACACACACACAACACATACAACACAAAGATTTAAAAACTGAACATTTGAGCACCCCCAAAAGCTTCATCATGCCCCTTGGTAACATAACTCCCTATCTTCCTCCCTTCTCTCCAGGGATCCATTGACCTGTTTCCTGTCAATATAGATTACTTTGAATGCTGGGGCATGGTTCAGTGGTAGAGTACTTGCCTAGCATGCCCAAAGTCCTGGGCTCAATCCTCAGCACTACAAAAAAAAAAAAAAAAAAAAAAAAAAAAGAATTATTTTGCATGTCTAGAATTTTATTTTAAAAATGAAATCATATAGTATATACCTGGGTTTTCTTAGGGAGGGAATCTGGCCTCTTTCATTCAGTATAATGATTTTGAAATTTCTTCATGTTTTTGTTGGTGTCAATATTTGTCCCATTTTATTGATAAGTAGAATTCTGTTGTAGGGATGTGTCACAACTTGTTGATCTGTTTACTTTTTGATGGGCATTTATGCTATTTCCATAATTTGTGATCACAAAGCTGTAACACACACATACACACACACACACACACACACAAACCATTTCATAGACACTTTGGTGTCTCTTAGATGAATTCCTAGGAGGGGACTTACTGGTAGGCATCATTGGCATATGAATATTTTAAGACACTGTGTATTTTCCAAAATGATTATACCATTTTGTATCCCATCAACCATGTATGAGTGCTACAGTGGCTCCATTCCCTCACCACCACTTGAAACTTCCAGTATTTGGTTTAAAACCATTCTAATGAATGCATAATAGTACATCATTATGATTTAAATTTACATTACTGTAATGACTGATGATAGCATCTCTTCATGTGTTTAATCTACATATGAAGCGCTCATTCAAGTCCTTTAGTCATTATCATTGGCTTTATTGAAATCCCTTTATTAGGCCAGGCATGGTGGTGCACGCCTTTAATCCCAGCACTAGGGAGGCAAAGGCAAGCGGATCACTGTGAGTTCGAGGCCAGCCTGGTCTCCATGGCGAATCCAGGACAGCTGGGGCTACAGGGAGACCCTGTCTCAAAAAGACCAAAAAAAAAACCCTTTATTGATGAATCATGAAAGTTCTTTATATATCCAGGATGCAAGCCCTTTACCAGAAATGGGTTACAAATACATTCTCCCAGTCTGCCACTTACCTTTTCATTTTATTAATAGCACTTTTGAAGAGGAAAAAGTTTTCATTTTGCTTTCAAATGCATTGATATTTCTTTTAAAAATTGTGCTTTTGTGTATTTTTTAAGGGAACTATAGCAAATAGCTGGGTATGGTGGTGAATGTCTATAAGATCAGTCCTCAGGCATCTGAGGCAGGAGGATTGAGAGCCTAAGGCCCTCCTGAGCTACAAAAGGAAATCCTGTCTTTAAAAAGGAAAAAAGGAAATTGAAAACGAAACTGATAAAACAAAATGGGAAACACAGAGAGAGAGAGACAGAGACAGAGAGACAGACAGGGAGAGAGAGAAAGTGAGTGCTATACCATTAACATATTCTGTTGTTTTCTTCTAGAATTTTAATAGTGTTCCTTTGTAAATTAAATCAGCAGGAGCCCATTAACCTGAGGCTGTCTCCATACTCTGAGTTCCTATATATGGAACCACAACCTAATGAAGTATATAAACAAATCAAAACCCAAATTAAGAGTATAACACACAGTCAAGTTTCAATCAATTACAAACAGCCAGATTTCAGGTCTTCAATTCTTTTTTTATGTGTATGAGTGTTTTGCTTGCATGTATAGAAGCTCATCGTGTGTGTGTAATGCCTGCAGAGGCCAGAAGAGGGCATCAGGTCTTTGGGAACTGGAGTTACAGTCAGTCAGTAACAGCCATGTGGGTGCTGGGAACCAAACCCAGGTCCTCTGCAAGAGCAGGCAGTGCTCTTAACAGCTAAGCCATCTCTCCAGCTGTGATTAAATTTCTTAGTTTTTGTGTGATGTAAGGGTTATTGGGATTTTTGTTCGTTTGATTTGATTTTTGTTTTCTTCATATGTATACTTTTTAGAATATATTCCTGCAGTAGGCATAGTCTACTTACTTCAGGAATATATTCTAAGAAGTTCACCACTGCGATTTGTTGTTGTGCAAACATTTTCAGAGTGCATTTATTTGGACCTCACTGGTATAGATGAGTCCCCTCAGAGTGACTGCCTGACACAATCAAGAGACACAGTAACTACAAATGTACAAGCTGTATTGATTTCAGTTCCATTATCATCTTACAAGACCACTGTCATATATGCAGTCCATAATTGATGGAAATATGGCCCATGACCAAATATGTATGTCCATGTCTCATCACTCTTTGTGTAGAAAACTCAATTACCTCCCCCAGTGACCTGTTTTTATATCTCTGTCAAAAAATCAAGTAATCAGGGCTAGAGAGACAGTTCAGCAGTTAAAACCACTGGCTGCTCTTCCAGAGAACCTAGGTTTGGTTTCCAGCACTCACATAGTGACTAACCATCTGTAACTCCAGTTCCAGGGGATCCAGTACCCTCTTCTGACCTTTGAGGGCATTGCACACATGCGGTGTACTTACATACATGCAGGCAAAACATTCAGACACATAAAACAAAAATAGATAAATTAATTTTTTAATCAAATCTTCATTGGATCATGTGTGGGTTATCTGCTCTGCTCCATTGGTGTATAACCTGGGATCATGCAGACACAACCATCCTTATTGTAGCTTTATATAGTATATACAGACAAACATGCAGTATAAGTCTTCTAACTTTATTTTCTTTGAAAATTTGTTTTAGCTACTCAAGGATGGTCCATTTTCTTTCCACATGAAATTTAGAGTTCACTTGTCAATTTCTGTAAAGAAAACCTGCTGAGATTTTGATTGCTATTGCATTGACGAGTTTGGGGAAATAATAAGCCTCTAGGTCCGCAGCCACGGATAACTCTTCACACACTTAAGCACTGTTGTGTTTGTTTTTCTTCAGTTGTGCTTTATTGTTCTTAGTGCACAATCCTGCATCTATTTTGTCATATTTATCCCAAAATAGTTTCTGTTTTATGGTATTTTTAAATTCTTGATTAGTCATTGCTAGTACATCAAATACAATTTAGGGACCTGGAGAGATGGATCAGTGGTTAAGAGCACTGCTTAAGTGGTTTGAATGAGAATGACCCCCATAAACTCCAAGCATCTGAATACTCAGCCCCAGCTGATGGTGCTATTCATGGAGGTTTAGGAGTGTGACTTTGCTGAAGGAAGCATGTCACTGGGGGTGGACTTTGAGAGTTCATAGCTTTGTCCCATTTGAGTTTGTCTCTCTGCTTCTTGCATGTGTTTGAAGATATGAGCGCTCAGCTTTCTGTTCTAGCTGCCTTTGGCCATGCCTTCCTACTGTGATGGACTCTTATCCTTCCAGAACCATAAGCCAAACTAACTCTTCTATAAGTTGCCTTGGTCATGGTATTTTATCACAGCAACAGAAAAGTCACTAATACACTGCTCTTGCAGAGGACTTGAGTTTGGTTCTCAGCACCTACACTGAGCAACTCACAACTACCTGTAACCCCATCACAGAAGTTCCAGGGGATCGGATGCCTCTGACCTTCTCAGGCACCTGCATAAACCCATGCATTGACAGAGACACACAGAGAGACAGACAGACACAAATTTCTTTTAATTAACTACAATTTATTTTTATGTTTTGACCATATGTCCTGAAAATTATTAAACTCACTAATTTTAGTAGCCATGTCTCAGATCTAAAAGATTTTCTAGATAGTTATATAATCTTTGAATAACCATGGCTTTATCTCTTCCTTTTCTTTATTTATTTTCTATGTGCATATGGAGGCTGTGTGTGCACCTGTGCACACATACACATGGAGGCCAGAGGTTGTCCTCGGGTGTCTTCCTCCATCATGCTCCACTTTATTTACCAAGGGGGAGTTGCTCACTGAACCCATAGGTGACCTAGCTAGCCATTTTTTCCCTGGCATCACCCGTCTCTGTCTGCTGAGCACTGGGGTCATAGGCAGGCTACCACATCCACCTGGCTTTTATGTGGGTGCTGGGAATCCAAACTCCAATACTCATGCTTTTGTAACAAGCACTTTATCCATTGCCATCTCTTACTTTTCCATTTGCATGCCTTTTATTTATTTATTTTTTGTTTTATAACTACCCTTGCCCTGCTCTTGATTTGAGGGGAAAATATTCACTGGTTGGATGGCTGGTTGGTTGGTTGGTTGGTTGGTTGGTTGGTTGGTTGGTCTGAGACAAGATCTCTCTATGATGTACAACTCAGGCTGGCCTCAAACTCAAAATCCTCCTACCTTAGCCCACATTCTGCCTTCCCACTAAGTGTGACATTGCTAGTACATTCAGTTCAAGGTAGGTTTTGTGTGAATATCCTTTATTTGAAAGAAAAAGTAAGGATTTTTTATTGTGAATATGTGTATGTGAGCGAGGCAGTTAATCACATCTTTTCTCTACTTAGTGAGATAACAAAATGATTTTTCTTCACTTTATAAAACTAGACTTCATTTCTAGAGCAATTTTAGGTTCACAGGGGAAAAAAATCGGTATAACACAGAGGTTCCCTGTTCTTTTATTTTGTTAGTAAGGCAAATTGATTTTCAAATGTTAAACCAACCTTACACTCCTAGGACAAACCTCTTGTCATGATGTAACATCACCCCTCTTTTTTTTAAATTCTTATTTTATTTATTGTCTTTAATGTGTATGAATATTTGCCTGCATTATGTATGTGTACCACATGCATGCTTGGTGCCCACAGAGGTCAGAAGAGGGCATCAAATCCCATAGAACTGAGTCACAAACAGCTGTGAGCTGCTGTGTGTGCACTGGGAACTGAACCAGGTCCTCTGCGAGAGCAGTCAGTACTCATAACCAGTGAGTCATAGTTCTAGTCTTTTTATTTATCAGTGGATTTGGACTGCTAATATTTTTTCAGAAAATGTTTCTAAAATTGTGGAAAATACTGTTCTGTGGTTTTCTTATAAATGCCTTGCTTTTAGTTTTAGGGTGCTTCAGATCTGAAAGAGGGAAGCAGGATGAATGGTTTCCTCTCCTTTTCTGCCGGATGAATTTGTTTACAATGTACATTATTTTTTCCTCTTGCAGTCCAGGTAGAAAACAATAGCAAAACTACCTGGTCCTGGAATTTTCTTTTAGAAAATCTTTGGCCGCCAAGAGATGGCTCAGCAGGCAAAAGTGCTTTTTGCTACACAATTCCGACAATTCAAGTTTAACCCCAGGACCCACAGCGGAAGGAGAAAAACAACCTTCAAAAGTTGTCTTCTGGGACTGGAGAGATGGCTCAGTGGCTAAGAGCACTGGCTGTTCTTGCAGAGGACCCAGGCTCAGTTCCCAGAACCCACATAGTGGCTAACAATGGTCTGTAACTTCAGTTTCAGGGTATCTGACACTCTTTTCTGATCTCCAGGAACATTGCCTGACACTGGCACATTTACATACATGTAAGCAAAACACATATACATAAATGAAAATAAATGATGCATCTCTCAACTCTCCCCAGCAAAGCTTCCTCACGCAACAGAGGGTGATTAACACAGAAGGCTACAACTGGTCAAAATGTAGAGAATAATAGACAGCAGAGTGTGTGTCCCTGAATAAGACTCCGATATTACACCTCGCCCACCCCAGGGTTCAGGGACCATTGTGGAAGAGGAGGGGGAAAGATTAGAACCACAGGTAGTGCATGACCAGAAGGAAACAGAGTTTTCCAGGCTTCTGGGAACTTGCTCATATGAACTTACAGCAATGGTGACAGCATACACAAGACCCATGCAAACTCAGTCTGACAGAAACCCAACACAGAACTGGGGAAATGGATGGGGAGCCCCAACCTTAGCTGAGGAACTATTGGCAGCTGATCACTGCTAGGTGAAGGAGAATTGGTCTTCCATTAGATGGGTTCACCAGGCTCCAATGGATGAACTCACACCGAGGGATATCTGGGGACACAACCTTGACTTGCTAGGCCTTAACATATATAACAGAATGCATGAAATCCAATAGAAGGGGCTTTAGGGGTGCAGATAAGAGAGAGGGTCTAAATACAACTAAAATGTATGAAATGGGAAAAAATTCAATAAAAATATATATTGAGCCAGGCATGGTGGCTCATGCCTTTAATCCCAGCACTTGGGAGGCAGAGGCAGGAGGATCTTTGTGAGTTTGAGGCCAGCCTGGTCTACATAGTGAGTTCTAGGACAGCTGGGGCTACAGGGAGACCCTGTCTCAAAAAAGACAAAAAAAAATATGTATATATTGAAAAAAAAGCAAAAAAATTTAGTCTTCTGACCATGTACATCATGGTATGCATGCACCCATACTCACACACATACACATGCACAATAATAATAAAGTCAAATAAAATAATAAAATTAAGTCACTTATGTAACAATTGATGTGGGGATAATCAGCTGGTCCATTACTTCTTGAGTGACATTTGGTTGTTATTTTTCAAATAATTTATCATTTTCATATAACTTATCAATTTGATTAGTGGTGTTGTTAATGATATCTCTACCATCCTTTTTTAAAAGTGTTCAATTTTATTTTATGTGTATAGGCATGTACGCCTAGTCCCCACAGAGGCCAGGAAAGGTTGCTAAAGCCCCTGGAACTGGAGTTACAACTGGTGGTTGTGAACTGCCATGTGGGTGCTGGGAACTGGAACCAGATCCTCTGCAAGAACAGCCAGTGCTCTTAGCCACTAAGCCATCTCTTCAGCCCTTTCCCATTATCCTATTAAAGCTGGTAATGTCATTTTAATAATGTTCATTCTCCCACTGATAATAATGGTGATTTGTTCGTTCTCTCTCTCTCTCTCTCTCTCTCTCTCTCTCTCTCTCTCTCTCTTATTCTAGCCAGGAGCTTATTGCTTTTATTGATCTCAAATAACCACTTTTGATTTTATTGATTGCTTTTTCTTTATTACTCTTTTGAATTCATTTATTTCTGCTTTTTTTGGTCTGAGCTTTGACTTGTTCATATTCTGTTATTATGTTTCTTGTGCTTAGTTTACATTTAATATAGCTTTCCTTTCCCAAATTCTTTAAATATTATATTACATTTTAATTTATCTATGTGTATGGGGTGGGGAACGCATGTGGAGATCAGAGGACATCTTCTAGAAGGTGGTTCTCTCCTCCTTTCACTATATGGGTACCAGGCTTGGTGGCGAGCACCTTTACCCTGAGCCATCTTCAGCAGTCCCCTTTCCCAAATTCTTAATGCAGATGTTTAGAATGTTGATTTTAGATTTTTCTACTTTTACATTTTTTTAACATATTATCATTTTATTTTATTTGTGTGAGTGTATTGTCTGCATGTATGTAAGCGCATCTGTGTCATGCAATGCCCACGGAAGTCAGAAGAGGATGTCAGATCCCCTGGAAATGGAGATCTCCTGGAAATGGTGGTTGTTAGCCACCACGTGGGTTCTGGGAAACAAACTCAGGTCCTCTACAAGAGCAACCAGTGCTCTTAACTGCTCTTAACAGTGCTCGCCAGCCCTACTTTTTTAAATTTTTATTTATTTGTTTTATTTTTAGTTTTTTGAGACGGTCTGGAACTCACTATGTATACAAGGCTGGCCTCCATCTCACAGAGATCTGCCTCCCAAGTTCTATGATTAAAGACATTCACCACAATGCCTGGCTTATATTTTCCTACTGTTATAGTGTTTACTGCTATGAATCCCCCTTTAACTGCTTCAGCTGTATCCACACATAAGAAGCATGGTTTCACTCTTATTCAGCTTCAAATGTTTTCTACTTTCTCTTGTGATTTCTTCTTTGACCCATAGATCATTCCAAGATATGTTTGTTTCCAAATATTGGAAAGTTTCAAGGTATCTTTCTGCTATTGACTGCTAGTTTACTGAACTCCATTATAATTGATGAACACTTTTAAGTTTGTTAAAACTTATTGTATGGCCCAGAATATAGTCTGTCTTTTTAAGTGTGTTGTAAACACCTGAAAAGAAAAACTATTATCTTATTAACTAAAGTGTTTGAACATTTATAAGCCACAAGTTGTTGGCAGTCTTTTTCAAGTATCTGTACTAATTGTTTGTCAACTTAGACTTTCAGTTGTTGAGAGAGGGGTGTTACAATTGCAACAGCACTTGTGGAGTTTCCATTTCTCCATTCATTTCTGTCAGTTTCTGCTTCATGCACTTTTACGCCCTGACAATAGATACACACTTAGAATCATTCTGTCTTCTCAATGAATTGACATTTTTATCACTATGAAATTATCTTGTTTCTTAAACTGATATTGAAATCCTCTTCTCCTGAAAGTTTTTCTCTGGCCTCCATACATGCCCCATGATGCCCCACCACACCCCAAATAAATAAATAAGTGTAATAAAAAATATTAAATCTATTATCTTGATTTTTTTCTATTTCTCATTTCAGGTATGTAATGTTTTGTGGTGAGGAAGTTACTATATTTGTATTCTCTTTCTGACTTCTTTTTGATTAAAGGAGTTTTTATGATTTTTGTCTTTCTACTTCCTTAACTGTATGTTTTCATTTTTTCTACATTAACATATTTTTAAAATATTCTATTTATTTTTTTATGTGTAGGAGTGTTTTGCTTGTACGTACATAAGTGTCATGTAATGCCCATGAAAACCAGAAGAGAGCATCAGATTCCCTGGAACCGGAGTTAACAGATGATTGTTAGTTGCCATGTGGGTGTTGAGACCCAAACCTGGGTCCTCTGCAAGAGCAACCAGTGCTCTTAACCACTGAGCCGTTTCTCCAGCCCCTAAATTACATATTTTATTTTGTCACAGTTTAGCTTTCAATAATATTGTTTCACTCCACCAGAAATATAAAGACCCTACAATAATTCACTTCTACTCCTCACTCCTCTAACCTGTGTGATGTTTTATCACATTTTATTTACTTCTCCATAGATTTAGCCCTTTATATGAGAGCTATGATTCTTGTCACTAATCAAGCACTTGTCTGGATTCATATTCTCTGTAGTATAAATGAAGTGTCTGGGCAGGTCTTGGTGAAAAATGAGAATGGAAAGGCGTTTGACAGCACTAGATGAACAGACAGCACCAATGGACAAACAAAACAGAAAGGTTCGCCTGCTTTAAATCTGGGAGAAGACAAATCCTCATCATTTTTCCACAGACTGCCAGACTCAAATACTGAATGTCTAAAACAGTTATTTTTGCAACTTGAAACCACCAGAACTAGGCAAATCAGGAGATGGAAAGTTCTAGCTTTGTTGTGGATATGACTAGTTGGTTTGGAAGCCAGGTGATTCCAAAAAGCTGGGCAGTCATTGCTATTACCTCATTGTCTGAATAAGCAGTCCATTGAATGTGTCCCTTATATACTGTTCAGACATATTGAATGTCATATAGACCCATCGATTGCTCAGAGAACATCTCAAATTTAGAATGACAATCTAACAAAGCCAAAAACAAAGGCTGTTTTACCAAACATCATCCCATCAATTATTTATTCATTTGGAATTTTTAAAATAAAATCCTTTGGCTATAGAACATGGGAATTTGTAAAAAGACTCAACAAAGCTTCTCCCTGTGTCACTATCCCCTATATCCACTCCCACACTGCCATCTGCCCAGACTCCACAGCACAGAACAGAAGAGGACTGGAAAATACCCAGTGTCTCAGCCTTGGCAAGGCTTTAGTAGCACGAACTCCAGGCTTAAGGACCATGTTCCTAAGTCCGCATGGCATCAGCACACTTCAAGGAGAATTTCTGGCATTAAGGAGTCATTGTAAATAAAGTCTTGGGGAGAGTTTTCTGGGGGGGGGGGTTATCAGACAAGTTTTCTCTGATCACCTCTATCTTTCTTCCTCTTCCTCTTTTCCTGTAAACACAATAGAAGTTGAGGGGTGCACTCTGGATCTGATTCTGAGTTCAGACCTCACTTTATCACTTGATCATCATGCCCATAGCATATTACCAATATCTTACTGGTATAGGCAGTAAGGATATTTTATCAAACATCATATTTTACCAAGTCCTTATTTGATTATAAGGATAACGGCCACCTAACTTGTTTATTTTTTGCCTCAGTTTTCTCATCTGTAAAAATGAGAGTAATAACTATTCCAACTATTTAAAAGAATGTGAAATACTGTTTATTAGCGTATACACCTGTCCCCATTTTTAAAATGCATATACAAGTTGACAAGTTGACAGATGCATAGTCATACATATACATATACATACCTACATATGTGTCATCTGTGTGTGTAGAAGAGAGAGAAAGCATGCAATGGGAATCTGGTTTGGTTGAACCGCATCTTGCCGACATTGGCACACAACTAAGCTAAACTGTGGGCCTTATCCAGATTTTTACAGTTTTCTATATGCGTGTGAGTGGTTGTTAAAAATAAAATCATGGGGGCTGAAGAAATAGCTCAGTGGGTAAAACACCTGCAATGTAAGTGTGAGAACCATAATTTGAATCCCCAGAACCCACATAAAAGCCTGGTGAGTGTGGCAGCCTGCCTGTAATGCCAGTGCACAGGAGGTTAAGCCAGAATCCCAGAGAAAGCTGACTAGATCCAGGTTCAGTGAGAGCCCCTCCCTCAACCGTAAGGTGGCAGGCCGTGGAGAAAGATACCCACATCAACCTCAGCTTTCCACATGCATGTGCTCACAAGTAACCCACACATGTCCACACATATACAAATATGCATACACACAGCCAAGCACCACACATACATGTGCAAAAATAAAATAAAATCATGTTTTACCTGAACTGAAGGCACTACACTATTAAATACGAATCATTTTTCAAATTTGAAGGCATTCCTGTGGATCTCTAGCCAGTGTCTATGTTTTCTTCTTTTTAAAATGTATTTATTGGATGGTTGTTAGCTGTCATATGGGTGCTGGGAACTGAATCAGGTCTCTGCAAGAGCATCCAATACTCAATTACTGAACCATCTCCAGTGGTTAAAATTAACCATCATTAATTTTTTATAAAAGAAAAAAAAGCATATGGGACTGGAAAGATGTCTCAGTGGTTAAAAGCACTGGCTATTCTTGCAGATGATCTGGTTCAGTTCCTAGCATACACATAGCAGCCTATGTCTGTAACTCCAGCCCATGTCTGTAACTCCAATTCCAGGGGATCTGACACTTTCTTCTGGCTTCTGTGAGCACAGGCATATATATGGTACACACACAAAAAAAAGCATATGGGACTGGAAAGATGTCTCAGTGGTTAAAAGCACTGGCTATTCTTGCAGATGATCTGGTTCAGTTCCTAGCATACACATAGCAGCCTATGTCTGTAACTCCAGCCCATGTCTGTAACTCCAATTCCAGGGGATCTGACACTTTCTTCTGGCTTCTGTGAGCACAGGCATATATATGGTACACACACATACATGCATACAAAACACCCATACACATAAATTTTTTAATTAATTAATTATAGTAAAATATTTATAATATAAAATTTGCCATTTTGACCATTTTTTATAGCTCAGTAACATTAAACTCATTCACACTGTGGTCCAACTGATCTCCAAAATTCACATGTTTCCTAATGTTTTCAGCAAGCCTGAAAAAGGAGAAATTCAACATGGAGACCAGAGCTTGGATCTCCAGCACCCACATAAAAAGCCTGGCACAACAGCTCACACCTGCAATTCCAGGATTAGTGAGATAAAGACAGGAGGAGCCCTTGTGCTTGCTGGCCAGCCAGCCTAGCTGAATAAACTGAATTGGTGACTTTGAGATTCAGTAAGAGATCCTGTTTCAAAAAGTGAAGTGAAGGGACTAGAGGGATGGCTCAGTGGTTAAAAGCCCTGGCTGCTCTTGCAGAGGACCCACACTCTGTTCCCAGCACCCATATGGCAGCTAACAACCATCCTTATCCCAGTTCCAGAGGAGCCAACACCCTCTTCTGGCCCCCATGGGCATTGCACACACAGGTGCACTTACATACATGCAGGCAAAACATTCATACATAGAATAAAATGTTTTTTAAATGAAATGGAAGGGTTGGAGAAATGGCTCAGCCATTAGGAGCACTTCCTGCCCTTGCAGAGGACTCAAGTTCAGTTCCCAACACTGACATCAGACAACTCACTACCACCTGTAACTCCATCTTCAGGGAATTTCATGGCCTGTTCTAGCCTCTGTGGGCACCTGCACTCATATTTACATACCCACACACAAACACACACATATACACATAATTAAAAATTAAATTAAATTAAATCTTTTCTTAAATGAGGTGGAGAATTGAGGAAAACACCCATTGTCAACTCTGGCCTCCACATGTGCCACACACACACACACACACACACACACACACACATGAACAAAAAAGCTAGTTCATAGAACTTTATATGCTAATAGCCATTGTCACGCCACCTCCAGTGGAGCCCGCGTGAGGAACTCTCCGTGGGTTGAGGCTGAGAAAACTTCAAAGGAAGAATGCTTCCTGGAAATGGCTGTGTTAAAAAGCATGCTGTGTCCTTGGCTGTTCTGCTTTAGTTCTTGTCTTCATTGCTGTCTTTATTCCTGTTCTTTCCTCATAGAGGAACTGCTTTGTACCTACTCAGGTCATTAGGCCCACCTGAAGAGAGACTAGATACAGATGATTTCCTGGGAACTCAGTTGCCCGATATTAGACTTCCTCCAAATGCTCAAACAATAAGTAAAGTAGCTAAGATTAAGCAACTTTGAAGAATTCTAGATAAGTTACAGCAAGAAGAATTATTTGTAAATAATCCCCCTACCTCAGTTCCTAGAATTGACTCAAGGAGATTAAAGGGATATTGAAAGAAGATTGCTGCCTACAGTTAAGACAGACTTTGGAATTGCCTACGAGTTAGGGAGAGGTAAGCTGTGGCATCCCCTTAAGGGAAAGGAGAGCATATTTAGAATCCCCGAGCCCATTGATGAACCACTTCCTCATACAGGAGTTTATGAAGGAAATAATAGATGGGTAAATATTCAAGGATGGAAAGTTTCATGGTATTCACTATAGTTTATGGATAGGTTAGCTAGATCTAGACCACCTTGGTGCCTTTACTACAAGTCAGCAGCAAAGTATACTTAAACAATTACAGGGAGTATAAGAAACATGGAAAGAATGAATGGGGAAATAAGGATTAGAGATACAAGCCTTTGAAGTTATATGGAGTTATTATAAGGAAGATGCTATTTCACAACTTCACTGACCTAGTCATTGGCCTTGGCCACCGAAACCTCAGAAGTAAGATAAAATTGAGAAAACGAAATCATAAAATTACCAACGATGAAATTTATAAGTAGCTGATGTTGCCAAACCACTAAGGGAGAAGGACAAATAGTCTAAGCAGCTGATTAATGAGATAAGAACACTGTGTACTGTACTGTATTGCTTTGATTTTGAATTGTATTTCTAAGAAAATGATTAACCATGAAATCAACCTGATGCTTACACAATCTTGTTCTGTAACTTGTATAAAATCTGAGGCTCCACTTTAGAAAATTACATTCAGATCCCAACCCATCTCTGTGTTGTGTCTGTTTGTCACTCACCGAATCCTTGCCCACTCTCTGATTCCCTGTTTCAGTCGGACTGAGTGCTCCGGTCTGGGCTGGTCCGTCGCAAGCCATGCTGCTAATATCTATGAGAAAATAAACTGTGGAAATAAATTATTAATTTGATAAAATTTACAGATTGACTTGCACTTTACTAATCAACAAAACCTACAACCAAATTCACATAGAGGTATGCTAGACAGTACAAAGCCATAACAAATGTTTCTGTGCATGTGTACATATATGTATCTGTGAGTGTGCCTATGTCTTCATCATATATGTGGATGAATGTGTGGTGTCAGTGTGCATGTGTGTGAACATATGTCATCCAGAGGTCAACCTCAGATGTCATTCCTATGTGCTAGTCACCTTGTTTTTTGACACAGAGCCCCTCACTGGCCTGCAGCTTACCCAGCAAGCCATGCTGGGTGATCAGTGAGCCCCAAGGATCTGCTGCCTTCCCAGCTCTCAGATTACAATCATGTGCTACCATGCCAGCTTTTACCCATGGGTTCTTGGGAAAAAGGTCTTCATGCTTGCAGGGCGAACACTTAACTAACTGAGCATGTCCCCAGCCCTGCAACAAATGTTAGGATGCTTAATTGTCTAGGTGTGTTTATTCTAATGCTGTCATTAACACCACTGTAGTGGAACTTGCAAGCTCTACATGTCCTTGTCATTGACTTCCCACAGAGTCGAGTAGTTTAACTATGTTCCACTCCACAATGACTACATGATATTATTTTAAGTACTCAGTTACTTATTAGTAGTTAGAAAATAAAACAGGCTGTTGAGGTGAAATCAGAGATGTTTATGAACTTTAGTTCAATGATGCTTTGATCTTTGAGAGTATTTTATATATAAATTTAGTCTCCCTTAAAGGCCGGCTTAAGCTGTATCATATCCTATTTTCAACACTAGCGTACTCCTAATCATTATCAAAAAATTGTAAATATAATCATTTTAGGACTTCAATCCCACTCTACATAAAATACTAATCTTGAAAGTCCTATCAGAATTGATGACTGCCCCCTAGCCCAAAGAAATAAATTCAAATTTTTTATTTGATTATAAGGTCAGGGAGAAAATTCTCCCTCCTGCTACTAATAGATGTCACAATCTGCTTTTGGATCGAGCAGACAATTTTCAAATTTATTCACAGAAACATTTCACACCTCCTTCTGTGTCAGAAGTTTAATATGCTTCCCACAACATACCATATCAAATGCATAACTGAAATTGGTTCTGTGATACATTGTTTTAAAATAACAAAATTCTGAAATCAGATTGGTGCTTACTTAAGTCCTGTCCATACTAAAAGATATGGACGGAAACCTTTCATTTATAGCCATGATTACTTTATGCAGAAATAAATCACTCTATTTTTCAGTGCTGATTTTCAGTGTTACAGTTACTTTCCTTCAAAACAGTCTACTGTCACCTACACCACTCACACATTAAAGCTCACCATGATTTAACATAATGTATTTGGTCCATAGTCCACTTGGGCTTTTTATTTGTTATTTGGGGAGGGGGCACCATGGCACACATGTAGCAATCAGGGGACAATTTTGTGGAGTTGGTTCTCTCCTTTCCCTTTTATCAGGAATTTAGGAATCAAACTCAAGTCCCCAGGTTTGCATGGAAAGTACCTTTACCTGCTGAGCCATCTTGCCAGCCCCGACTTGGTTTTTATAATTGGATCCTGTTTTCAGTATCTGCAGAAGTTTTAATATGCCAATTATTTCATTGCAATTTGGGACACATTTTGGCAAAAGTGTTGACATATTTTAGGTTTTCAAATGAAAAATATTGCCAAGCATGGTGACACACACCTGTAATCCCAGCATGCAGGAGGCAGAGGCAGGTGGATCTCTGTGAGATCTAGGCCAGGCTGGTCTACGTAGAGGCTTCCTGGCCAGCTACAGGGAGACCCTGTCCCAAAAAAAAAAAAAAAAATCAAATGAAAAATACTATCTTAAGTGAACTACCTGTCTTCCATCTTGTTTCTAGAGCACTTGGTTTCAGGTAGTGATGACAGTGCTGATCCGTCTGCAGCAGAATGTGTATAGCATTGCTCTGCAGACGTGGAGAAGTGTCTAGAATGAGGGCCTTTCATCCTCTCAGATTGCCAGTTTATTAGTGACACTCAGGGAGCACAGCCCTCTCTCCACAATGCTAATCAGACTATGTAGCCGCTAAATTAGGGAGGTCACTCTAGTACAATGCTAATCACCTGTGTTATCAAAGGGAGACACTTTCTATCTCAGGAAGTTCTCCCTTCCTGCAGTTGACAGACACTGAATTAAACTGGATTAGTCAAACTAGAATTTAAACTCCTGGAACAACTATAAAGATCAGGAGGTACAGTTAGCTCAGACAATAAATCCAGCAGCTCAGCACAAAGCATCAAGACCTAGTGTTCCACACAGCCGCTCTGAGAGCAAATCTTCTCAAGACTCACCCCACTCATGGGCAAACTGTATCCAAAACCCAATCCTGGCAGTTTCAGCCTCCTCATGCAAATCTGTAAGCACAAGTCTCTTTTTAGATTTAAGTGTGTGTGTGTGTGTGTGTGTGTGTCTGTCTGTCTGTCTGTCTATATGTGTGTGTGTCTGTCTGTCTGTCTGTCTGTCCATATGTGTGTGTGTCTGTGTCTGTGTGTGTGTGTCTGTCTGTCTGTCTGTCTATATGTGTGTGTGTCTGTCTGTCTGTCTGTCTGTCTATATGTGTGTGTGTGTGTGTGTGTCTGTGTCTGTGTCTGTGTCTGTGTCTGTGTCTGTGTCTGTGCATTACCCACAGAGGTTAGAAGAGGGCACTGGATCCCTGGAACTGGAGTTACAGATGACTGTGTGCCACTGTGTGTGTGCTGGGAACTGACCTCTAGTCCTCTGCAGGAGCAGTCAGTGCTCTTCACCACTGCACCTCACCTCCAGCCCCTGTAAGCACAATTTTAAAAGCTAATTAAGGGGCCATCAAAATGGCTCAGCAGGTAAAGGTACTTGCTCTCAAGCCTGATGACCTGGGTCCCATCTCCAGCACCCATATGGTGAGAAGAGAGAACTGACTCCTGAAAGTTGTCTTCTGACCTCCTCATGCACAGGCACACAAAAGAAACATATGAAAATGTAATTTTAAAGTTCTTAAAAATAGGCTCATGAACTCCTACCCCTAGCTGAGGAGCTGGCAGTTGATGGCTGCTGAGAGAGTGAGAAGCTGTTTTCTTCATGGATTCAGTCCCTGATAGGCTACCCACGCTCCAGTAGATGATCCTATTCCCATGTATATTCTGAGACCACTAAGTATTGTCAGTGGGTTCAAAAAAAAGAAAAAAAAAAAAGAGCACATGACATTGGAAGGGAAAAATGGCGGGAGGGATGGGGAGGAGGGGGAGGGGAGAGAGTGGGAGAGGATTTTATCTGAATACAGTATACACATGCATACCATTCTCAAACAGTGACATAAATAATGTTTTTTTTAACTAATTAATAGAGCCCTGAAAATCCATAGCAGTTGCTGGAGCGGGGGAGCCATATTCCTCAGTGGCGTGGTAAAATGCCCATGCTCCTGTAAATAGCCCCTCACCCATGCTCCTGTGAGCAACCCTAATGAAACCCATCAGGTTACACACACAAAAAGACATGAAAGTTGAAGGGGGGCTAATTAGTAAGAGAAAGGATCAGCAGGAGAGGGAGGGGGCAAAAGAGGGTTGGGGAGGATGAAATACATTACATATTTGAATGAAAAATGTCATAACAAAACCCGTTTTTATATATGATCAATATATGCTAACAAAAAATAACTTGAAAAGAAAATAATCTAGGGAGATGGCTCAGTGGATAAAGTGCTTGCTGTGTAAACATAAGGATCTGAGTTTAGATCTCCAGCACTCATGTAAAAAAGCTGGGCTTGGAGGCCCATGCCTGTAATTCCAGCATTGGGAGACAGAACCAGGAGAATTGGGGCTTACTGGTTAACCAGCCTAGCTAATTCATGAGCTCCAGTGAGAGACCCTGCCTCAAAAATAAATAAATAATAAATAAATAAATAAATAAATAAATAAATAAATAAATAAATAAATGGTGGAAAGTAATGGAGGAACACAGCTGATACAGGCATGGGTGAATGCAGCTACAGAGAGAGAGAGAGAGAGAGAGAGAGAGAGAGAACACATGCACACCACATGTACTCAAGAGCACACACATGGAGACACACCCAATGTCTCTTTCCAGTTCTTAGTGCCCATCTAGTCAATCAATTACAGTGCACGGGGATGGGCTTGGTACTGTGCAGGAACAGGTGACATGCGCATTCCTGGTGTCAGCCTCACCTGACCACAGGAGTGGAGAAAGAAAGGATTATTCTGGTCCAGAATATTTCCTGTCAGGCCAAAGCTGCAACTGTTCACTATTTTTCATGGGTAGGCAGCCCAGAGACTAAGAGGGAGCTGTGTCTATTTTCCTCAGGAAACTCCATGACCCTCAGATTAGTACAAAATGAAGCAAAGCCCCCACAGCAGAAAGCGTGCATGGCCATCACTGTGAGTATGCGGGTCCTTGCTCCTATTCTGCTATTGCTTAAAGGACTAATTTTTTAAAAGGTGTTTGTGGGGCTGGAGAGATGGCTCAGTAGTCCAGAGCACTGGCTGCTCTTGTAGAGGATCCAGGTTTGATTTCCAGCCCCCACATAGCAGCTAACAACCATCCATAACTCCAGTTCCAGGGGACTCTGATGTCCTCTTACCTCTACGGGCATTGCATGACATGGGTGCACTTACTAACAGGCAGGCAATACACACATACACATAAAATAAAAATACTAAATAAATAAAAGAAATGTGGTTGTTCAGGGTTCATTTCCTCACTGTTTAATAATGCTCACCTAACAGGGCCATAGCCAGGAGAGCCTTGCATTGTGGTTTCCTGCCCCAAATCACCAGCCTAAGATTTTTCAGACTCAATAGAATCCACTAACTCATTCATGCCCTTGAGCCTGTGTAGGCCTCTCTGAACCATCTCATGTTGCGGGTGGGGGGAGGGGGAGCTACTTGGCCTTTAAAGGGTAGGGTAGGAAATCCTGCCATCTGTAGCCACACAGATGAACCCAGAGGCCCACTGTGCTAAGTCAAGTAAGCCAGGCATTGAAAAACTGTATGTTGGCACAGCATATGCAGAATGTAAAAAGACAGAATCAGAAGTTGGAGAGATGACTCAGTGGTTAAGAGCACCTGCTGTTCTTCCAGGACCCAAGTTCACTTCCCAGTTCACAATCACCTATAACTCCAATGCCTTCTTCTGGCCTATGTGGGCACCCATGCATGTGTGGCATACACTCACATAGATACATACATATAAATAAAAATAAATAACAAATCTAAAAAAAATCAGAACCACAAAGCAGAGAGTAGAGTGGTGCTTACTAAGGGCTGAAAGAAGTGGGGAGACTTGGTTAAGTGTACAAAGCTATGTTGGATGGGAGGAATTGGTTCTGAACACCTGCTGTGTGCACAGCATGGTGGCTATGGCTAAAAACAATGTCAATATCCAGTTGTCCCCACTATCTGTGGGGATTGGTTCCAGGACCCCTGGGCTATACCAAAGTCCACAGATGCCAAGTCCCTTCTTCCAAACAGCATTCACATATAACCTACACATCCTCTTAATATTTTAAATCAAGTCTAGATTGCTTATACCACCTACTATAATGTAAAGATTGTGTGTTGTTTCTTGAATAATTACAAGAAAAAATATATACATTTAGTACAGACACAACCAATGCAGAACTAAAGACCTTTTCAATCCTTGTTTGAACCTGTGGATGTAAAATGGGTGGATTTGGAAGATCAACTCCACTGCACATTCAAAAATTGCTAAGAGATTACATATTCTCACCACAAAAATATATGTGAAGTGATGCATATACTAATTAACTTGATTTCATCATTTCACAATGTATAACACATAAAAACATCAGGTAGAGATAGTAAATATATGTCATTTTGATTCATTGATTATATCTTAAAGTTGGGGAATTAAGATTAAATTAAAGGGGCATTTTGTAGTACTGATATACTCATTTAGATATGCTTTTCTGGAACAATTCTTTTGACATGCTACCAATTCATGTATTCAGTCTTTACATTACAGTAGGTTGTATAAGAAAACATTACAACAATATAATTCAGTCTTCACCTATCACTTGTGTTATTACTGTAAATAACTTTGTGTTATTACTGTAAATAACACACCCTGTATACGTTGTTACTGTATTTCTTTTCATCAGTCAAATGTATAAGATTTTAAAATGATAAATTAAAAGAATAAAACAATTATTCCAAGATATTCCCTGATTTCTTTTTCAGTATAGGTCACATGGGATTTTAGTGGCTCACTCGACTTTATTTAGAGAACGCCGTTGGTGAGTCGAGTATGCAAAATGACCACGAGGGGGCGATAGAGCATCATTTTTGGCCATTCGCTATCAGCGCACGCGCAACGTAAATGCTTGGTGCTATGAGAAATCATTACCAACTTCCTTTCCACCGAGAAGTCAGTGACCCTTCCGTCACTAGGCAAAGCAAGCCAGGCAGTGGGCCTCAAAAATCCGTTCTTTAGTTAATGATTTATTGATTTTGCTGCCTGGTACTTTCACTTAATCCTTGGTTTTACATTCTGGAATCTGTGAAAGTGTTTTAAACATTGTAGCTTGTTGCTAGAATTCTGAACAGAGACAACTAAACCTTCCTTGCTTGTCATCCTCCTTCATGGACACAGTGCATGTGTTTCCTGACAAAAGGACTGACCCCCGGGATGTTTAGTTCAAAGGGAAGAAAACAGGAAAGCAGTTTCACAGGAGGAACGAGGCAACCCAGCTGCCTCTCAGCGGAAGCAGTTCCAGCCAGTGACCCCAGACAGGGCCTCTGCTACTCAGCATCGGTTTTAACCAACCCAAGCCACAAGGGAGGCCAGCTGAGAGTTCAGCAGCTGGTCTCTGGCCGCTCAGAGGGTGAGTCAGTCCCCAAAATTTCATATGCAAATAAACCCAGAGTCTATCCATCCCCAGACGCCTGTGTGAGTTCCTGAAAGGGCCAGATACTTGGCAGCTCCTGCTGAGGATTTCGAAGCCTCCAGCTTACTTCACACATGATCTGCTTCAGTGGAAACAGAAAAGGCCATACATAATGCCACGCACTACATATGTGTACCTAGATGTTGTTGTGCCCAGAGAACAGACCCCCAAGAATAACCACGGAATCCAGAGGGCATGCAAGAACAAAGAGTCTTTATTCAGGCTTAAACTGGGGCTCTCAGACCTCACCAACGCAATGGATCTGTGCTGAGAGCCCTGATTGCAGGGGGAGAAAGCCTTTTATAGGTTTTAGACCAAGGCAGGAGGGGAATAACAGAGTTACATCTTGATTGGTCCGAGGAGCCCATGTGTGCCAACACACTTTTGAATTGATTGGTTACAAGGACTGCAGTCCTGGGGGTTTCTCATTGGCGGGTGCTACCCTCAGAGCTATGGAATGTGCTGACTGTTATCTGTGAGGTCAGAAGTCTCTGTTCTTACCTTATAAGGCTGCTATATGCCTGGGCTTGCTTGATCTATAGCCTCCTGGGGTGGGGGTAGTAGGTGGAGATTACGACATGCCTGGACAGGTCCAGGATTGCCTGAAGCAACTAGTCTAAATGGGGGTCAGTGCAGTTTGTCCTCTCAGCCTAGCAATCAAGCGGTTTACAGAAGCGAGAAAGAGCCATTATTCCTAAAGAGGGGCAGGAGTCTCAGGAGTCCAGGGCAGGGGGCCACAGAGGAGGGTTTCACATTTCCCCCTCTCCTTGTAACTTAGAGAAGACCCAATCATGGGTCTAGGTTGGGGTCCCTAATAGGGGGTTCTAAGGGCTGACACTGGGACCTTAGGACCATGAGTTGTACCATACTCACTCGTTCTTTAATGAAGGCAACCAGCCGATTGACGACACATGGCCCAATAATTATTATTAACAGAAGGAGGATTATAGGTCTGGCTAAGGCAGAGACTAAGGTGGTGAGCCAGGGAGACCAATTAAACAGTTGCTCATACCATCCAGGGTCCTTTTGTTCTCTATCCCTGATATGTTTCCTGAGCAGAGCCAAATCTCTAATCACTCCAGAGCGGTTAGCATAAAAGCAACATTCTTCTTTTAGGGCTGCACACAAGCCCCCTTGTTGAATAAGAAGGAGGTCAAGACCTCTTCTATTCTGTAAGGTGACCTCTGATAGTGAGTTTAGGGATTATTCTAATTTAGTTACAGACTGTTCCAGACTCCTGAGGTCTGCGCCAATCGCTACCTGGAGGGCTCTGTAGTTTTGGTCCTGTAAAATTAAGGCCGAGGTGCCCACTCTGGTCGCTCCAGCTATACCTAGACCAATTAAGGAGGATAACAAAATGGCCGCAGTCCCTATGGGTCTCTTAGTTCTGAGGGCAGAAAGGGGTGCATAGGCTAGCTCCATCTGGGTCTCCCCATAGTAAGTCATCTTGGGGAATAACTGTACCATGACACAGTAACCTTTTATGTTATTCAGGACAGTCCGGTGAATGCAGGGGGTCAAACCAGTAGAGCAAGCCCACCATCCAGAAGTGGCAGAGTAATAAGTACCATTTGAAACAGAGACTACATGATTACATAGCCCTGAGGGTACCTAGGCACCAGGGGGCAGGGCACAGGTCCCTGCCCCAGTTACTTGCTGGAGAGAAAGTTTTCCCTACTGTCCCCAGGTGCATTGGTTACTATTAACTCAGGAGTAATTACCTACTACAGCTATGCCCACATAGAAGGGTGGCTGAGCACTCAGACAAAGCCAGCACTCTACAGTTAGGTCCGGCTTGGAGGCATTGAGCACCTTGAAAGTGGAGGTGACCAGTGGCCAAATAGGTTGGTCTGAGGGTGAAGCTGTAGGTGTCCCCGCAACTACTGCTGCTCTCTGAAAGACTGTTGTACTTTCCCTCAGAGGTGGGGGCTTAGGGCTGGGGTTGGATTCTAGGGGTACTAAAACTGGGTGGGGGTCAACACCTTGGGGTACCGGTGAGGTGGGGGTTTCCTTTCTGAGGATGATAGTGAAGAACCCCCATGGTCTTGGGTTGAGAGTTCTCAATCCCCAGGTTTTTCCTACCTCCCAGGTGGTATCTCTTTTTCCTGCATCAGTAAACACCACCTTAACAGGGTTGCAGCCTGTTTTCCTAGGACATGTTCTAACTTTCTGCCTGCAATAAATGGCATCAGGGGTGTTGTTATGGATAACCTTAATAAGATCATCTTTAATGGGGGCTGCTCCGTAGATGTCCCCTGTACTCACACAGTCCCAGGATTTACGAAAATAATCACTGGCTCCCCCACATCGTTTTCCCCAGTCTCTACCTCTGCTCCCAGGACAGACATAGTAATAAGCATGGCATAGCCCCCCATGGCTCTGTCCAGGGAGTAAGTGTTGGAGATCGAAGCCTAGCTCTGGGTGCCAGGTGTTTAGCAGGGCGATCTTGGATGTCTGGACCAGGATGTTTCCAGTAGAGGTGTCTAGGAGCTGCCAGGTGAGATTGTAAGGTTGATGAGGGTCAGCAGTTATACATACATTCATTCCAAACAGCAGAGTAAATATCAAGAGCGGCACAGCCTTAGCTTGAGGGGATTGTCTGCGTGCATTCTTGTGGACTTTCCATGTTGTTGGATCCAGCATAGAGGTCGATGGAGGGCGATGGTTGTCTGGGTCTGGGTAGGAACTTGCTAGTCATACATGAGTGTGATGGATCCAGGTGGCAACTCCATCTACCTTCACCGCAGTTGGGGTTGTCAGGAGCACTACATACAGTCCTTTCCAGTGAGGTTCCAAGGTCTCTCGGCGGTGTCTGTGGACATAGACCCAATTGCCAGGCTGGTAGTTGTGTGGGGTAGGAGGGGGGCAGTCTCATAGATAGCTTTCATCCGGAGCCATACATCCCTATGCGCCCAAGCCACCGCTTCTTCAGCCACATTGAAGTCCCAATTCGGCCTAACAAGGGGAAAGGCTTCATCTATCAGGGCCTGATTGGTGGTGGGATTCCCATCCACCCCAGGGACCAGCTTGTGGGCTTCAACCAGGATCCAGTCTCTTTCTTCAGTGGTGAACAGGACCTGCAAAAGCTGCTGAATATCATCCCAAGTGGGCTGGTGGGTAAACAAAACAGATTCTAGCAAATCAATTAGACCTTGGGGCTTTTCAGAAAATTTAGCTGTCTGCAGCTTCTAATTGTAGAGGTCACTAGTTGCAAATGGCCAATACTGCATCTGTTGGTCCCCTGCTTCAGTGAGCGGCCCCACAGCCCAGAGGGGAAGGACAGTAGAGTCTTCAGCCATGGCTGCCCCCTTTGGACCCTCCTCCATGTCTGGAGAGGGTGTTCTCCCACCTCCTGGGGTGGGGCTGCCTCTGCCTCCCCTGGGGTGTCCTGAGGCTCTGCTTGTGGGACAGGCTGATGGGGGGGTGGCTCAAGCAGAAGTTCTTCCCCTGTGCCTCCTTGCAAGACAGGGTAGAGAGGGGCAGATGGTCTGGTTTCATTTCTCTGCCGCTCAACCTCACGCAGGGTGAGGATGGTCAGCTTTGGGCCAGTGGGGGGAGGAGGACGGAACAGCTTTAACCATTTTGGAGGTTCCTCCACCATAACCTGCCAAGTCGTGATGTAAAGGACCTGATCAGGGTGGCCTGGACGGCCATAAATTATATCCTTTACTCTGTAGATGGTGGGCGGGTCAAACATCCCCTCTTCAGGCCAACCAGCCCCAAAGGTTAGCCATTCATTTCTGCAAAACATAAAGAGCTTCCCTTTCTTTACTCCTAACCCCAAGCTATCAGCCTGGGCTTTGAACACCGAGAAGAGATCCTGGAAAAGGCTAAGAGGAGTTACTTGGTTCTGTGTCATCTCTTCTAATGCAGTAAGAGTCACAAACACAACAAAAAGCACAAACACACAGAAAAACAACACACAGTTAGTTGGCGCCTTAAACTGAAAATAGGACGATGGCCTCTCGCCTCCTGGTGGGCGCAACCCGCTCCGCCCTTCCAAATTTACCAAGGGGATCCAATCCCCACCAGGTGGGTCTAGGACATCTCCTGAGTCCCACATCCTGGGGCCTTACAGCGCATCCACCTCCAACAGCCAACAGGCAATCTCAAACTGGGCCCAAAAATCAGATGCGTGCAAATACAAAAGACACAAAGACAAGAGACACTCACCAATCAGATCAGGCAGACTCAGCACTCTGGGGTCCCATGGGGGGGGTCTTGGGGATCCCAGACAAGTCCCCAAATGTTGTGCCCAGAGAACGGACCCCCAAGAATAACCACGGAATCCAGAGGGCATGCAAGAACAAAGAGTCTTTATTCAGGCTTAAACTGGGGCTCTCAGACCTCACCAACGCAATGGATCTGTGCTGAGAGCCCCGATTGCAGGGGGAGGAAACCTTTTATAGGTTTTAGACAAGGCAGGAGGGGAATAACAGAGTTACATCTTGATTGGTCTGAGGACCCCATGCGCGCCAACACTTTTGAATTGATTGGTTACAAGGGATGCAGTCCTGGGGGTTTCTCATTGGCGGGTGCTACCCTCAGAGCTATGGAATGTGCTGACTGTTATCTGTGAGGCCAGAAGTCTCTGTTCTTACCTTATAAGGCTGCTATATGCCTGGGCCTGCTTGATCTATAGCCTCCTGGGGTGGGGGTAGCAGGTGGAGATTATGACATGCCTGGACAGGTCCAGGATTGCCTGAAGCAACTAGTCAAAATGGGGTCAGTGCAGTTTGTCCTATCAGCCTAGCAATCAAGCGGTTTATAGAAGTGAGAAAGAGCCATTATTCCTAAAGAGGGGCAGGAGTCTCAGGAGTCCAGGGCAGGGGGCCACAGAGGAGGGTTTCACAATGTCGCCCAAGAAATTTTACTTGCATTTAGTTTTGTGATTTTCTACTCGATGTCTAGAAGTCACTTGTGTCGATTTCAGAAGGGTTAGTCACAGATGGGACACTAGGATAAGAGGAAGTGTTTCTCCTTAAAGGCCCTTTAGTCCTTAGGAGGCGGAGTTTCCCCTAAAGTTAGCAAAAGGGCCAAACTCGGACCTCTATTCAGAACCCCGAAGCATGTGGTTCTCGGGGAGAGGAGACCACACAGCCACTCCTCAGAAGCCTGTTGCCTCCTGGAATGACCAACCACCAAAAGAGCTGAGAGAGAGCTAAGCTGTAAAATTTGGAAACCCATGAGTCCAGGGAAAGAAACAGGAGATCCCATCCTTCCTCCAGGACCACAGTGACTCTCACAAATGGCAGTCAGCATGAGACCAGCATCTCTCTGTCAGACTAGAGGTCCTCTTTAGCCAGGACCACCACTGCCATAGTGAGAAACTTTAGCTCTAAAAACAAGTGGTTGCTGGGTCCAGCCCGAGTTTCATGGTCCCACCAACTCCTGAGGACTGCATCTGCGGAGGATGGGCCACTTCCCTTGTAGGGTCCCAGGAGAGGTTAGAATTGACCCTGACTGCCTCATGGTGCAGCAGGGAGGAGCCATTGCACTGACTCAGCCTTGGCCTTGCCACCTGGCCACCCCCTGTCCCCTACCAGGACTCTAAAACCCTTGGGGTCATAAACAACTGGGGAGGGGTAACCCCAAAAGGAAATATTGGCTTCTCTGCTAGTCAAGAACATATGACTTTGGGTTAGCTTTAATTTTTTAAGACATGAAATGATACTTGCAATTCAACTTTGTAAAATAACACACTAAAAACACCCAGAAAGATACTCTGCCTGCAAACCAGGTCTTCCCAGGGCTTTTCTTGATGCCAAGCTCAGCCTAAGAAAGCCTCAGAGGCAGATAAACAGAAGAGCTGGGGTGCCCAAGCCTGCTGCCCAATGCTCTAACCTGTTAGACTTGAGAGCACTAGTCCTGCTTTAAAAAACTCCATATTGCTACATGGATGAGCTAGGGAGAGCATAGCTAGTTCTGCCATAAAATTTACCATAACTTGGGGCTGGAGAGATGACCCAGGGGTTAGGAGCACTGGCTGCTCTTTCAGAGGACCCAGATTTAGTTTCCAGCTCCCATGTGGCCCCTAACTCCAGTTACAGAGGATCCAATGCCTTCTTCTGGCCTACACAGGCACCATATAAATGTGGTACACCTACATACATGCAGGCAAAATATTCATACACATGAAATAAAAACAAATAATTTTTAAACTACTGAATCATATAGATGCATATATCATAACAAACCATGCAAGCTAGTTTCTAGCTTGGCTAGCTAAGACCTTGGGCAGATGCTCTGAACCAAAATTGCTGATGACTATTAAATTTACAGAGGCAGAGTCTTGACTTGAGTGATTTCTAAGGGCTCTTGCAGCTAGAGAAGTCCTCTATTCTGACCAAAAATAAGCATCAAGTATATGACAAATTAAAACAGACTTACAGCAGAGCTGGGGTGTGGCTTAGTGGAAGAGCTTGCATCCAGCAGCAAAGGGCATGTGCTGCCATTACCTCATATTGCATGCACCTGTTATGGACAGAGTGCTGTTCCCTGGTGCCATTGCCAGGGTTACACACTGTGACTCGTCAATTGCCCTTCGGGAATAACTATTCACTGTTTAGTCATATATTGGTGAGAATTTACCCCCATGTGACCACTCAAGGTATTGGATACTTAGAGAACTGAGAACACAAATAATTTAGAAAAGTGAGACATTTCATTTGACAAGGAGGCCTGTCAGACACCTAGAAGGTTCTGGAAGGTAATTCAAAGTAGAGATTGCAAACAAGCTGTTGTTTTTGGTTAACACAGAACATGTTTAATTGAATGTTTTGCCAACATTTTTGACATTTTCTATTAAGAATCCAAATTTTCACCCGGGCTGCACATGTCCACCTAACCATAATTATGGAACTGAGAAGCCATGTCCTAGCTCTAAGTCCTCCATTCCATGTAGTTGTATTACTTTAGCTTGCTGCTTCATTACCCATTCTTCACAGGTGTCTGGAGTTGACACCTTGTCCCAGAGGCACTGAACTGGAAGAGGGAGAAGAAGGTACTGGAAAGTGAGGTAGAGAAAATCATAAAGGAAAACAGACAACCTCTCATAACTTAAAATGTTGCAAATGAATTGTCTAGATTCAGTGCAATTAAGAATCCAACCCCAGGTTGGGAATATAGCTCAGTAGTAGAACACTTGCCTCACTTGTAACAAGCCCTAGATTCAGCATAAGTAGGAACTTAACTCCTCAGGGGAACCTGAGATTTTTAAATCATTAGTGCAAAAATTTCATTTTTATAGTTTTATTGAGTTATAATTTACAAATGAATATAATTAAAGAGCCATCAAGATGGCTCAGCAAGTAAAGGCACTTGCTAGCACGTCTGATGGTCAGATCTGAGTTCAAACCTTAGGACCCATATCGTGGAAAGAATTGACTCCTGCTTGCATGTGTGCGCGCACACACACACACACACACACACACACACACACACACACAAGCAAATAAAAAATAAAAATAAATCTGACCCAGTCTAAAGAAAGCCTCATGCATAACAAGGATTCCAATGTCCTGTGGAGCTGTATGCACAGAGCACTGAAAGTGACCCCAGAAGCCCCCGACTTCCGATCTACATGCCTCGTGCTGTTCTGTGGCCTCACATCCTCGTCATCTCTAGATTCTCCCCCCACTCCATTTTCCCAACAAAGCTCTCCAGATCTTGGTCTTGAAGCTCGTTCTTGTGTTCCAAGGTTGATTTCTGTTGGGAACTCTCAGGCTCCTGTTATGTGAGTCACAGTGGCCAGTCACTGTTAAAGTTTCCCTGAAATACAAATAGCTTATCTGGTCAATACTGTTACCTGTCTCACTACTGGATTCAGAGCAGCTGAGATCACTCAGAATCACCTCTGGAACTTTACTCAAGCTCAATATATGTACACTAACATACTCCACCTGTAGAAAACAGAAAATATGATCCAAGAAATGAATAGAAAAGCTAGCCCAGGCCTAAGGGGTAAGATGACTCAGAGGACAAAAGTACTTATTAAACAATCCTGATGCCTGAATTCCCTCCTGAGGTCTATGGTATAAGGAAAGGACCAATTCCCAAAAGTTGTCCTCTGACCTTGACACAGGTGCACTCACACATATATCATATATCACATACTCAATAGTAATTATTGTTATTAATTTAATTAAATATAAAATTTTAATTGAATTTTTGCAAAGTTCACACAATATATTTTAATCGTACTTAGATCCCTTCCTATATCTGTACCCTCCTTTCTAACCTCCCACCAAATTTTTGTATTTTTATATTACATATATTATAGTATGTATATATATCATATTTATGCTTCATATATATATATATATGAAGACCTGTAGAGTCAGGTTTGTGTCCCCAAGTTCCCTTTGGTGTGAGTTCATCGACTGGAGCCTGGTCAACATATTAAGAGTCTCCCCCTTAGATGAGACTGAATCTTCCCTTCCCAGTAGTCATCAGTTGACAATAGTTCCTCAAGTAGGATTGGAGTTTCTTAACCACTTTCCCATGTCTGTGCTGGGATTTTGTCTGGCTTAAGCTTATGTAGGGCTTGTCCATTCTGTCACCATTGCTGTGAGTTCATATAAGTAATTTCCCAGCCGTCTGGAAAAGTCTGTCACCTCTGGCTCTTACAATCTCTCTATCTCCTATTCCACAGTGATCCCTGAGCCTTGGGAGGCAGAGGTTTGACATAGATGTCCTATTCAAGGCTAAACAGTCTGCAGCCTCTTGTTCTCTGTATGTTGGCCAGTTGTTGTTCCCTGTGTTGATCACCATCTGCTGCATAAGGGTGCTTTTTTGTTGAGAGTTGAGAGGTGCATTTATGGGTATAATAATAAGTCACTAGAAATCAGTTTAATACTATATCTGTTTAACAGAATAGTTATATTAGGCTTTCTCCCATGGTCTGTGACCTGTCTAGCCTGGGGTTCTTAGGCCTGATATCAGTGTCAGGTATGGGCTCCATCCAATGAAGTAGTCCTTAAATCCAATTAGAAAGTAGTGGGTTACTCCTATTATATTCATGGCATCATTGTACCAATGGGCATATCTTACTAGGCCAGTTGGTAGGATTCACAGTTGGGTAAGGTTCATGCTAAATTTTCTCTCAGATAGCTTGCAAACCAGTTTCCAGAAGTATGAAAGCTAGCCAGAAGAGATGAGGCTTTGAAGTCAACAGCAGCTTGATTTCTCCTTGTTTGTCCTATGGCTCATGTATGCAGTGTCTTCAGCAATAGGGTATTGCCGTGAAGTTCTCATGGGTAACCAACAGCAGGGGTAATGGCCAGTATTGTTTGAGACTCTATGGGATCCCTGGTCAACAGCTTCAAAAGAGGGAGTCCATTCCTGGCACTGGCTTTTTATTTTGCAAGCTTATGGTGTCTAGTAGAGGCGTTTCCATACAGCTTTTTCTAAAGGCCTGTAGTGTTAGTTATCATTGCACACACACAATAATAATAATAACAAATTAAATATAAATAAAATTTGAACAAGCTAGTTCCAGTCTTACAATAATATGTTGAGGTTTCACGCAGAAACATATAAAAACCTTCCAAAGGGCAAGTTGCCCAACAAGGCTATCTATATTTGCAAACATAAAACCTTCTAGAAGAAAACAGCTCTCAATTCAAAATTTTAAAATTCACAAAATCAGAAGTACCAAGAACAAAAGTCAGCATACACAAGTAAATAACAAAGTCTCTATCCCAAATGCCATTTTAAAAAAAGAAGCTGTTTCAGGGCTAGGGATGTGGCTCAGTTGCATGAAGCCCTGGGTTTGATCCCCAGCACTGAATAAACTGGGCATGGTGGCACACACTTGTAATCCTAGCACTTAGGAGGTGGAGGTGATTGGGAGTTCAAGGTCATCTCTGCCTACATAGGGAGTTCCAGCCCAGCTGAGGTTACATGAGACCCTGTCTCAAAAAAAATACAAATAAAAAATAAATGAGCCATCTGAATTTGAATAGTCGATAAACATTATGAAAAGAAACAAGTGTGATTTAAAGGGGTTTAACAAGAGAAGCTATGAAAAAGATTGTTATTCGTAGTGGTTTGAATGAGTGTCCCCCATAGGATCCAAGTACTTGAACATTTTGTCCCCAGTTGGTGGTGCTGTTTTGGGAGGTCTTAGAAGGTGTGGCCATGCTGAAAAAAGCACATCACTGGGGGAGGGCTTAGAGAGTTCTTAAGCCTTGCCAGATCTCCAGTCACTCTCTTGCTTGCTGTGCCTGATTGAAGATGTGAGAGCTTAGCTTCTGCTGCTCCTGCTCCAGCCACCTCCAGCCACCATGCCTCCCCACCATGATGGACTGTAATTCCCCTGGAACTGTTAAGTTCAAATAAACTCTTCCATCTATAAACTGCTTTGGTCACTGTTTCTATCACAGCAACAAAAAAGTAACTAATACATTATTGAAATAAAAAATTTCAATCAATGGGATAAACCAACAGCTGAGTAGAGTGCAAATACAGTAAACATTAAGAAAGCCTTGAGGGGGGCTGGAGAGATGGCTCAGTGATAAAGAGCACTGGCTGCTCTTGCAGAAGAATCAGGTTCAGTTTCCAGCACCCACATTGAGGGGCTAGCAAGATGGCTCAGTAGATAAAGGTGCTTGCTGGCCTGAGTTTGGTCCCCAAAACCTACATGGTAGACAAAGAGAACTGGCGCCCTTGAGTTATCCTATGCCCTTCACACATGTGCTAACACACACACACACACACACACACACACACACACACACCAAATAAATGTAAATGTAAAAAAAAATCTTTTAAATGCATTGAGGAATTTAGAAGGCAGAAAGCACAAAGAATTTAAAAGGTGGAAAATAAGAAAGAGAAATGAGATACAAAGGATGAAAAAGAAGGTCCCTCATGCTTCTGAGGGTTCTAGATATGGTTCACACAGCAGTACTGTGTAGCAGTGAGAAAAAATAAATTACAAGTCCATGCAACAGGGATGAATTTTATGAACATTATATTGAATAAAAATAAACGGAAGAATACAAGAGTTCATTTTCACATGGCTCAGAGACAGAGGGTTGGTTCCAGAGCCCCTACCCTACCAGGACTGCAAAATCTGACTATTCTCCAGTTCTTTATATACAACAGTGTCATGGTTGCATTAAGCCTATACATATCATCCCATATACTTGAGATCATCTCTAGATTACTTAGAATATTGGACACAACATCAAGTTGTATCTAGTTATTGCACCATTTCTTTAAAGGAATTGTGGCAAGGGGACATCTCTGTATGTTCAGTATAATTACATTTTTTTTCCAAGTGCATTTGATCTGCAGTTGGTTGAATGTGAAGATGTGAAACTCTCAGACACTGTTTATGTGAAACTCTCAGACACTGTTTATGTGTTTTCAAGAGACACAGGACTCGGAGAGACTAAAACTAAAGATATTATTGTTCAACTACTAAGGAAAAGAAATGAGTAATTACCTGTGGTAGGCAGGATGACCCTACCAAAGATTTCTATGTCCTAGTCTCCAAGACTTATGAATATGTCAGGCCCCATGGCAAAAGGTGCCAAGATTGCAAAGAATGAAGGTTGCTGATATCCTAACCCGGATGATCAGGGAGATGCAGCACAAGCTACAGGGTCATGAGAAGTGGGAAGGGTGGAGACAAGAGTCACCCAGATGACTGTGAGTATAAGGCACACAGAAATATGTAACATTGCTGGTCTTGAAGACAGGGGAAAGAGAAAAACCAAGGGATGTAGGGTGGCCTTTAGAAGTCAGAGAGGACAAAGAACTAGGTCTGCCTCAGAGCCTCCAGAGAAGAACACAGCTCTTCTAATGTACAGAACCATAATAATAAACCATGGTGTTCTAAGCTACCATCATTCATGGTAAATTGCTGAAATAACAATAAATCCCTTATCTGAAATACCTAAACGTATAGGTGTTTCAGATTTGGTGAGAGAATTTTGGAGTTTTTGTATTTAAATAATGAAATATCTTGGAGAAATGGAACCAAGTCTAAATACGAAATTGATCTTTCATATGTACTAGGTACACACAGCCTGAAGGCAATTTGTGTGATGTTTTTAATCATTTCCACACAGAACAAGTTTCCATGGAATTTTGTGAAACAGAGTAAGATTTCTGTGGAATTACATCAGTGCTCAAAAATTTTCAGATCAAAATCAAAAGTCCAAAGACTTTTGTATTGGGGTGCTAAACTTATAATATATAATGAATATACAAATGTAAAGTGAAATGAACTTTGTATTCAATAGAATAAGTATAAACTAGTTAATAGTGATCACTAACTCTGAAGTTGTAAGAATGTGGAGCCTACATATCCTTAAATAACATTCATTAAAATATACAAAACAGGGCTTGCAAGATGACTTAATGGGAAAAGGTACTGGCCACCAAACCTAACAATCTGAGTTCAGTCCCTGGGACCCATGTGAAAGAGAAAGAAAACCAGCTCCTGCAGGTTGTCATCTGACCTCCACACACTTGTGCTGTGGCACTTACATGAAAATAAATAAAAAATAAATAAATACATAAATTTTAAACAAAGTGTATGAAATAAGCCCTCCATGATGGCCCACACTTATTTTCCCAGGACTTAGGAAGTAGAGACGGGAGAATCAGAAGTTCAAGGCCTGCCCTAGCTACATATCAT
Organism: Nannospalax galili; assembly: GCF_000622305.1. NCBI lineage: Eukaryota > Metazoa > Chordata > Mammalia > Rodentia > Spalacidae > Nannospalax > Nannospalax galili. The sequence continues at coordinate 1,650,243 of NW_008359681.1, read as the reverse complement.
TTAAAGCCAGCCTGTGCTACATGAGACCCTGTCTCAGAAAATGAAAGCAATTAGAAAATAAATAAGACATATAGAACAAAATAAAACTGCCACTAGGAGAGACTGGAAATTCAGCCAGCATGGTTGGATACTTTAACAGCCTTTTGGTAACAGATTCAACAGTCAAAAAGATGAGAGAGAGGCAGAAAATCTAAACACACAATTGCAACTCTAACACTGAAATCAGAACCTAATGAACGTTTTTACTCTTTTAATGGAAAATGTCACACGGCATCTGTAAAGCTTCAAAAATGTAAAATCTTACTCAGGAGGCAGAGGCAGGCAGATCTCTGTGAGATCAAAGCCAACCTCATCTCTTGAAGAACAGCCTGGTCTATATAGTGAGTTCCAGCCCAGCTGGGGCTACAGGGAGACCCTGTCTAAAAAAAAAAAAAAAAAAAAAAAAAAAAAAAGTAAAATCATATGATTTCTTTTATTAATTCTTATTTATTACTATTGATTGTGTTTGTGTGATAGGGAAGGTGGAGGTAGGTGGGACATGCATATGCCATGGTGGAGATCAGAGGACAATTTTCTTGAGTCAGTTCTCTCTTTCCACCTTTACATGGGTTCCAGGGATCAAACTCAGGCTGTTAGTCTTATGCAGCAAGTGCATCATCCATTGAATCATCTCACTATCCCCCATGTTTTCTTTTTAATAGCTTAGATATACAGTACTATGGGGAAAATTCTAGTATAACCACAAAATTCAGAGTAATGTCAACGTCAAAAGACTATGTGATTGTAGTAATTATCTAAGCTAGAACAACTGAAAATTTGTGAGTTCAACTCAAATTGATGGGCCACAGCTGTGAAGAAGGCTCATCCACTTTGATATAGGTCTGAGATTATGTCACCACCACTTGAAAATAGCATTAAAAAAGTCGAGGGTATTAGTTCACACCTAATCCCAGCACTTGGGAGGTGGCAGCAGAAGGATCAAGAGTTCAAGGCCAGCCGTATCTACATATAGAGTTCAAGGTCAGCCTAGGCTACATGAGATTCTGTCTCAACAAACAAATTTATCCACTTTGATATAGGTCTGAGATTATGTCACCACCACTTGAAAATAGCATTAAAAAAGTCGAGGGTATTAGTTCACACCTAATCCCAGCACTTGGGAGGTGGCAGCAGAAGGATCAAGAGTTCAAGGCCAGCCGTATCTACATATAGAGTTCAAGGTCAGCCTAGGCTACATGAGATTCTGTCTCAACAAACAAATTTAAGAGTATATTATATTATATTATATTATATTATATTATACATGTAGGTCTTTGTCTTTTTGAGACGGGGTCTCCCTCCTGCCTCTGCCTCCAGAGTGCTGGGATTAAAGGCACGTGCCACCACGCCCTGCCAAAAAATATTTTTAGTTCATCAGGCTTTATCAGAGGTATGCCTGATATTTACAGGTGTGATGGTTTGAATGAAAATGTCCCCCATAGGCTCCAAGTATTTGGACATTTTTGTCCCCAGATGATGGCACTGTTTTGGGAGGTTTTGGAAGGTGTGGCTATCCTGGAGGAAGCACATCACTGGGGGTGGGCTTAGAGAGTTCTTAAGCCTTACCAGATCTCCAGTCACTCTCTTGCTTCCTGCCTGATGATGTGAGAGCTTCATTTCTGCTGCTCCTGCTCCAGCCACCTCCAGCCACTGTGCCTCCCTGCTATGACGGACTATAATTCCCCTGGAACTGTAAGCTCAAATAAACTCTTCCTTCTATAAACTGCTTGGGTCAGTGTTTCTATCACAGCAACAGAAAAGTGACTAATACAACAGGGAACCAAAAAAGAAAGTTTGAGACAACAAAAAAACCCAAAAACTTGACTCTGTTTAGAAACCTCAAAGAAGTTAGCCAAATTGAAAATGTCTGGTGAATGACCATTAAAAAATGATGTTTGTGCCAGGTGTGGTGGGGCATGACTTTAATCCTAGTACTCAAGAAGCAAAGGCAGAGGGGGCTCTCTGAATTTGAGGCCAGCCTGGTCTACATAGTGCATTCCAGGCCAGCCGGAGCTACAGTGTGAGATTCTGTCTCAAAAAAAAAAAAAAAAAAGATGGAGAGAGAGGGACTGGACTGGAAATGTAGCTCAGTAGCAGAGTGCTTACTTAGCATGTATGAGGCCCTGTGTTTAACCACAGCATAACATATATAAATCAGGCACACCCATAATCCCAACATTCAAAAGATAGAGGCAGGACCAGCAGTCCAAGGTCAGACTGGGCTATATGGGAGATCTTGTCACAAAAAGAAAATATATAAGGCACATAGGTGAACATCGTATCCCACAGGTATTGGTCAACTTTTCATCACAACACAAAAATCCTGCAGCAGGATAGTTAGGAAAAAAAGAGGTAGCTGGGTTTGGTGGTGCAGGCTTACAATCCCACCTAGTTGGAAGGCTGAGGCAGGAGGATCACAAGTTCAGGGTCTGCCTGGGCTATATAGAATGTTCAAGGACAGAGTAAGAAACTTAACAAGAACCTGTCTCAAAATGAGAAATTTAAGGGCTGTGGATATAACTCAGTGGTAGAGTATATGCCCATCATGTGTGAGGCCATAGGTTCAATCCCAGCAGAGAAAGAGAGAGTGAGAGCAGAGCAAGAGGGAGAGCAAGAGGGGGAAAGAGAGAGAGAGAGAGAGAGAGAGAAGCAGAGATGGAG
>NW_008359681.1:1643142-1647102 GCF_000622305.1 Nannospalax galili | reverse complement strand
GAGAGCAAGATGGGGAAAGAGAGAGAGAGAGAGAGAGAGAGAAGCAGAGATGGAGATAGGGAGTGACTGATTCAGCTCACAATTTTGAAGATTAAAGAAATTATATTCAGAATCAGGAGACCTGATTCAGGCCGAATTCAGGCTTTAGAATAACCTTCTCATCAGATGTATCAAGGAACCTCCTAAGTGCAACCTTCTAGAAGCCCTAATGACCTAAAGGCCTCTAACTAGGCCCCAGGTCCCAAAGGTTTGGCCACCTTCCAGTAGTACCAGCCTTCAGTCCTCATGCACTCTCTGGGATCCTCAAACAAGACTGGAACTACAATCCTGAACAGGTGGAGGCATTCATCCCTAGTGGGGAGTCCTCTTGGAATCAGTCTTCTTCTCCCTAGCTGATTTCTTTGGCCTTGTGAAAGAGGCAAAGTATCCCTAGAAGGTGAATGAGGCAGAGCAATGTCACATTATGATGATGCTTGAACAGAGACAGCCTGGCTTTTAGCATCCATTGAAACCAAGAATGGAGCCCTATATGTTCTGAAAACGCATCCCTTCAGATTTCTCTTGGAGCTATACTCTCAAAACAAAGGCCTCGTTCTATCTCTGCTGAAACTCTATCCAGCATGAGGAAGGAAAAGCAGAACTCTGTCTTGCCAGAGAAGGATTTCCCCTTCCTGACCCACTACTGACCCAGAACAGCACACACAACCACAAAGAGCTGTTATCAATTTAATCCCACCTGCTGTTTGCAACACAAATGAAACATTTTATTGCTTTCAACATTGCCTCTCAGCAACAATATTTTTACAACACACACACACATACATACATTTCCCTGGGTGAAGGGCAAGGAAAGGTCATGAAAAAGCTATCTGTTTAGGTTACAAAAGGAACCTGAGGCCTAGTAAGCTTGTTTACTCATAAACAAGCTGAGATAGTGTTAAATGATCTCAGAACATAAGATGAACTTTAGTTACAAGGTTAGGTCAGATTCCATTTCTAACAGAAGTCATTCTCACAAGGGAGGCACTTTATCTCAAGCTAACTTCCTTAAACAGACTTCTTCCTAGCCTTGAGTAATACCAGGGTGCTATCTATCCTATGAAGACCCACTGCATTTTTGAACTGTACTTTGTTAAAATCATGAACTGAGAGATTGGGGGCAGCAAGTTTACCTACAAAAAAATATTGTTTTAAATTCCCCTTCCTCATCCTCCTGTAACCTGAAAATCTTCATCTTCCAGTCAAGCTAATAACCCAATCCACGTAAGAGCTGATTCAAATAAAGAATATTTGGAAAAGAACATTTGAAACAGCCTGGGTTTTAAGTTAGCATTCTTTTATTGCAAAACAGTGCTAAGAAGATTGCTTGTTGTAATGACTATGGGCCTGTAATGACTATGGGCCTTTCCATGCAGCTCCTTTCTTCAAGTCTCCTTCTACTCAAGATGGGGAACATAGGATAGCGGGAAAGTCACCACCTTTGCATAAAGCTTCCAATCTGGAAGGCCTCTGCTGATTATGTCAGAGTATATGTCCCAATCTGTCTTTACATCTGGGGTTTAGATCTAAAAAGCAAGAAGTCCCTCAAGTTGGCAATGCTGGGAGGCAAGGGGTTATGTGGAATAAATAGCAGCATGGATTTCTAGGCAAGGCAGCAGCTTTTACAAAGTCTGGAGCCAAAAGGAACTTGGTCAGATTAGAGAATGATTAGGTCTTCCCCACACCCCCACCCTCTGGTTGTGTATGGTGAGAAAGCAGAGTAGAGCAAAGGAGTTGGCAATGTTGACAAGACAGAAGGCTAAATAACGAAGCATAAAATGCATCTTACTTTAAGGCTAATTCAGCATGCATCCGATTACATGAAGGGCTTGTTAAAATCCCAGAGGGCTTGAGCCCACTCCCAGAATTTCTAATTTAGTGCCTATGGGATGGAGCATGAGAAATGTATTCCCAAGAAGACCCCAGGCTGATGCATATGCTTTGGTCCACGGAAGCACACTTTGACAATCACTGTTATAGGATGTTACTGTATGTTTCTGAATGCCTGGGAAGTGGACTATGGAAGGCTACAGGAGGTGTGCTAGTGATGTTTTGATAGTGTCTGTTAACTGGAGAGCCAAGGTCATGACCAAGTGTCAGAAGGATATGAGGAAACATGAAGCTGATGGAGACTCTGAAGGAAAGAGGAGGGAAACCTGGCTGGTGGTTTCAGAGTAGGTGATAAGCTGTGGTGGCAAAATTTTATCAGTTGCATGACTCCACAGCAGGGGTAGGAAGTGCAGGGGTAGAAAAGCAGTGGGAGAATGTGGCTGATAGGCAAACAAAGAGAAAGGGGAGCCAAAGAGCTGAAACAGCTGGTTATTTTAGGGACTTGGGAAAGGAAATTAATACAGCTAAGTCATGAGAGAGTGATAGAAAATACCAAGAGCCACAAATTGGAAATTCAAGAAAATTTAGCATGCACAGTAGTACACTTCTGTGATCCCATTGCTCAGTAAGCTGAGGTAGAACAATTTCAAGTTTGAGGCCAATCTAAGCTATATAGTGAGACCAGGTCTCAAAAACAAATGAACAAGAACAATAAAACCAGAAGAGCTAGACATTGTAGTCCACAACTGTATTCTCAGCACTTAAGAGGATGAAGCAAGAGAATTGCCACAAGTTCAAGGCCAGTTGAGTTATATAGTGAGTACCAGGCCAGCTACAGCTATGTAGTAAAAGCCTGTCTCAAGAAATGCCCCAAACATACATACATGCAAGCCAAACACTCATACGCATAAAACAAAAATAAATTTTAAAAAATAGATTCCTGGGGCTGGGGAGATGGCTCAGCAGTTAAGAGCACTGGCTGCCCTTGCAGAGGACCCAGGTTCAGTTCCCAGCACCCATATGGCAGCTAAAAACCATAACTCTAGTTCCAGAGGATCTGATGCCCTCTTCTGACCTCTATGGGCATTGCGCAACATGGATGCACACATATATGCGGGTAATACACACATACACTTAAAAATAAAATAAAAATAACAAAAAAATAAAATATTTTTTTAAAATAGATTGCTAAGCCTTAACTCTGTTAACAAAACTACTATAGGGTTGAATGAATGTTCAGGCCTCCTATTAACAGTATTACAGTTTAATCATTTCTAATTTGGAAAAACAGAAAAAAAACAAACATTTATTTAAAGGTTTTAGAAAAATAAGTGAATGATAGTTAAAATATAATTTTATAAATTATAGAAAAGAGGATCATTTATATTTATTCAGAATTATAAAATTTTAGGTGTCAGCAATAAAGAAGAATTCATCTATCAACAAGAACCCCACGTTAATTGCATTATGCTTTTTTATTTGTGTGTGTGTATGTTCATGTTCACGTGGGTGTATTCACATGCATGAACAGGTATGCACCCATGTATGTGGAGGCCAGAGGTCAATGTAAGGTATCTTCTTTTATCGCCCTTCATTTTATTTTCTCTCACCGAACCTAGAGGTCACCGATTCAACTACATGGGCTGGCCACCAAAATCCAGGGATCCCCTTGTCTCTGCACCCCCATCTTTGGGGTTACAGACACCTGCTGCCATGAACAGCTTTTAAGGGGTGCTGGGGATCTGAACTCAGGTCCTCATGCTTGCACGGCAAATACTTTACTCACTGAGACATCTCCCCAACCCCTTTTTTCCCATTATTTTTAAATCAATCAGGAGGATGTTACAGTTTGAATCTTAAATGTCTCTGAAAGGCCTTGTGGTACAGGCATGGTCCCCAGCTTGCTGCTATTGGGAAGTGGTAGAGACTTTGAGAGGTAGATCTGAATCTTAAATGTCTCTGAAAGGCCTTGTGGTACAGGCATGGTCCCCAGCTTGCTGCTATTGGGAAGTGGTAGAGACTTTGAGAGGTAGATCTGTTGTACCCCATCCACTGGACCCCAAAGAGACCACTAAGAACCCAACACACCAA
>NW_008359681.1:1640038-1642099 GCF_000622305.1 Nannospalax galili | reverse complement strand
CTGATAATAACACAGAAACCAGATGTTCTCTGCAGGACTTCCCGATTTACACAGGCTGTTAGTCCCATGGTGCAGGCCCACCAGGTGTCATTGTGAGGCAGGAGGAACTGCCCCCTCCCTGTGACATTAAGGGGAAGGATGGTGTTGCAGAGGCTAGTACAGGTCAGTGGGACCTGGCCAACACAGGTCCCAATGCCAGTTACCTGAGATAGGGTAAGAGAAACATTTGATAGCCATCTGCATTCTGTGTAATCCATGAGGGAGAACATTCCTTGTACAGCAATTCCCTCATAATATGGGGGGCAACACCATAGCAGAGCCAGCAAGAGCGGGTAGCGTTCGGGTTGGTTGCATTCGAGGAAGTAATAAGATGAATTTAGCATCTGCAAAAGAATTTCCTGGGTTGGGGTACTGGTAGGAGAGGGAGGAATAGGATCTTCCCTTGAGGACTCGAGAGCCTGAGTTGTTGGCGCAGGAGTATAGGTTTGGGCAGTGGGAGGTCCAGGAGGGGGTTTAGCTGGAGAAGATTTATGAGAATCATGTCGGGGGGGATTTAGGACTCGGTTGGGTCCCAGTGCATGGACGACCGGTCAGAGGAGGAGTTGAACGGTAAAGAGGGCCCCAGGGTCTCTCCCTGCAGCGTATAGCCGTAGGCCCCATGTGTGTCCTACATCCCACCCCATAGACTGTTTTCCTTTCTCAGTGAACTGAATTATGAGGGGATTGCACCATGGTTGTGTGCAGCCCCCCCATACCTCCTCCAGTGGTCCCTTCCCATCCCAGGATGGTAGATTCAGGGGCCCATTGTAGGGTTATTAGATCCCTAGTTGATAACCCTTTCCACCAGTATGTGCCGGAGGTCTCACAACCCCAGTCGGCGCAATAATAATCCCCAGGTCCCCCACATTTGTTCTTAACTTGTCTGCTGCATCCGTGGCCTGGACAAACATAGATGGTGAGGCTTCGCATGCATGATCTGGGGCCGCGGTCTCGGCAGCCAAAGAGAGGAAAGGGGTTCTGGTCTTGAGGTTCCCATTCTCCTTCAAAGATGTCACAGAAGTCAACCCAAAGGTAGGGTACCAAGTGTTGGGAGAGGCTGTCTTGGAGGTAGAGTTGATGACCATCCCCGTGGCGGGGTTGGTGATTACCCAAGTTAAGTTTTGGGGCATATGGGGATTTACGTTACTTGCAGGAAAGGTGCCATCAGCCAATAAGCAGTTCAATGTCAACAATAGACAGGTTAGCAGGAAGGGTCTCGTCAGATGCGGAGCCTGAATGGATTCGAAGGGTGTGGAGATGCCTTCCAGGTGTCTCCCTTGTAATCCTCTGGGACTGCAAATGGATCAGCAGGTTTTGCGTAGGAGTTGTGTACCCAAGCCGCGACGCTGTCCACTTTGAGTGTGGTGGGAGTCGTCAAGAGGATCACGAAGGGGCCCTTCCATCTTGGCTCGAGATTTTTCCATTGGTGTCTGCAGATGAAGACCCAGTTGCCTGGTTTAAACCTGTGGGGTTGTGGGGGGACAGCAGCTTCATATATGGCTCTGAGTTGTGGCCAGACCCATTGGTGGGTTAGCTGCAACCATTGGAGTGAGTCCAGTAGGTCCTGGCCTCCCAAGGTCGATACTAGGTCAGCTTGGAGGCTAGGTATCATAGGAGGTGGGTTTCCATACATGATTTCAAAGGGGGTCAAACCCATCTGGTATGGACTGTTTCTTACTCTAAAAAGAGCAAAGGGGAGGAGAGCCACCCAGTCTGTGCCAGTCTCTAAAGCTAATTTGGTTAAGGTCTCTTTTAGAGTTCTATTCATTCTTTCTACCTGTCCTGAACTCTGGGGTCTATAAGCACAATGTAGTTTCCAATTGGCCCCCAGTGCAGTGGCTATTCCCTGGCTTACCTGAGAGACAAAGGCTGGCCCATTATCTGATCCGATTGTAGTTGGGAAACCATACCTGAGCAGGATCTCTTTGATTAGCTTCTTGGCTACCACGTGAGCAGTCTCATGCTTGGTTGGGTAGGCCTCAGTCCATCCAGAGAAGGTGTCTATGAATACTAGTAAATATT
>NW_008359681.1:1628186-1637904 GCF_000622305.1 Nannospalax galili | reverse complement strand
TTCTCAGCACCCCCAGTTCCATTAATCTTCTGATATGTGGAGTAATTCCACATTTTGCCTCTAGGGGCATAGGATACTGGTGCACTTTAACAGGGTCTGCCCCTGCTTTGAGTTCAACATATACAGGAGGCCTGTGTCCTGCCAGACCCATACCCCCTGTTTCTGCCCAGGCTTTGGGAAATTTTTGGAGCTAATCTGATATATCAGGGTTTGGTTGGATTGGCTCCTGATGGAGTCTATATTCCTCAGTCAGGTCATTGGTGACTAGAACCTGAACCTGTGCCCCATTTTGAAATAGGGTGGCTCCTTTAGCTGTGAAGTGGATCTGTGCCCTCATTTTTGACAATAAATCTCTGCCCAGAAGTGGGTAGGGACATTCTCGGATTACTAGAAATGAGTGGGATACCCGGCCCTTCCCTAAATCTACTGTTCTTCGGTAGTCAATGAGTAGGGTTTTGTTCCTGTGGCCCCTTGTACCCACGTAGTTCTGGAGGACACTGGCCCTCTTGGCTCCAATAAAACCAAATTCTGGGCACCAGTATCCACCATAAACTCAATTGGTTTCCCCTCTATTTTCAGGGTTACCCTGGGCTCAGGGAGGGGACCTGAGCCCCGTCTCCCCTAGTCACTGTCTTCACCCCCAATTAAAGCCGGTAATACTTTAGCTGATCCCTTATCCTTCTTGGGGCAGTCCTTCACCTAGTGCCCTTCCTCCTTGCAGTATGCACACTGGTTGTCCCCCCAGTGGACTAGTGTAAGATCTAGAGGGGAAGATGGGGTGTTGCCCATAGTATTTATCAGTCCCATCCGTTTCATCAACAAAGAATTTAGAACAAAGATCAGAAGACACAAGAACAACACAGACAGACAGAGGGCCCAAATTAAACTACTGCGGCTTTCAGATGGTCTGGACTCTTGGCCGTGTGGATTCCCCCGCTCGATTGTGCCAAATACCATACGGATAGGACTCGCGTGTCCCAACAGGGTCACGAGGTCCTCTGAGGTTTCAGATACTAGTGTCCCCTGGTGGGGTGTCCGGTGGTGAACACCCACTCCGACAAGGATGGGGACGTCTCCTGAATCCTCCAGGTCACCTTGCTAGTGTTCCAGCAACAAAAAACTGAGATCAGATGGCCGCGACCAAAGGGAAAGTATAGAAAAGACAGGCGTTCAAAAAGACAGGTGGACAAACACAGTTTTACAAAAACTTACCCGGCCGGTTGATCACAAACCTTTTGGGGTCGGTTCCTCTCGGAGGTCTCTGGGGGGATCCTGGATGAGCCCCCAAATGTTGTGCCCCATCCACTGGACCCCAAAAAGATCACCGAGGACCCAACACACCAAAATGCAAAAGCAAAGGTTTATGGTTTATTCGGGCTTAAGCTCGGGCTCTCAGACCTCACCAACTCAACAGATCTGTGCTGGTCCCCCCAGTGGACTAGTGTAAGATCTAGAGGGGAAGATGGGGTGTTGCCCATAGTATTTATCAGTCCTGTCTGTTTCGTCAACAAAGAAATGAGAACGAAGATCACAAGACACAAGAACAACACAGACAGACAGAGGGCCCAAATTAAACTACTGCGGCTTTCAGATGGTCTGGACTCTTGGCCGTGTGGATTCTCCCGCTCGATTGTGCCAAATACCATACGGATAGGACTCGCGTGTCCCAACAGGGTCACGAGGTCCTCTGAGGTTTCAGATGGACTAGTGTCCTGGTGGGGTGTCTGGTGGGGAACACCCACTCCGACGAGGATGGGGACGTCTCCCAAATCCTCCAGGTCGCCTTGCTAGCGTTCCAGCGACAAAAAACTCAGATCAGATGGCCACGACCAAAGGGAAAGTATAGAAAAGACAGAAAAACAGGTGGATATTTTTGATTGGTTCAAAGAGCCCACGCGCGCCAATATAATTTTAAACCGATTGGATGTATAAGATGCAGCCCTGGAAGTTTCTTATTGGTAGGTGCTATTCTCAGGGCTGTGGAATGTGCTGACTGTTACCTGTGGGGCCAGGAGTCTCCGTTTTTACCTTATAGGGCAGTTTTTATGCTCGGGCTTGGTTAATCTATAGTTTCCTGGAAGGGGGGAAAATAGCAGGTGGGAGTCAGGGCATGCCAGGGCGTGTTTAGGCATGTCTAAAGCAGCAGCCAAGCATTTTACAGAAGCTAAAAGATCAATTAGTGGGGGTCTGGAGGGATTGGGGGGTAGCTGGTGAATGAAGAGGGTCTCAGGGTTCTACAGAGCCTAGTGAGCAGCCTTGGGTCAATAAAGGCAACCACTGGAAGGGAGTTACAGGAACCCATCTTTTCCCTCTTTCACATCCCAGTCACAAAGTCTGTGACTTTGCTCTGCCACATGCTTCCACCATGATGTGCTGCCTTGACTCAGACTCAAAAGCAATGAGGCCAATGGACCATGGACTGAAACCTCTGAAACTGTGAGCAAAACCAACCTTTCCTTTTGCAAGTTGGATATCACCAGATATTTTGTTAGAGTAACAGAAAGCTTACTGACAGTATTATAAATTTTACAGCAGGGACCTAGACTTCTTCAAATTTTTTTCTTCCCTGAATATGTAAACAATTGGTAACACACAACAGCTCTAGTGATACACATAAAACTTTAATGCTGTTAACTGATATTCTTACTGCGGATATGAAACTTTTTGTGGTCTCTAGTTTTACCATTGTATTATGAGAAGTTTTTAAAATGTTTAACTCTTTTTTTAAGATTTACTTTATTTTGTCTGCATGTGTAGCATGTATGTACATTGCCCATGGAGGCCAGAAGAGGGTGTAAAATCCCCTGCAACTGGAGTTACAGACAATTGTTTGCTGCCATGTGGATGCTGGGAACTGAACTTGGGTCCTCTGCAAGAGCAGCCAGTGCTCTTAACCACTGAGCCATCTCTCTAGCCATAATTTGTATTTTACTAATTATGTGTGTGTGGGGGGGGTCCTGTGTGTCTGTGTGTGTCTGTATGTGTCTGTGATGTGTATATGTGAGTGCAGGTACATATGTGCTATGGTATGAATGTGGAGGCCAGAGAACAACTTTCAGAGGTCAGGTCTCCCTTTCCACTATCGGTCTTGGGGATCGAACTCAGATTGTCAGGCTAGCACGGCAAACGCTTTTATCCACTGAGCCATCCTACCTATCCCACTGAATGAAGTTATTATGGGACCGAAGCATTGGAATGATACCACTGTTGGAAGTCAGTCCCATGGGACATTAATCCTGTGGTGCCTATATGTAAGGTCTTTCCAAACTGGATGCCAGCCAGGAGGCACATTTACCTGGTGCTCATTGCTTCCTGCAGAGAATGGATTATTGGCCAAGTACATTTAAACCTAAATGGATCACTGAATACTATATTATGATCCTGTGTGATTTGGGAAGTCACACCGTGTTCTAGATTGAAACAAGGTCCCTGGTAGCCCAGGTCCAATCAAAACCATGATCAGCCAGGCGTGGTGGCTCACGCCTTTAATCCCAGCACTAGGGAGGCAGAGGCAGGCAGATCTCTATGAGTTCAAGGCCAGCCTGGTCTACATAGTGAGTTCCAGGACACTCCCTGGGAGTACAGGGAGACCCTGTCTCAAAAAGACTGAAAAAAAAAAAAAGAGAGCACTTTTTGAAAGGCAGGACATCCGTAGACCCAGAGAGGCAACCAATGGGCGGGGGGGAGGGTTGGCAGGCAGAGAGACAGGCTTTACCTCTGGCTGATGAGGTAAGAGAGCATGGTGGGAAACTATGGGGAAGCCAGGTGGTAGTAACCTGTAGTGAAGGGGCACCCAAGATGCTTAGTCTTTTCAAAGACTCTGGTTCATGTGGTTTGTGACGTGACTGTTATGCCCTAAATTATAGTTAAACAAATAGCCTCCATCTCAGTATAGAACTTGCTAGCCTGCAGTTTCCACCTAAACCAAAGAAACCCTAAGACTACAACACAACCACACATAACCTGTTTCACACAGAGGCGACTATGCATTCTGGGATTCAGGCATTCTTGCCACTAACTCCCCCAAAGCATAGCAGGAGTACTTGGGTAGTTGTCATTCACACCTTGCTTGACGGGAGTGTCTCTCAGAGGAGATCCTCTTAAGCAAACATCCTAGGGGAAGCAAGACAAAGGGAATCTTTGGAAAGCTTACTAATGCAGTGTGCATGTCACCAGGACTCATGAGAGCTCTCCAGCTGCTTGGCTTTGCCAGACAGGAATTCTCTTAATATTTCATGGGATGGAATTGGCACCCATGTTCCTGGTACTTCCTTACACTGTCTGGCAGACATTCTTCCTGCCCTTTCTGAGAAAGTATTTGCCCTGAGAGTGTGTGGCACAAAGCCAAATAGTCTTTGCTCTGCTATTTCCCTGAATAGCTCTCCTTTCTCTCTAGATTGCAGAGTCATCTGGGCTCCACGGCCGACCCTAATACATTTCTGGATGAGACTAAAATCCCCTCAACCCCAGATCCAAACGAGGGATGACATGTCTAGACGTGACATTTCCATATCTAGAGTTGTCCTCAGTCGGCGTGATGAAAAGCCTCAGCCAAAGTGGACACAAAGGGAACTTGGCTTCCTATACTGTTCCTCACTTTCTGACCCTACACAAGTCATCCGAGCTTGCTAAACTTCATTCATGCATTCTCAAAACAGGAACTCAGGGTGGTGGGGGGTGTTCACTGGATCCTATGCCTTCAATCTCTACTTCTCTAGCCCACTCTCTGTCCTGGGAGCTGATCTGAGGAAATGGCATAAAAGGACTGTTGGGCCTCTGGCTTCTGGTTAGACCTTCTAACAGAGTCCTGGAAGAGGTTAAATGGAGGAAGTAGAGTGAGGTTAGGGACTCATCTCTTCTTTCCATTGCGTCTCCTGGGAGTAAAGAGGTTCTTCTGAAAGTTCCTGTTCCCTCAGGCAGTAGTTGTATATATTATGTGAAAACCAAGGCACGGGCCAGTCAGGCACCGAGAAGGCACCAAGAGACTCACATGGAGATATCAAAAAGTTTATTCTCACTAGTGTGCTCAAGCAGAGTTCTCTCCCAAAGAACTGGAACATCAGGTTACATCCCTTTACAGAATTTATAGCCCCCCTCACCCCACATTGTCACACACTGATGGGTATACAGCCTAGTGATTTAATTAGCACAGATGCTTTAGTGCCCTAAGAACACAGAAGGAAATTCCTTCAGCATGCATGTTTGCAGGTTAAGATTTTTTTTCTTTTTTCTGGTCTTCTTGAGATAGGGTCTCCCTGTAGTCCCAGCTGTCCTGGAACTCACTGTGTAGACCAGGCTGGCCTTGAACTCACAGAGATCTGCCTGCCTCTGCCTCTCAAGTGCTGGGACTAAAGGTGTGCACCACCAGGCCCGGCTATATTTTTTAACGGAGTTTTATTTTACTGGTGCTTTTAACAAGCAAGGCAGTTGCACACAGATGTTCCACTAGATAACTGTGGTGTTTGTTTCTTAGGATTGCTTTCTCCATAGTTTTGATTCTTTTTTCCTCAACACAAATCTTAGTAAGCATTTGTAAGTCAACTACAAGGTGAGCAGTATATTCAAAAGTATAAAATCAGGGGCTGGAGAGATGGCACTGGCTGTTCTTGCAGAAGACCCGGGTTCGAATCCCAGGACCCACATGGCAGCTAACAACTGTCTGTAACTCCAGTTCCAGGGGATCCAACAGTCTCTTCTGTCCTCCACTGTCATTCCAAGACATGGGCGCACTTATCAACATGCAGGCAATATGCACATACACATAAAATGAAAATAATAAATAAAATATTTTTTAAAATATAAAATCAGTCATAAAGCAACATTAGACACACACAGAGTGGCATCAAATGCATGGCTCTATTTCTTTTCCCCATCACAGGTAATCATCTACTTCCAGCTGCTGATAACTGTTCCCTCACCTGACCTCAGCATAATGGTATTAACAAACTCCATTGTACGTCTATGCTTTTGGAAATGGCTTAACAAGTTTTCACTTTCCCAGAAGTAACTTAATTTGAACACACAAACCACTTCCTGCAGAGACCACGACTAATGCAAGGAGCAAGAAAGATGCTAAGTACCAGCAGGGTGTCCCTGGGATTCCATTTGCACTTCAGTTTGGATTCTGTAGATGCTAGATCTGATAGAAAAGCTGGAGGCAGCTTCCAGAGCCCCGATTATACACATTTGGATTTCTCAAAACAGCTTAACTTTTCTCAGTGACTGATGATAACATGGGTCTATAGAACACATTTCCATTTAACAATATTTTATTAGAAATGTACTAGTGTGTTTAGCTTATGTATTAAGAGAGTGTGGTGGAACATGCCACCATTCTGGGGATCTGAACCCAGGTCCTCACCTTTACACAGTAAGTGCTTTAACTACTAAGCCATGTCCCCAGCCTTGCATGCAATTTCTTGATAACCTATATCCCTAGTACTCATGAGGCAGAGGCAGGAGGATCACTGCAAGTTCCAGATCATCCAGTGCTACCTAGCAAAAACCTGTTTTAAAAACAAACAAAAAATGTCTATGTCAGGATATCACATAAAATTTTAATAGAGGGGCTAGATGGGGCTCAGCAGTTGAGAGCACTGGCTGCTCTTGCAGAGGACCTGGGTTCAGTTCCCAGCTCACAACCATCCGTAACTCTAGTTCCAGGAGGTCCAGCACCCTCTTCTGAATTCCAGGGGCATAACATGCACTGCTACACTTCCATGCAGGCAAAACACTCAAACACATAAAATAAAAACTAACTAAATAATTTTTAAATTTATTGGAGAAAATAAGAGGGGGCATTCCTTTCATAAAATACTTGATAACCTCAGGCAATGGCTTCTAGACTCCTTCCAAGAATAAGACTCTTATAGTTCGTGTTGACAGCTTGGGCTACCCTAACCTCTTAAATAAACTTCTAAGCAGTGGAACAAGGTGACAGCCACTAGAGGCAAAAGCATAGGAACGATTCTGGGCTTGTTCCTGCAGGCCATCCCCACCCAGTCCAGAACGGCAGCCCCTGCACATCTTACATCTTGCAGAGGTGATGAAATGTGTCTCCCTGCTCTCTATTCCCTTACCCCGAAGGGCTAATTCTCCTCATCAAAATCTAGTTTAGCTACTCATCATCTATTTTTGTTGTTGTTAGCTGGGGTTTGATTTGCATGGCTTTTGTTTATTTGAGAAAGGGTCTCACTATGTAGCCGACCAGCCTGAAACTCAGTATGTAGACCAGGCTAGCCTCAAATTCACAGAGATCTCCCTGCCTCTGTCTCCCTAGTGCTGGGATTAAAACATACACCACCACAAATGGCACTTTTTTTCTTTTTTTAAATTTTATTTATTTTTATTTTATGTATATGAGTGTTTTGCCTACATGTATGTAAGTGTATCACATGCATGCAATGCCCATGGAGACCAGAAGAAGGCATTAGATCCCCTGAAAAATGGAGTTACAGATGGTTGTTAGCTGCCATGTTGGTGCTGGGAACCAAACATGGGTCCTCTAACAGAGCAGCCACATATGTGAATGAGTTCACATGTGCCCATTTGTGCAGGTGTACATGCATATATATACATGCACATGTATATGGAGGCCCAAGTTCGACATCCAGAATCTTCCTTGATCATTCTCTGCCTTATTCACTGAGGCAGGGTCTCTCAACTGAACCAAACCAGAGCTGTCTCATTTGGCTAGTCTGGCTAGTCTGGCTAGTCAGCTTGCTCTGAGGATATACAAGCAGGCCACCACACCCACCTGGCATTTATGTGAGTTCTGGGGGTTTGAACTCAGGTCCTCACCCTTGCACAGAAACTACTTTAACTGCTTTAACTACTAAGCCATGTCCCCAGCCTTGCATGCAACTTCTTGATAACCTATAATGTACCAGGCACTGTGCTGAAGGTTTTTTTCTGTGTAACTAATTGGTAACTAACTACCTGTAATTTCCAGTTACAAGGATATCAGCCCAACTACCCTGACCAGCAAGACATCCAGCCCAAGACCCATTAGGAAAGTGCCAGCCACTGGACCCTCCATCCAGAAATCTGTGTATCACTTACCGGTGAGAGGATGTCCAGATAGCCCCTCTTGCTTCAGCCTCCTCATATAGAAACTCAGCAAAAGAAGGTGGCTCCAAACTTTATAGGGCCCTTTTCAGTCTACATATCTGAGCAGCTTCCTGTAAGACCCAAATCTGCTTTCAGGCAGGCTCTGTCGAGACCAGCAGAAGCAGCACTGTCCCCTCAGGAATAAAGGGTCACCTGGCTTACTCTTCATTCACTCAAGGCTAGGAATGACTCCTGTCACCACCCTGGACCACCCACATTCTACTGTATTGGTGTTGCCCATGGCTTCTATCTGGATCAGGTGTCTCCAGGCTCTTGGCATCTTGCTCAAAGACTTGGAGTACGCACAAATAATAAAACAGGGATTTTATTGAGAAGTGAAGTAAAAGTACAGAATAGATGTCCTGCAGAGAGCAACGTCAGCTACAGTGCTCAGGAGTACCTGGTGCCTGCCCAGGACTGCATTCTGTGGTCTAGGAAGAGAAGGAGTTGGTAAATACGATTAGGATATAGCTGGCCTTTTGTTTTGATTTAAAACCTTGGGTTATGTAAGTCTTTGTTCTCCGTGCATTTCTTTTCCCATGATGCATCTGATTTTAATCATATGCATACCCCGCCATGCATAGGCATCAGATGGTAAATAGAGGATTTCCCCTAAAAGTTCACACAGAGGGCATAGTTTGCCCTAGTGCATGTGCACCCCAAACTAGCACAGGCTGGACTGGCACACTGCCCCAGTTCCTAGATATGTTGCAGGATGTATTTGGCCATGAAAGGAGTTAACTGAGGTTGCTAGGGAGCTATAGATCAGAATGACCTGCTTGCTTTGTTTGTAGAAAGGTGTGCATGCAGCTCAGTGGATCCTAGGTTGCTAAGTGCTTGGTTAGGAAAGGGATGTCCATGTAGCTCAATCCAAGTCAGGTTCCAGGCTGCTAAGCTATCCCAACTCTTCTCTGCCTTACTGGTAGTTATTTCAGGGTCTTTCTCACCCAGCACTCTGTCCCACACTATCCTCAGTAATGATTCTGGTTTTTTCCCAAGTGACATTTGTGATCGCCACTAAAATTGCAGACGGCTCTGAATCACCAAATGTTGAGACTTCATGTGTCATCTGCTCATCTCTGTCACGTCCACATCACAGCTGAGGGAGCCAAGGCAGGGAGGAGTTAAGGGTGGTGCCCGAGGTCACCCAGCTGGGTTTGAAACCAGATCTATAGGATTCCCAAGTCCAGACTGGATCCAGGTGGTGGCCCCATTCTCTGTTCCTTTAACAAGTCACCCTGATTTGAATACCAATGATTTATTAGTGGCAGAAATCACAGCTCAGGTGGTATCTAGCCACACACTTGACAAAGGTTTATCTACGTCTTCATTTTATAGGGAAAAAACAATTAAAGTGAAAATCACAGTCTGTATCTTCTTTCTTCAGTCCTTGTCTATCACCTAATAAAAAAAAAAAAAAAAAAAAAAAAAAAACCTGCTGCTCTAGTTTAATCCTGTATTGTCAAGACATCATGATTCTAAAAATGAGCCCTTTAGGGAGCCAGGAGAAATTTTTAGAATCACAGTGAATTACAGAGGCTCAAAGTCAGAGGCAGGGAAGTGTCTCTGATGAATGAGTTAGCAAAAAATGCTCAAGTACAGTTCAAAC
>NW_008359681.1:1603680-1628138 GCF_000622305.1 Nannospalax galili | reverse complement strand
AGGGTCTCCCTGTAGCCCCAGCTGTCCTGGAACTCACTATGTAGACCAGGCTGGCCTTGAACTCACAGGGATCCACCTGCCTCTGCCTCCCAAGTGCTGGGATTAAAGATGTGTGCCACCACACCCGGCTATCATATTAGCTGTTTTTAGAACATACCAATCTTCTGTTAAGTTCAAGTCAAGTTCAGCGATGCAAAACAAAACAAAACAGTGCCCTGTAGAAGGAAAAACTGAGACTCAGGAGGCAGAAAGTGAGTGGACCCCAGCAGTGAGTGCCTTGGCACACTACTCAACTTCTCAGATGGACAGAGTGCTACATACTTCTTTGTTAGTCCTGCCTCAAGAAAAAGTCAGAGAGAGAGAGAGAGAGAGAGAGAGAGAGAGAGAGAAAGAGAGGGAAGTTATAGGCAGATAATAGATCTCCAACCTCAGATTGGTCCTTATACATGGAGACGCCCAATAAATACTCAGTATTTAAATCAACAGTGGGATAAGCACCTGGTTGGCATCTGCTTGTGGAACTTTTCAATGTGAACGTATCTAAGTTAAAAGCAGGAAAGGGAAAACAGTTAGAAGAGAGAAACTGAGAGGCAAAGAGGCAGTCCTGAGGATGCAGCAGGAGCTGGGAAGGGCCTCAGGAGCAGGGAAAAGCAGAGCCAGGGAGGAGGGATTTATAGACATGAAAGTGTCTACAGCTGGACACTGAAGATTAGACCAGAAATAAGCCCAGGTAATTAGTTGGGCACTAGGGAACTTAGTAAAGTTCCCAGCAGGGAAGAGGTAGACATCATACAGAGAGTTTAATAAAGAGACCGTGGCTAGACATGGTGTTGCATGCCTGGAATCCCAGCACTCAGGAACTGCCATGAGTTCAATGCAAGCCTGGACTACATAGGGAGTACCAGACTGATCAAGGCTATAGAGAAGGCCCTGCCTCAAAAAGGAGAAGAGAGGCAGAGATAGACAGAAACGTGGAGACAGGTTAGGGGCAGACTTAGGGGAAGTCCTTGGCCTTCCTGGCTTAGGTTGATGCAACTCAAAAGCCTTAGTCAGATGAGAGCCTCTCACTGATTGTAAGAGATAAATTTCTTTTCTATATAAATTACCCTTATCTGTGGTATTTTGTTATAGGGAGAGAAAAAGAACCAAGACACCCCAGACCTTCAATCCTTGCTTTCTTGTATCTCTACTATTCTGCTATCCTCCACTGGAGGACAGAGGGCTGGCACCCAATGGTGCAGTGTCTAGAGTGCGGCCCCTTTCAGATTAGATCATAGTACGAGGTGAAGATCTGCAATTTCTATAGCAGGGTGTTAGGGATGGGTGAGGAGAGAGTATAACAGGCCTTCTACTTCTGATGATTACATAAGCAGCTTGCATTCCCTACATGTATCAGAAAGAAAATGTAAAACACGATGCTATGATTTGAAGAGTCTATTATTGCTTAAATTTTTCATAAAGCCTAGGGCGCCTTTCCCTGGCTGGTCCAAACTGAATTTCACTGCCTTCTGTCACAAGGGGAGCTACAAATCAGATTAGTGTCAAGACAATACACCTACACCTCAATGGCTCTGACCCATGACAACTAGCCACAGCACTTTGTTTTAGAAATGAATTCCCAGATCTAAGAACAATTTGAGAAAGTCCTAAAATAATGGCCATGTCTCTGCGTCATCACCGTGCAGGGAAAGAACTGTTCCAGCTCCTTTGTGAGTACAGATGCGCCCTGACCTACCTTTCCTTCTGGGTGTACGGAACTGGCTGTGGAAAGTGGGTCTGTTCTATGGCCCGTGTGTCCTCAAAAGCCTGATTGAACTTGTGTCAATGGGGACCCCAGCAGCTCCCTTGGAGCCTGCCCACTGCCTCTATCCACCCTACACTCATTCACCTGCATGTATACAATGCAGTCTCCAAGTGCATCCACTCCTGGTGGACCTTGGATTTGTTGGAAGCAGCACTTCCTCTTTCTCTACCGAGCACTCACAGACTGAGAGCATAAATGCACAGAATCAATCAGACAACCTAGGGTAGCACTAGGCGACACAGGCCATGGACACCTCAACAGTGCAGAAGTGATCCACGCTGATTGGCTTCTGTGGGCAAGTCGACAACCTCACCCACTTACTTCGGATCATCATTGTCTGCAGTCTGGGCTTTTCTAGACATCTGGAATGAGAAGTATGGTGAAGATTAGGGAACCAATGGTACACCTGTCCACAGAGTCCGTCCTTTTGATATTGCAACATGACGCTGTGATCTGCAAATGTGTTAGGCCCCATTCATATCCTGGGACATACATGATCATTACCATGTAGACTGAGCCATATGGAACTTCTTTTATTCTTGAGTAAAAAATGATTGAATATTAGCATTTGCATAATTCAAGCTATACCAAGCAAGAATCAATGAAGTACCACTTTTATGAATGGCTTGAAGAATACCTAATGGTGTGGCCCAGAAAAGGATTCCTGGGAAAAATTGGATTAGAAAAAAAATGTATAAATAATGTTTAGTTGGGTTTCCATTTCCTTCCTCTAAACTGATAATGACCATGGCTGTGATAGGCCATCTGCTGGGCAGAAGGAGATGCAGATGGCCTTGTAGAGGATAATGGAGTCGACACTAGACAGAGTAATAATGTGAGGAGGGCTGCCCCCTTTTTTCCATTTTACGGTCTGAAAAAGAAGCTGGGATGGTTAATGCTGTCAACTTGACAGGTATAGAATGACCAAAGAGACAAGCCTATGTTGGTAAGGGATTGTCTAGGTTGATAGAGATGGGAAGACGTACTCCAAATGTGGGTACTACCATCCCATATGTTGGGGAACAAGACAGCATGAAAAGGAAGAAGCTGACTGAACATCAGCAATCATCTCTCTCTGTTTTCTAACTGTGCGTGCAATACCGCCAGTTGCCTACGGCTTCTGTAACTGTGACCTCTTCACCATGATGACCTGTGTCCCCTCAAATTGAGGTGGAAGTAAACCCTTCTTCCTCCTTTAAGTTGCTTCCTTTTGAATGTTTTGTGACAGCAACAAAGAAAAGAACACTGAAGCTCTCCCACATCAAGATGTGTATCACAGGCCTGTATTGGCCTGTGTGGACACATCAGAAGAAATCTAAAAGTAAGACTTGGTTTTAAGAGGTAATTTTATGTATTAAAGTAACTGGACGGGCTAGCAAGATGGCTTTGTGGGTAAAGTGCTTGCTGTGCAAACCAGGCAAACTAAGTTAGGTCCCTGGAATCCACATAAAGGTGGAAGAAGAGAATTGACTCCATGGTACATGTACCCACACACAAGTCCTCTCTCTCTCTCTGTCTCTCTCTCTGTGTCTGTCTCTCTCACCCTCTCTCTCTCCCTCTCTCTCTCACACACACAAAATAATAAAATACATAACTAAAAAAATTTTTAAGTAAAATAATTGGACCACAAGGTGCCCAGATTTAACACTGTTTCTAGGTGTTACTATGAAGGTATTTGCAAAGGTGGTACAGCCCTTTCCAACCCCTTGACTTTCTGCTTAACTGTGTGACCTGCTTTAGCCAAAGAGATGTTAGTGAGGACCTGACATGTGAATGCACACTGAAACTTGTTCTCTGGCCTTGGTGCAGGTGCTGCTGCCAGGAGCAGAAGGAAGCCATGAGGATCAAAGCCACTCTAGTCAACCTACAGCACAAGATAAAGCTGTGCTAGTGGGCTCATAAGCTCAAGAAATAAGTGGTGATCAGTATATGGCACTGAGATTTTGAAGTCATTATGTAGCTACAAACTTTCATGTGACCTGATCAGATCTGTCACATTGTCTGTCATCAAAGACCAGAAACACAGTAAATACAGCTGGTCCTGACTATCCATGAGGCATTATTTCCAGGAACCACCTCCATGGATAGCAAAATCAAAGATGTTCAAGTCCCTTATACATGATGCCATAGCATTTGCAAACAGCACATCCTCCAGTATACTTTCAATCCTCTCTAGGTTACTAATAGTAGCTAATGGAAAAGCTGTGTAAATTGTTTTCACACTGCGTTAAGGGATAATGACAAGAAAAAAAGTCTGTACATGTTCAATACAGACACACCTTGTAGCCCAAACTTCATAGTACACATCAACAACAGAACATTTTTATTCCAAACACTTTCCATGCCTGGTTAACTAAATCTGCAGATGCAAAGCCATAGTTGTGGAGGGCCAACTGTATTAGAAATCAGAAAGTATTTCATTGTACCTCTGCTCAACACAGTGGGCATTCGAACTATGGAGAAATGATACGTTTGAATAAGGAAAACAGAAGAGAGATATAATTTCTTTGGTTCATCACCACGAATACAATAAAAAGAAAATTGGCATGGGGAGGCAGAAGCTGGAGAGATTTCTCAGTGGTTAAGAATATAAACTGTTCTTGCAGAGGACCTGAGTTCAGTTCCTAGCACTCACATCTGGTGACTCATAACTGCATGTAACTCTAGCTCCAAAGGATCTGACACCCTGAACTCCCCAGGCACCTGCACTCACTGCACAAATGCACACACAGATACACACATATACCTATTATTGAAAAATAAACCAAATTTCTTTAGAAAGAATGAAAGAAAGATTGATTGATTAGGGCTGGAGTGATGACTCAGAGGCTAAGAGCACTTGCTGCTCTTCCAAATGACTGGAGTTTGGTTCTAGGATCACCATCAGGTAGCTCACATCTGCCTGTAACTCCAGCTCCAGAGGATCCAGTGCTCTTTTCTGGATACATAATACATACCATAAACACAAACATAGCCCACACACACACACACACACACACACACACACACACACAAATAAATTTTTTTTTTTTAGAAAAGGTCTTTTCCCTTTGTCAGGAAACAAGCTAACAAAGACAAAGGAAGAAGAGATGTGTGAATGAAGCACGCTGTTTGGGGAGGGAGACGACTCAACAGAGCCTGCTCATCTAAAGTCACTTTGTAAACTCTTCCTCACTAGGCAGTTTTGGTGACAATACATGGCTCTGATACAGTATTGAAGGCAAAGAAACAGGTATTAATTTTTAACATTTAGGATCCATTTTCCTAAAAGTCTAAAAGGTAGGGGGAGCTCTATAGTTTTAACATCTGTTCCCAATTAATGAAGCTGGAGATAGGAAGATTTTTCTAAAGAAAAATATCAAATTCACTCTTTATAATGAGGGTGGATGTGAGCCTTGCTTCTTCAAGTTCTAGAACGTCATTTTCAAATCTTAATAAAGCACATGGTGTCACAAGTTCAAATGTAAGCATAAAACAAGGAGTAGATTTATGAAATACCCCAATCAGGTTGAGTTTAAGATCACCTTCAGCTCTGAACTGTTTCTGAAACAAAGAGGAAAGACTGTAAATTCCAAAAGAACTAGAAATTCAAGTTCAAGGGAATCCGACTGTTTTAAGGCTATTGCATCTCCAAAAGTCGTCTATTAAGGGCTGCAGCTTCATTTCTAATTCGTAGGGGTTACATCAATACTGACCATCACTACATAACAATGTCTCTAAAATATTTCCCTCCCTTGTCAGAACTCATTCCTTCTTTGTTCATTCACTAAATATTTAAGGACTGCTTATATTATACTACCAGTTCTAAATTCTGGAGATACTGTTGTAAGTGGTTCACATTTCTATCCTAGAGAGCTCATAGTTAGTGGGGGAGCCAGATAAAAGAACCAACAACCTCAAAAGAATCTCGGGGGACAGTAAACTAAAAGTACACAGAAAAAAAGTCAACAATCCCTTCCAGCAGGACCAGAAGGGACCGCCTGGCAGAACTGAAACACTGAACTCGGGCCTGAAGGACAGGTTACTGTGAACCCAACACGAGATGGATTCCAAAGAGAGGAAACATCATGTCCACAGGCAAGGAAGGAAGAGCATGAAGTATCTGGGAAGTGACAAGTATTTCAGTGCAGATGCACTTGGCTGGAAATTATGCCAGATTGGAAAAGAACTCCCATGTAAGCAGAGAACATCCCCAAGAATGGCATCTGAAGGAGAAAAAAGGCCAGCCTTGAGCCAATCAAGAACAGAACATGATGGCAAGTCTGCGAAACCACTATGACACCCAGAAGGCTGCTACTTTTAAAAAGTATGTAGTAAGGGTCTCATTGCTACACCTTACAATAGCAGAATCTTATAGAAAAATCAGGGATGGGGTTTCAGCATTAGTGTCATTGACAGATGCAAATAGGCCACAATATCCGTTTCACTAGTTTTTGTTGTTGTTGTTGTTGTTGTTGATTTTTTGTGTGTATTTCATACAGAACATCCCAAGCAATCTTATTCATCTTACCCACTTCCCAAATGGCACCCTCCCATAACCTCCCCCCAAGTTTTTTTTTTTTTAAGTCACAAGTTTGGTTTCTGCATCCTCAAATTCAACCAATCATAGACCAAATAGTTACAGAGGCATCGCATCTGTAGTGAACATGCACAAATTTTTCTGGTCATTGGTCCCTAAACAACAGAGGCTAGCAATGGCTTACATAGCATTTATATTGCATTCAGTATTGTAAGTAATTTAGTGATAGTTTAAAATATTCAGGAGGGGGCTGGAGAGGTGGCTCAGAGGGTACCAGCACTTGTTGCTCTTGCAAAGGACCCAAGATCAGTGCCTAACACCCATGCTGGGTGATCCACAATAGCCTATATCCATCTCCTGGGGACCTGATGCCCTTTTCTGGCCTCCATGGGCACCTGCACTCATGTGCACATACCCCCCGACACACACACATAACTAAAAATAAAATAAATCTTTAAAGTATGCTTGAGGATGTCCATAGGTCAAATGCAAATATTACACCATTTTATACAAAGGACTTAAGCATCCGCAGGGATCCTGGAACCCATCCCCGCAGATACCGAAGGACAACTCTAGATAACAACTTGCCCAGAATCCCATAGTGACCACTTAGTGGAGCTTAGATTCCAACGAAAGCAGTCCGTTCCCAGAATATCCTGTGTACTCGCCACTTCATTCAAATGAGGAAAGAAAATGTGACAGTGCACTAGGAAGCCAGGCACAGCCTTCCAAGGAAGCAGAATGCAGTGGCAGATGGTTAGCAAGGATCGTCATCACAATCACAACACACATTTGTGCTACACTCTATAACTTCAGAGCATCTTTGAATACATCTCGTTGGTTCCTTTTTTCCCATGAGCAAGAACATCGCAGAAGCTCATGGCAAGGCCTACGCCCTGGCTTCCCTCCACACAAGTGCTGCAAAAGCACGCCTCCAGAAGGCCAACAAGCACCTCAGAGGAGTGGGGCTCTCTTGCAAGTAGCAGAAAGCATTGCCCATACGTGTTCGAAGTAGGCATTCTAGGGTTTCAAAAGCAAGAGTGAACGTGTGCCCTCTGGCCTCTGTCTGTCTCACTTATACATGTCTCATCCAAACACTACAGGAATCTCAGGATTCTAAAATTTACCCCAAAGCCAAAGTGACAGAAATAAGTCTTATGTCATAAGTCTTCAATCTCCCCTCAGGAAAGACTGGGCCTCTGGGTTCTTTCTGGCCAGTACTGGAATTCCAAGGACCACCATGCTGAAGGCCACCCTTGGCTGGCCCCTGCCCTGAGCTTTGAGTTATTCTACAGAGAAGGCCCAGGAGGAAGCTCAGGTAGGTAGCCAGGGAAGGCTGGGAACATTGCATTTTTGTATGGAGCAATCAAACAGCAATTTGAAACATGGAGAGCAGTGGTAGGGGCTGGAGGGAGAGGGAGAGTTAGGAGTCTGAAAGGAGGGGCTGGGGACCTTTTCATGTGTGATCCTAGAATGGGAATGGCCATTGTGTACTTAGAGTTCTGGAAACATTAACCTGGGCTGGAAATTCTGCCCTATCCCCTGCCAAGTATCTGATGATGGTCATGGGACAAAAATCTAGTATTGAAGAGATTACATTTAACTTCTGATGTTCATACTGGGGAGGAAATAAAAAAACATAAAGTGCTTAGCACACCCAGCTGGAACATTGTGCTCTGTGAATGAGAGTTTCATGAATTAAAACATTACCAAGTGCCAAGCATGGTGGTGCACACAGGAGGCAGAGGTGGGTGGATCTCTGTGAGAGTGAGGCCAGCTTGGTCTGCATAGCAAGTTTCAGGCCAGCTGGAGCTACTTAGTGAGACCCTGTCTCAATAAAACAAACAATAAAACATTACCAAGTGTATTGGTTTCTTTGTTGCTGTGATAAAACAGCAAAACCAAAATTGACTTAAGAAGAAAGATTATTTTGGCTTCTGGTTCCGGAAGGAAAGTCCATACTGACAGTAGGCAGCTGGAACAGGAAGCTGAGGGACCACATCTTCAACCACCCACAGAAAGCAGAGAGAGCAAACTGGAAGTGGGGTGAGGCTATAAATACTCAAAGCCTTCCCCCAGTAATGCACTTCCTCCTGCAAGACTACATATACCTAAAAGTTCCATAACCTCTCCAAACAGCACCACCAACTGGGGACTAAGTGGTCAAATACATGAGCCTATGAGGGACATTTGTATTCAAACCAACACCCCCAGGATAACCAGACACACACCTGTAATTTCATTACTCTGGGAGGCTGAGTCAGCAGAATCACAAGTCTGAGGCCAGCCTACGCTTCATAGCAAGGCCCTGTCTCAAAACACCAAAATGAATATTCAGTCCCTAGGGCGTACAAGCCTATCCCTCTCTCTGTGGGCTATGATAAACCAGACGAAAAATATGGTGCAAACTAACGATCAACAAAAGGGACATGCTAATTAACCCAGGCCAAATTCAGTGGGATATTAAGAGACCATTTTAAGGGATAAATATGAAGGTCATAAAAATCTTTTAAATGATTAAAAAGATGCAAAATTCCAGATGCTCTCTGTATTACTTTTCTCATCTCTGTGACAGAATACCTGACAGAAACAAGGAAGGAAGGATTTGTTTTGGTTCATTGATCACGGCAAAAAAGCACTGAGGAGGTCAGAGGACAACTTGCAGGGATCAGTTCTCTCCCTCCATCATGTGGGTCCTGGAGATCAAACTCTGGTCATCAGGCTTGGCAGCAGGCACCTTTCCTGCTGAGCCATCTTACTGGTCTCATTAAGTTTTTTCAAAACTTTAAATCACACAAAAACTTAAGGTAAAATCTGCTTGCCTTTTCTCCTCTTTTCCTTTGAAGTTTTTAATTTTTACAATTAGCTGTCATACTGAGAGGGAATATATTCTTAAAATAAAAACAGTTGGACGTTTAAAAATATTATACAAGACTGGGCTAGAGAGATGGTTCAGCGGATAAGAACACTGTTCTTGCAGAAGACCCGGGTTCAAACCCCAGCACCCACATGGCAGCTAACAACTGTCCATAACTCCAGTTCCAGGGGATCCGACAGCCTCTTCTGTTCTCTGCGGGCATTGCCCGACACGGGTGCACTTACTTACATGCAGGCAATACATGCATACACATAAAATAAAAATAATAAATTAATTAAAAGAAAAATATTATACAAGGCACAATGTAGTCAACTATTTTATGTGACTTTTTCATTTATCTTATAACATTGGACGGTCCTTTTCTCTCCCTCTGAGCTGTAGC
Organism: Nannospalax galili; assembly: GCF_000622305.1. Classification (NCBI taxonomy): domain Eukaryota; kingdom Metazoa; phylum Chordata; class Mammalia; order Rodentia; family Spalacidae; genus Nannospalax; species Nannospalax galili. Next base: position 1,618,555 of record NW_008359681.1, on the reverse strand, counting down.
TCGTCCACTTATATAAAGATTGAGAAATTTGCATGCCTCACTTGGACCATAAGAATTTCTGAAGGAAACCCTGCTGTTACTTAAAAATATTAGATGCTCTTGGGAATAATGAAAACATTTGCTGTGATACTGAGCAAGCCTATGCTCCAGGTATATCCATGGCATCCTTTAATATTTAACCAGACCCTTTTTCTTAAAGATATTTCCCTTTATTTTTTAACTTTTGTCTTTTGAATATATACAGGTTGGGCATCCCCCAATCTAACTCCAAAATGCTTTTTTTTTTTAAAGCTGAAACTGCATTTTTGCAAGTGCTGGGCATAGAATGTAGACTGTTAGGGACACTGAACTGTAGTTCAACCCCAAATCTGATGTTTTTCAAGTGCTAATATGATATCACAGTGGAAAACACCACACCACAAAACCTTTGTCTTTTGCAAAAAATTATGAAAGATCATTTACAAAATAATTTCCAGTCTATGTGTATAAGGTGTACATGAAACATAAATGTCATCTTTAGAATCAGGTGCTATCTCCAGGACAGCTCATTATATATGCAAATACTCCAACATCTGAAAAATTTCAAGATGCAAAGTGCTTTTGGCCTTAAGTATTTCACATAAAGGAAGCTCAATCTGCCTTATATCCTGCAGCGTAAACTCAAAAGTTTCTGATGGCTGATGGCAGTGTGCTTAGCGTACAAGAGGCCCTGGGTTCAATTCCAGCATAAAAGGGAGGGGAAGGAAGGGAGGAGAGCAGAGAGAGAGAGAGAGAGAGAGAGAGAGAGAGAGAGAGAAACTTGCTGACAGTTTAGTTCAAGTCACCAATCTATCCTAGAGTGAAGTTTATGTTGAATGGCCTCTTATTCAGACTGCTATAATAAAATGCCATAAGCTAGGTGACTTTTCAACAACAGAAAGGACTTCCTCATAATTCTGGAGGCCGTACATTCTTAGATCAAGGCACTAGCAGATTCTGTGTCTAGTAAGGATATTTTCTGGCTCGTAGGTGACACTTTCCTGGTGTCACAGGACAACAGGGCTGAAATAACTCTTTAGGTTTGCTCCATAAGTACTCAGCGGAGGAGTCTTCAATACGCTACATTTCCTACACCTGTGCTACATAGTGGGATTCGTGCTGGGTCTTCCCTGTTCCTTTGCCATTACTGAGGAAATCCTAGTTAGTTTCTTTTCCTCTGCTGAATAATATGCTTGAATTCAGTGGGTCAACATGTCTGATATGAGGTCATGAGAATACAAGCTGAAGTTTGGCACCCTGAGAGGCATTGGTGAGGGTGCAGACCCAGCTGCAGTTGGTGACTCCAGCATATGTGAGATGCTAGACTGTGGGTCAGCTATCAGGGATAGCAGCAGGTGTGGAGTAGAGCTGGCCTGAGTCTACCAGAGAAGCTGTGTGTGCTATGGATAGCAGAGCCTGAGAAATGGAGCTGCCCAAGACTTTTGGAACTCAGGGGATTTTGAATAAATCCCAGATGTTGGACATTGAGCTACATTGCTGGACTTTAACTTGGTTTTGATTTTTCAGGAACCCACAGTTAAGAGGCTGTGAATTTTCAAAGAGATGTTGGACTTTCAAATTTGGGGGAATTTTTTTGAAGACTGGAACTTTTAAGGTTGTACTATATTTTATATTATGATATTAACATACGATCTTGGGGACAAAAAATGGAAAGGTTAGTGCTGTGTTTGTGTGTCAAGTTGACAAGGGGCCAATTGTGCTGGACAGTTTCAGTTATCAACCTGACACACCTGGGAACAGGGAACCTGAATTGGGAGATTTCCTCTATTGGACTGGCCTGTAAGCATGCCCATGAGGCATTTTCTTGATTGTAGATTGATGTTAGGAAGACTTAGGTCATTGTGGACAGTGTTATTTCTGGAAGGTGGTCCCAGGTTATTAAAAAGTGGATAAAGCACAGGCCAGAGGAGCAAGCCAAGAAGCAGCATTCTTCCATGGTCTCTGCTTCAGATCCTGCCTCCAAGTTCTTGCCCTGAGTAACCTGCCTTGGCTTCCCTCAAGAATGAACTGTGATCAAGACATGTAAGCCAAATAAACCCTTTCTTCCCCAAATTGGTCAGAGTGTTTTATCACAGCAATAGAAAACAACTAGGACAACCCACAAATTAGGAGAGAACTGGCTCCCACAAGTTGTCCTCTGCCCTTCACACAGAACCATCCCACACCTAGAACCTTCTCACACCTGTGCGTGTACACACGCGTATACACACACACACACACACACACACCTGCCAAACTGTAGGTTAACTCTACAGTTTAGACAGCTTCATGGATGTGGTAAGAAGCTTGGCTGAAAACCAGGACTTGCCCCTTCAGAGTTGACTGAAAGTTCTACGATCTAAGAACCCCCTTTGGAACTCACTCCACCACCTCAGGAAGAAGGAAGAATGAGGAGACTTGCTTCCAGGACATCCTATGGAGGGGTTTTGGGTGGATGGGGGACTCCCAACTACAAACTTTCCCACAAGTGGGCTGAGAAGTGATTACTACTTATTAGAAACTAGAATAGTTCAGTGTCCTTCCCATTTCTCCATCATCTATGTGGTAAACACTGCAGCTATAACCCATTCTAACCAGCAGTCTCCCCATTTGGGAAAGAAAGACTGAGGAAGAATCCACCTACTCCAGGGAACTCAGGCTCCCTAGCCTTCTCCTACCCTCCCTTCTATCCATCTCCAGGCCTGGAAACTTTGCACTCCCTTGCTCTGGGGTGCCTGAGCAATATGTATGTTGGGTGACTTGCCATATGACCTAGAGTCCGAATAATGGTGTCCCAAACTTTGGGTTCTTTTTGTTTTCTTTCTTTTTCTTTGAGACAGGGTCTCCCCGTAGTCCAAGCTGACCTGAAACTCTCTATGTAGACGAAGCTGGCCTCAAACTTAAAGATCCACCTGCCTCTGCCTCCCAAGTCCTGGGATTAAAGGTGTGTACCACCACGTCCAGCTTCTTTATTTCTTTTCTAATGTCTTACTTTTGTTTTTAAACAAAACTAGTACATGTGCAGTCAAGCTAGGCACAAAATGAAAAATCAATAAAACTCTCCAGGCACAAAACTGTCAATGCTCTCATCTTAAATATTGTTCAAGTTTTCTAATCATTTGAGACACATGTATGTACTTCCTTTTCTAAATACAAACTCATCTTCTAAATCAATAGAATTATTTGAAGGAATAATATAAACACAAGGTAAAGAAAATCATCATCTCTGAATTAAATGCTTTCTTTGAAGTTTTTGAATCCAGGCTCCTTTGGTATAGACTCGCTCAAAATCTGTACCCCACTGGAACAGGAGTAGCTGCTGGAGGCTCCTGAGGATCCACCAATCCTGGACTGCTTTAAAATGTCCAAAGTTTAATAAAAATCAGGCCTCTTGGAAGGTATAAAAAGTAGAACACCTCACTAAAGGGGAGTGTTGAAGGAATGGTGTGGGTCATTTGCAACCCTTGGGAGGTGTTCACACAGTTGGTAAGGTTCTATCTGACAAAGATGTAGCTGCATTGCCTCTCCCTGGTCTGCTCTTTAGATGTCAGCTGGGCAACTGACCTATTTCACCATCAGAAGCAATGGCATGAGGTATGCAGATGATATTTTCCTAACATGTAGGCTTGAAAATAAACTATTGTAAAACCTTGCAGTACAGCATTTGGCCTTGCACCAGAATGTTCCCAGCTCCCATAAGCCAAATAAATCAGTTTTTTTTTCCTCCACTATGGAGAGAGAGCTTCATTTATCCTTTCCAGAATATATAATACAAACTATAGGATTCAGTTCACAGAATACATAATAAACAGGTAAAGTGGTTCGAGTCCAGTAGTTCTTTATGAAAACTACATCAGTCCTGAATTTTCCAGAAATACAAAATGACAATCTTGTACTACAATTTTTATTCTTTTTAAACTCTTCATTAATAGATTCCTCAAATATCAAATTGAAGAGAGCAACTTAGCTAGAACTGAAACAAGAGACTACATGTGGGGAAGCCTGCTGTGGTGGCACACATTTGCAGTTCTAGCACTCAGTGAGATGGTGGCAGAAGGCTCAGGAAGTCAGGGTCATTTTCAGCCTCCAGGCTAGCCTGGGCTACATGAGATCCTTTTGGAAGAAAAAAAATCAGAGGAAAGGGGGTAAATACCTAAGTCAGCAAAGTGACTTGACCTGGAAGACAAGCAAAAGACCTGAGGTAGAGTTCCAGAATCCACATTTAAAAAATAATAAAAAAAAAAATCAGGCAAGATGGCAAGAATTTGTAATCCTAATGTTGAGGAGATTGAGATAGGCAGACCCCTGAGGCTCACTGGCCAGTCACCCTAACCTAGTTGGAGAGTTTGAGCTCAGTGAGTTTGTTTTAAAAAACATAGGACTATGGAGGCAGAAGCAGGGGGATCTCTGTGAGTTCAAGGCCAGCCTGGTCTATATAGTGAGTTCCAGGACAGCTGGGGCTAAAAAGAGACCCTGTCTCAAGACAACCCCCCCTCACACAGACACACACAGGACACAGGAGGAGCCAGGTGTGGTGGTACACACCTTTAATCCCAGGAGGCAGAGGCAGATGGATCTCGATGGCTCAGCAGGTTAAGGCACATGCCACCAAGCCTGATGACCTAAGCTTGATTCCTTAGCTTGACCCCTACAAATTGTCCTCTAACCACCGCACATGCACAGTGGCACACACACATAAAAAATAAATCTAATTTAAAAATGTTTAAAACCAAGGTGGACATGAACATACACAAGTACCCATACACATATGCTCCTACACACACACACACACACACACACACACACAGAGAGAGAGAGAGAGAGAGAGAGAGAGAGAGACCAATGTGTTTTAGTATAATTAATTACAGAATAATGAAAATTCACATCATCCTATCACCAGTAGAATATTTGTGATCAACAGGGCATAGATCTAGGGGTGTGGCACAGTGGCAGAGCACTTGCTAGAATATTCAAGGACCTGGGTTTAATTCCTAGCACTACCATAAAAAAAAATAAAGGATTAAAAAGGTCTAGCGCTGCTTTATAGTGTTTGAGAAATTCATCTTTGCCTACCAAGAAGAAAAGTGGTTACATGTATTCTTTTGCCCAAAATTTAAAATTCTATCAAACCATTTTAAAATTTTAAAATCAAAATCAAGTTATGACCATTCCTAATTGTTCTGGCTTCCTTTCCATGACTGTGACAACACCATGTCTGAAAGCAACACAGTGAAAAGGCCTATTCAGCTCACATGGCCAGGTGACAGTCCATCATTTCAGGGAAGTCACTGAGGCAGGATCTTGAGAGGTCTGGTCACTCTATATTCACAGCAAGAGCAGAGAGAGATGAACACACCCTGCTTGCTTGTACACAGTTAGCTTTCTGCACTTTTAGACAATTCAGGGCCCAGTCCAGGGAACAGTAATACCCACAATGGACTGGGTCTTCCTACATCAATTGATAATTAAGACAATCTCCCACAGATATGCCCACAGGCCAACCTGATCCAGATACTTCATTAAGATTCTCTTCCCAGCTAATTCTAGGTTGTGTCAAGTTGACAGTTAAAACTAACCAGCACACCAGATAGGTCTGAAGAATGGGGTACAGGAGCCATTTCTGATGTATGCTTGCCCAATGGCCTGACTGCATCCAGCTGCAAGTGGCAAAGAATCTTCCCCTATAAGCTGAGATTGAAAACTCACCTAGGACTCAGGCTGTCAAACTCAGATGCTTAAATTGGTCCCCAAGTGCAGCCAGACATAGAGCAAGAAAAGCAGCAAGCTGCCCCCCAAAATGGATGTTGCACTGAGACCACTTGCCCTGGAGCAGATTTTGACACTGACACCACTGTGACAAAGAACGAGAAGGCTCTCTGTGTGATGATGCACACATGTACATGCCATTGAGCTTGCTGTCCTCCCTGCCTACTCTGGGCTGGGAACAAAAGTTCCCTTGTTACTGTATCAGTCACTTATCTTGTGGCTATAACTAAATGCCTGACAAGGAGCAACTTAAGAGAGGAAGGGTTTATTTTGGTTTACAGTTCAAGAGGATACAGTCTGTCATGACAGAGAAGGCATCTGGTCACATGGTATCTGTACTTTCAAGAAGCAGAGAGCAAACAGAAAGTGGGACCTGGCTACAAACCCTCAAAGCCCACCCCCTTCACTTCCTCCAGTGATAAAGTTCAGCCTTCCCAAACAGCACCACCAGCATGGAACCAAATGTTAAAACACAGGAGCATATGAGAACATTTCACACCCAAACCACAGCATTTTCCTAAGGAAGAATAGTCAAACTGGGATACCTGGGATACCTGGTCCTCAGGGAGACCTGTGCTGTTGTTACCTTTCTAACCCTTAACTAGAAAGACAAAGGAGCTCTGGCTAAATTGAGGAAAGCTGTCAGGACCAATGATAATGACAGTTGCAACTGAATCTGGCACCAGGCTCGAATCTCTGGCTCTCATGGCCAAGGTGGAAAAAAGAGAAGTCTAAAGGGCTTGCCACAAGCCTGAAATGAAGGCAGAATACTACCTTTTTCTGGACATAAAAATTATCCTTAAAAAAATGGTCTTGGGGCTGAAGAGATGGCTCAGTGGTTAAGAACACTGAATGGTCTTGCAGAAGACCCGGGTTCAAATCCGCACACCCACATGGCAGCTAACAACTGTCTGTAACTCCAGTTCCAAGGGATCCAACAGCCTCTTCTGTCCTCCTCGGGCATTGCACAACATAGGTACACTTACCTACATGCAGGCAATACACACATACACATAAAAAAAATAAATAAAAATAATAAATAGTTTCTTAAATAGTCTCATAAAAATCACTTCATGTTCCAGCTTTCCTTGGCACTAAATCTTGAACACAAACTTATCCATAAATGCTTATGGCTTTGTGGTGTGTTTTAATGGGGTTAGCATGAGTACCCTATTTTCTCCAGCTCCTGTACATGCTACAACTTGTGGTCTCCCAGTGTTTGTCAGCTTTCCATCACTAGAATAAATCCCTGAGATAAATCTGCTTAAGAGAAAAGGTGGTTTTGACTTATCTTTGGTAACTCAAGGTGGTGTTGGAGGTTTCAGCCCATGTGCCCAGTTGGCCCATTTGCTTTGGGGCAAGGCAGGAGGACATTAAGGTGGAGGATGGGGCACATGACAGAACAAAGCCAGGATGCCAGAGAAGGAGGAAGACACCAGATTCCCACAATCCCCTTTGAAGGAACATCCTCAGTGACCTAAAACCTCCCACTAGGCCCAACCTCTTAAAGTCCCACCACCTCCCAATAGCACCACAGTCTACAGACCAATTCATTAACACACAGGTCTTTGGGGAACAGTCAAGACCCAAAGTGTAGCTCTCCCCCACACCATGAAGCATTCTTTATCCCTGTGTGTTCTATTTTGACTAGTTAGATGCCCATCCTAGCTCTCCTAGTAGACGCCATGTTTACTGAGGGAAGGGACTGTGTGTTGCTCATCTTTAGACAGTACTGACAGCATTAAGATCATTTTGTTGTTTATGTTGTCACAGCTCACAGCACAGTTCACACACAATAGCATCTGAAGAAGGATGAGCAATGCCGAAACAGAGCCCTTAGGAACTCCATGGTGTACTCTCCTCTGCAGCAGACACCGTCCCTCTGCTTCTCAGTTACCTCCATATGAAAAGTGGTGAACTGGCTAGTTCCCAACTTTGCCATAGATGAACGCCTGTGTCCCTCCCAAATTCATGAACCTTAAGTTCTGATGCCACTAGTGAGGGGGTGATTGGCTCATGAGGACTCCCCCAACCCCATAAATAAGAATAAGGCCTCCATAAAAGAAGCTTCACACTTTGTGAGCATGGTGGTGCATGCCTTTAATCGCAGCACTCTGGAGGCAGAGGCAAGCGGATCTCTGTAAGTTCAAGGCCAGCCTGGTCTAAATAAAGAGTTCCAGGCCAGCTGGGGCTACAGGGAAATCCTGTCCCAAAAAAAGACCAAAAAGAAAAAAAGGAAAAAAGAAAGCTTCACACTGGGTGTGTTAGTCAGGTTCTCTAGAAGAACAGAATACAAATAGAACGAGTTAGTTTTGGTTTTTTGAGAACGGGTCTCACTATGTAACACTGGCTGGCTAGGAACTTGCTATATAGACCAGGCTGGCTTGAGCTTGCCTCAGTCCTCTTGTCTCTTCCTCTCAAGTGCTGGGATTATAGGCCTGCACCACCACACCTGATTTGATTTGGTTCTTTTTGCCTTGCTGTTTCCTGCCATGTAAAAACACAGTTTTAAAAAAAAAATCACATTGGTGGCAGAGAAAGCAGCCCTCAATAGAGACCAGACATGCTAACACCTTGATCTTGGACCTCCCAGCCTTCAGCACCATGAGAAAGTAAGCTTCTGTTCTTTATAAATTACTTACTCTCTGATTTAGTTATAACAGCAGAAATAGACAAAGACAGGACTACTAATGAGAGTCAGTATAATACCAGCTGGTGCTACGATAACAAATAAACACCCAAATCCTAATGCCGTAGCATAGCAAACCTTTCTTTACTGTTGACAAAATGCCTATTACAGGTTGAGATCTGCAAGGGTATAATCTCTGATGCACTCACCCCAAGAAGTTGCTTGCATTCTTGTAGCTTCCCTGTGCCAAAATGGTCATCACCAAATACAAAGATAGCAGAAATCTTACCGATTTTGTTTTTAGAATTTCATATATTAGTACATTACATTTATATCGTTTTTTGCCCCTCCATTCCCCTCCAACTCCGCCTGTATCCTCCCCACCCCCTCTCAAACTCACAGGCTCTTCTTAATTATTATACATACACACACACACACACACACACACACACGTATAACTACTGAGTCTAATTAGTGTTGCCTATGTACATGGGTTTAGAATTACTACTAAGGAGATGATAGATAGATAGATAGATAGATAGATAGATAGATAGATAGATAGATAGATAGAGATAGATAGATAGATAGATGATAGATGATAGATAGATAGATGATACATATAAAACCTTATACATATACATATAACTCAGTAGGTTATATAAATACACATAAAACCTTATATACATATATATGTGTATATATAACCTACTGAGTCCAATTAGTATTGCCCATACATACATAGGTTTGAATAACCTATCAGAGGTCTTGTCTCTGGAGAAAACTGATCCTCCCCGCCTCCCTCAGCAGCCATTGATTGCCTGTAGCTCATGGGGCCTAGTGGAGGTTTCCCTTATTCACGTTGGCATGTAAACTGGTGTGGTCAGAAAATCCTGTATTTGTTCTTAATTCTCTCACATTACAGATGACAAAGGGCTCTTTTGCTCATGGCTCAAAAGCTTGGGCAAGATATATAAAACCTCAATTTAACTGCAAGGAGCCCCCAGAATAGTTGGTAAACATTACTATCTCAAGCACACAATCAAATCTTTAATCTAGTAGAATCAGGACCAGTTAGAGAATGTCATTTGTACAGGGAGATAGTTATACCAAGAAGGTACATAATGATAATGAAATACTTTATTGAGTAACTGAATGAAGAGTTCCTCGTGTTGATATTAAAATAAGACATGCATCTATGCAATTGATTCTCATCATTTTCAAGGAAAGCAAGTCCTGTAAATAAAATGTGCTTTGTGCTTCATGTGAAGTGATGAGGTGCTACGACTTGGCTTAGGAAGAAAGTTCTTAAAATAATGTATGAAGCTTGTCTGCTGAGGCCATCCCTTCTGCTGTAGCTTGCTATTGCCCAGTTTTCAAGCTCTTATAATAGTAACCAGCTTTGAAACCAAAATAAACTCTAGTTCTCTAGAACACCCATCTGCCTCATCCTTCAACACCAGGAGTCCTTCCAAGGCTCCCAATGGCTGAAGCAGTGCACACGATAAATTGGTTGTTGCATGGCTTCTTCTAGAGGCTAAAAAGATGTGTCTACTTCACTGCTGTTGCATGAATAAACTTTTAGATTTCATATTGCAATTATTCCCATCTCTAAGATGACCTTAGGGATGGTAAACAAAAATAGTCATTCCCCATGTGAAAAATAATCTGGCCCGTCTAAAAATGTTCTGGAATCTGAATAATGTCCAAAAAGAAAAATCACAAAATAAGATTCATATCTATTAGCAAATGTATCCATTCTACTCATATGTATGCAAGATCATCTCATTATAGCCCTCAGTTCACACAACTACAAAAAAAGTCACAGGACTCTGTAACTTACAAGTAGCATTTTATGACCTGTACATAATGATCATCTCATTATAGCCCTTGATTCGTACTACAAAAAATTATAAAACTTGGGTGTTTTTGTGATTTATAAGTAATGTTTTACAACATAATTTTGATAATTCCTATAACTATAAAAGCTATAACCAAAAAATCACATTCTCAACATCCCAATATTAGAAAAAAATTGTAATAGAAATGAAAGGACATAATCAGAAAAAGCATGTAGTTCCTTCCAGAAGTTTTTTCTACAAGTTCTGCTCAAATTTTCCCCGCGTGTTCATGATGGCATCATATTCAAACCAAGGAACTGGAGCTGGAAAGTGCCAGCAACTGGCAACAGACACCAACATGGCACCTCTTCCACAAAGTTTGATGGTCACTGACATTGAGATATGAGAGCTGGAGAACTGGCTCGGCAGTTAAGAACATGTGCTACTCTTGAGGGGATCCAGAGTTCAGTTCCTAGCCCGAGCTTTCAATGCCTGATTCACAACCACTTGTAACTCTACCTCCAAGGGATCAAATGCCCTCTTTCGGCCTCTGCAGGCACCTGCACTCATGTGCACATACCCACACATGGACATACATTAAAAATAAATCTTTATTTTTAATTGAGACTTAGTCACACACACACACACACACACACACACACACAAACTTAACAACATGTATAATCTACAAAAAGCATCTCTGCAGTCTCTTGTCTTTTCAGGGAGTCCATCCTCTATGCCCATTATAATGCTTTTAGCCTTTAATTGGAGAAAATAAACCCCTACCTTCTTTTGTTTTTGATACTTTATATCATTCTGCCTTGTAATGTATAGAGTCCAAATTCCTTAAATGATGGGAAAACTAATTGACTTACATAATTATTGAAACCTAGAGCAGTGCTTCTCAAAATATCTGAGGAAGAACAGTTGTTTTATGGTTGTTTTGTTATTTGTCTCCTTCAATCCAGATTCAAAGCTAAGTAAACCAGGATTCCACTACGTTCTTTAGAGCTGTGGAATTCCCTATTCCAGTCACATGAGAATAAGTTTTTTTTGTTTTTGTTTTTGTTTTTAACAGATGACTGCAGGTGTTTCAGGTGTCACAAACCAATGCAACAACACTTAGTCAAGAATAGAAGTGTCTCACCCCGTAGTCCACTTGGGTTTTCTTTTTGGTGGAGAGGGTGTTGTTGATGTTCTGTGTGGTTTTGTTTTGTTTTGCTTGTTTGTGCTGAAATTGAACCTAAGGTCTCACATGTGGAAAGCACACACCCAATCACTGAGTTACACTTCCAACCAGTCCACTGTGCTTTAAGGAAGGACATCTTTCCCAAACCTTCTAAGATGAAACCCTCACATCCCATTAGCTAAAACTCAGACACGAATCATCCCTAGCAATGAAAATGAGGTCATCACCTAAATTAATCATCATTTTTACCACCTGGATTGGCCCCTGTCACTGAATTCAGGGGTCTTCTAGTAAGAAAGAGTGAGAGAGGGCTGGAGAAATGGCTCAGCAGTTAAGAGCACTGGCTGCTCTTGCAGAAGACCAGGGTTTAGTTCCCAGCACCCACATGGCAGCTAACAGCTGTCCATAACTCCAGTTCCAGGGCATCTGACACTCCCTACTGACCTCCAAGAGCATTGCATGCACATGGTGCACTTACATACATGTGAGCAAAACACTCATACACATTATTTTTTTTAAAAAAAAAAGTGAGAATTGCAGTAGAGGAGTCTCTGACATGCTCAGAGGGGACAATGCTCATCTCTAGGGGACAATGTATCCTTGCTCCTTTAAAGAGGCCTCCTTGTGGCTTTTCCTTGAGTCAACTCCCCCAATGTCAGGGAGCTGTGGTTTGAATGTGAAATGTCCCTCATACACTTGTGTGTTTGAACACTTGGTCCCCAGCTGGTGGCTCTGTTTACGAAGGTTGTAAAAACTTTAGGAGGTAGAAAATGGGTAGGAAGTGGGTCCCTTTGGAGGAGACTTGGGCAGATGACAATGTGACTACATGCCTCCCATCTCTGCCACTATGTCTTCCCTGCCATGACCGGCTATGGTCCCATGAACTTTAAGTCAAAATAAATCTTTTTCTTCCTTAAATTGTCAGGTATTTTGTCACAGCAACGAGAAAGTAATTAATACACAGACTATAACCATTTTGTCAAAGGAAGACTGGAAATTACTCTTCTTTTCCACACCCCTGCCTTTAAGGATGTGTACTATGAGGCAACTCGATCTTCTGCCTCTGATTAGTTCAACAAATATCTGATGAAAATTTACGTGACCAAATTTCAGGATAAACAATGTGGCAAATTCCTGAGTCTTAGGCGCTCACAGTGATGTCAAGCGAGTGATAGCAGAAAATGTTCTCGGTCCAGAGGAAGGACAGGTGACTGCAACCAGACAATGAGGTCTGGAGAACTGGAGTACAGGGCACTGGGCAGAAACAAAGATGCCTAGAGGACAGTTGCATAGGACTTATGTCAGATACCAACTTCAGAAGGAAGAGCAAAGACCTCACTGGGTAGGAAAATGGCAGAGAACCAGGACAAAGCTTCTTTAGGCAGAGATGGGTGTTCAGCAGAGATGGGTGTTCATCAGATCTTTTTGAGCTGAGTCACAGGAAGTGGAATGGCATGGGAGTGACTCAAAAGGACAGATCTCTAAACAAGGCTATGGAGGCACAGAGCATCCTAATCAGAGTATCTCAGTCAATGGAGCATCTCAGAAGCAAGGACCTGGAGCACGTAGGGAAGATGACTACAGGACCATGGCAAATGAGGTCCACATCACCCTCCATTAGTTCACAAATGAACAATCTAATCATAAGGACAGGGATGACCACATCCACCCTGACTGACAGCTGTGGTCACCAAGGTAAGTCAGCTGTTGCTGATGAGTTTTCTCTTGACTACTCTTACAGTGCCACCTACAGGTGAACTTGGGAAAGATGTGACCCTTTTCATCCCGTGACCCACAAAAACTTGTTTGGTGCTTTCAGAGGAAGATGTTAAACATCTAGCTCAGAATTTGCACTTGGTGTTTCATCCATGCCATCATGAACTGGACCTCTCTGTTTTAAATGTTTTCAGCTCAGAAAATCGCACCACCCTGCAAGTTACTCAGCTTCGCTATACATAGTTTCTTCCAGTGTGTAATTACTGGCCTGGCTTTACATTATTTTAGGATAGTGTCAGCAGCTAATTGTGGTACAGTCTGAATGCCTTGAAATGAGCTCGGCTGGGTATGGGAAGAGCTCAGCAAATTCAGGGCTGTGTGAACATCATTTTTAAAGTCTATTGTTCCATAGGACCCTGAACATTGGCAGATTAATGTTGGAGCTCAATCCAAAGGGCAGGCAATGATGGAACATGATCAGCCTCACAGTTCACTCTGAGCTTCCTAAGCTGTTTGTTCCTCAGTGCCTACTTGCCACATTCAACCCCCAATGGATGTTTCAGCTATCCCTAAGCACACAAGGGACCTTCGGTCCAGACATCCAGCTGAATCCTGAACATGGCTACTCATCAAGAGCAAATCATTTGGACCCTATAAGAGGAAAACTGTTCCTCCCTTCAGGTTTCCAACCAAGAGAGGAAACTTTCTTTCTGCTCTCCTAGAGGCAAAAACACAGGGAGAACTAGATAGCGACAGTGGGGCATATACACATCCTGGAGTTTTATTCAGCCATAAAGAATGAAATTATGTCATTCTCAGGAAAATGGATAGAACTGGAGAAAGTGAAATAAGTCAGACCCAGACAAGCATAGCGTGTGTGTGTCTGTGTCTGTTTCTGTGTCTCTGTGTGTCCGTATATGTGTGAGAGAAAGAGAGAGCAAGACAGAAAGAGAAAGGAGGGGGGAAATAGTCTCTGTAGACACAAGGAGAAAAGTATTCTGGAGAATGGAGATAAAGAGAAGATAATGGGGAGGAAAAAGCCAAAATGTTAAATGCTTTCTCTGGCATGCAGAACACATGTATATGAAGGAGGACCACTGGGGGAAGAAGGGAATCAGTGAGTGTGGGAGAGCGATGGGGGGAGGGTGGTGGACAAGTGAACATGAGCAACGCATCATGATACCAGTATGTGCAATGTCATAACAAGACCCATTATTTTGTAAGCAAACTAAAAAAAATAATAATGCAATTAAAAATAGGAAGATTCCTCTGGCTTCTTTCTCTGCCGTTCTATCAGGCACAGGAGCTGATAGGTGAGCTTGGAAAATGGAAAGGGATTGTTGGCTCAGTCTGTTCATGTGCTGTACCCACATTCTACTCCCAAGTATCTGAGTCTCCTGTTCCATAAAAAAAGCAACTTGTACCTGCAGCAAGGTCTTTGTCTATTCGGACCCAGTGATTTTATCTTCATAGTTCTCCCAGTAATTAAGAAAGGAACACAAAGGCTGGGCATGGTGCCACACTCCTTTAATCCCAGCACTAAGAAGGTAGAGGCAGGTGGCTCTCTATGAGTTCAAGGCCAGCCTGGTCTACATAGTGAGTTCCAGGCCAGCTGGGGCCAAAAGGAGACCCTGTCTCCAAAAGACAAAAGAAAGAAAGAGAGAGAGAGAGGAAAGAAAGAAAGAAAGAAAGAAAGAAAGAAAGAAAGAAAGAAAGAAG
>NW_008359681.1:1593604-1603327 GCF_000622305.1 Nannospalax galili | reverse complement strand
AGAAAGAAAGAAAGAAAGAAAGAAAGAAAGAAAGAAAGAAAGAAAGAAAGAAAGAAAGAAAGAAAGAAAGAAAGAAAGAAAGAAGGAAGGAAGGAAGGAAGGAAGGAAGGAAGGAAAGAAAGAAAGAAAGAAAGAAAGAAAGAAAGAAAGAAAGAAAGAAAGAAAGAAAGAAAAAAGAAAGGAACACAAGGGGCTGGAGAGATGGCTCAGCAATTTAGAGCACTGACTGCTCTTTCAGAGGACCTGGGTTCAATTCCCAGGACCCACATGGTGGCTAACAATCTGTAATTCCAGTTTCAGGGGATCCAATGCTCGCTCTGTCCTTCACTGGCATTGTACAACATGGTACACATACATGTAGGCAAAACACAAGTGTGTTAGTCATCTGGTTGCCCTAACAAAATATAACACGAAGACATGAAGTCACTTGTAAACAGGCATTTATAGTTTTTGTTTGTTTGCTTGCTTGTTTTGAAATGGTTTCACTATGTAGTTCTGACTAGCCTGGAACTCATCATGTACACCAGACTGGTCTTGAACTCAACAGACATCCACCTGCCTCTGCCTCCAGAGTGCTGGGATTAAAGGCATGTACCAGCATGCCTGATCCAAATAGGCATTTACTTTTCAAAGTTTTAGAGACCAGAAGTCCCAGACGAAGGTGATGACTATGCTGTCTGGATAGTTTTCTGGTGAGGTTCCTCTTCCTGGTTTGCAGACAGCTGCCTCCCTGGGCCCCTTTTCTTCCTTACTCTCAGAGAAAAAGCAAACTCTGCTGTCTCTTCCTCCCACCCCCCTAGTAAGGACAACAGCCCTCAGATCAGGGCCTTACCCTTGTGTTTGAAATGTCAACATACTAGTGTTGACCAACAAGTCAGGGGTGTTCCGAGACCTGTGGAAGCTAGCAGAAACGATCTGAGGATCCTCTGCTTAATCTAACCTCAGTCAGGCTCCTGTCAGCCCTCTTCCTGACTAGACCTTGACCTTGGCCTGCTGAGCCCAGTTTTAGCAAAGAATCTTGCTAAACCAGTTGATCAAAAATTTCCCCCCTCCCATACATTCTGGTACCCTCCTCTTCCTCTGTCTTGATACCCAATCAGTCCTTTGAGCCATTTTAAATTCACTCTACCCACTGTCTGTAAATCCCATCTTGTGTCATGTGGAGTTGAGCTCACTCTCTCTCCCCTGCTGCACTAGACTTGAATAGAGTCTTCCTTACTTCCTTTAAAAACATTTATTTATTTATGTGTTGTCATGTATTGATGTATATACATGTTCGTGAGCATGAATACACATATGTATGCGGGTGTACATGTTCATGGATGCCAGGGGTTGATGTCAGGTGTCTTCCTCAATCACTCCCCACCTTCTTTTTTGAAACAGGATCTCTCACTGAACCTGGAGCTTACCAATTAAGCTAAGCTGACTGGCCAGTGAGCTCCAGAGATTTTCCTGTCTTTTCCCGCACTGAGCTTGCAGATGTGTGCCTTGGCCTTAGTTTGCTTATTTTGTTGAGGCAAGTTGTGTTGAAAAGCTCCTTTTGTCAAGGAACTGGAGGTAGCTGGCCTCTGGACAGCAGCCAGCATGAAACTGCTGCTTCCAGCCAATAGCCCATAAGGAACTGAGCCCACCAGCAACCACAGGAGTGAGCTTGGAAGCAGATCCCTGTCCAGCCTTGAAATAACTGCAGCCCTGGGCAAGACCTTGTTCACAGCCCGTGAGAGACCCTCCAGCAGACGTCCTAGCTAGGAATTATCAGATTCCTCACTACCCCCCAGAAGTCACAAGATAATAAATGCATCCTCCTCAGTGACTACACTGTGAGGCAGTTTGCTACTCACAGATAATGTTATCATCCATGGCCTGCTTACCATTAAATAAAGCCCTTTGCGGATAACAGAGACCAGTGTGAGACACAAATTTCAGATAGTTTGAGGACACATAGAATCCACTCTATCATGCTGAGCAGGCAATGTACTGATTTAAAACTGACACAAAAAAAGTGTTCAAGGAGATTTGAGATTCCAATATTCCAGTATCTTCGCCAGTCCTCTCTGAGCACTGTCTGCTTCTGTCATGTAAAATGTATGTTACAAAACAAAGATTTAGCTGGGGATGTAGCACAATGGTAGATCATTTACTTGCCTAGCATGAATGAGGTCCAGGAATGTAAAATATTCCTTGGTGACAGTTAATCTCAATTAGACTCAACATGAAAGCACATCTCTGGGTATGTCTATAAGGATGCTTCCAGAAAGGTTTATCAGAAGAGGGAAGACCCAGCCCTGAATGTGGTGGCATCCTCCCATGGGTTGGGGTCCTGGACTGAATAAAAAGGAAGAAGTCAGCTGAATACCAGCATTCATCTCTCTGCTTTCTGACTGCAGACCAAAGTGACCAGCCATGTCATAATCCTGCCTCTATGCCTTCCTAACATGATGGACTATCCAGGAGCACCCAACCCATGGCCCACAGACCACATGCAGCCAAAAATAGCCACAAATGTGGCCCAAACGATCATAGACTTACAACAGTATGAGATTTTTCCCCACAATTCAATTAAACAGCTCTTGAGTGTGAACTTTGTAGATGACACCATTGTGGTCACTGTATCCTCAAACCATGAGCCAAAACAAACCCTTCTTTCCTTTAGGTGCTTTTTGTCAGGTAACTTTGTCACAATAATGAAAAAGAAATGACTACACCCTCTAATACCACAAATCACCCCCTCCATCCCTTGCTTTTCAAAACTTGGCTAATTCATTCAACATTAAGCAAGCCATATTAGCCTGGAGCTGTTCTGGTTATGGTGATACATCAATGGATGAGAGCCAAAGCCCCCACCTCACAGGGCTCAGATTTTAGTGAGGGAAGCAATAAGCAAAAACAAATAAATACAAATGTCAGACTGTGAAATGTGCTATAAATAAAATAAAATAAAATGAGGCTAGCAAAGGCCCAAATAGCTTTTGGAGAGAGAGAGAATATTTAAGGAAGGGTGGTCCAAGAAGACAGCTCTAGGGGTTGGGGGTTTAGCTTGGTGGTAACATGCTTGCCTAGGAAGTACAAAGCACTGGGATCAATCCTGAGCAGTAGGAGGGAGGGAGGGAGGGGCAAGGGAACAAGAAGATAGCTCTGTTGAAAAAAAATTTTGGCAGAGACTTGATATAATGGAACAAGCCATGAAAAATCTGACCAAAGATTATTATAGCCATATGAAAAAGCAGGTGCAGGCCTGGGTTGATGGCTCTGTGGGTAAAGCATTTGTTGTACAAGTGTGAGGACCTGAGTTCAGAAGCATTAGCATACATCCATAATCCCAACATGCTTGCCCCAGGATGGGAGGCAGAGACAGGAAGGATCCCCAGATGTGAGCCTCACATACTGGCAGTGAACAAGAGACCCTGTCTCAAACAAGGTGGAAGGTGTGGACCAATACCCAAGGCTATCCTCTGACCTCCACAGGTACACTGAGGCATACATACAGCCACACATACCCAAGGCAGTCCTCTGACCTCCACAGGTACACTGAGGCACACATACACCCACACATACCCAAGGCTGTCCTCTGACCTCCACAGGTACACAGAGGCACACATACACGCACACTCACACACACAAATATGCGCACATATACAAACATAGAGATTTTTTAAGGCAAGTGAAAAAAAAAAACTTTGATGCAGGAATAAACACAGAATATCAAGAGACACATTGAAAATCAGCATGTCAGGAGCAGAGTGAGCAATCATAGACAAAGGTAAGGTTGGGGAGATGGAAAGAGCCCAGGTCCAGAGTTTGGTTGGCAAACATGAAGGGTTTAAGTTTTATTCTAAGTATGATGGGAAGGCTGCTGAGCTTGGGTTCAAGTTACTCTTCGAAGAGTAACTAACTTTTGTGTGTTGAAGAAAACAGATTCCTAGTAGTGTAGGATGCCTCTGGTATCAACATCTGAATAGGCCCTTAAAGAACTAAAAGTGTACATCTTCTACAATCCAACAATCCCATCTCCAGTATTTAACACAAGCCACCAAGCATTTGCACAAGAAAGTAGATAAAAGGATGCTCACTGCAACATTATTGATATTAAGACTATCGAAGAAATAAGAGAATTTTATAAAATACATTAACTGTACAATTGTTTAAAACAATGAACTGGATCTAGTTCAAATATACCTAGATATGTTTGAAAAACAATATTAAGGCTGAGCATGGTGACACAGGCCTGTAATCCTAGCACTGGAGGTCTAAGAGGCAGGAGGATCATAAGCTCAAGGCCAGCCTGCACTATGTAGTAAAACTTGTCTAAAAGAAAAGAAAATAAGACTGGAGAGATGACTAAAGTGATAAAGTGCTGGCTGAACAAGATTTAGGACCAGAGGTCAAATCCCCAGAACCCACATAAAAGCTAAGCAGGTGTGGCAATTTACCTGTAATCTGGGGAGTTAGAGACAGGAGATCCTAGAGGCAAGCTGGCTAATTAGGCTAGCCCATCAGCTCCAGGTTCAATTAAGAGACTGCCTCAATAAGTAAAGAGAGTTCAAGGTAGATATTTGATGTTAATTTTAAGCCTACTTGCATATGTGAATACGCATATGCACACATACACATGTAAATTAATTAAAAACAATGTCAGGGCTGGAGAGATTGGCTCAGCGGTTAAGAACACTGGTTGTTCTTTCAGAAGACCCAGATTCGAATCCCAGCACCCACATGGTAGCTAACAACTGTCCTTAACTCCAGTTCCAGGGGCTCCAATGGCCTCTTCTGTCTTCCGTGGGCACTGCACAACATGGGTGCACTTTCCTACATGCAGACAATACATGCATACACATTAAATAAAAATAATAAAATATTTTTTAAAAATAAAACAATGTCAAGTGTAAAAACCAACATAAAATCATTATGTATTAGTTCACATTTCCAAAAAACTAAAAGCAACACACATCCAGGCATGGTGGTTCATGCCTGTAATCCCAGTATTCCAAAGGTAGAGGCAGGAGAATCAGGAGTACAATGCCACCCTCTGATGTGTAGTAATTTCAAAGTCAGCCTAAGCTACATAAGATCCTGTCTAAATAAATAAATAAATAAATGAAATAAGAAGGAAAAATAAGCAGAAAAAAACAAAACAAAAACATGCACTCATGAAACATTATATATTAGTTATAGATATATCTGAAAATAAATTTTAAAATTGAGGGCCAGCAAGATAGTTCAGCAGGTAAAGGCACTTGCCACCAAGCCTGATGACCTGAGTTTAGTCCCCAGAACCCACTTGGTGGAAAGAGAGAATCACTCCCCCAAAGTTGTCCTCTGATCTCCACATGTATGCCAAGGCACCCGCAGGCCCCTTTCCCCAAAGTGAAAAAATAAATGTGTAAAAAATTTTAATTGAAAAGCTACCTACAAAACTTATTCATGAAAGTGTTGACTATAATCGGGAGCATTAGGCCAAGTACTACCAGATTTATTATATTTTACTTTGCTACAAAATAGCAAAAAATGACAAAAGTATACGATACTATATTTTTAAAAGTATGTTATGGTTTTAAAAAATGGTGCTTTATAGGCCAGGCGTGGTGGCACACACCTTTAATCCCAGCACTCAGGAGGTAAAGGCAGGCGGATCTCTGTAAATTCAAGGCCAGCCTGGTCTACATAGTGAGTTCCAGGACAGCTGGGGCTACAGGGAGACCCTGTCTCAAAAAGACCAAAAAAAAAAAAAAAAAAAAAAAAAAATTTGGTGCTCTCTCTCTCTATATATATTTGGGTTTTTTTCTTTTCTTTTCTCTCTACCTTTCTATTGATGTAGCAATTAGCTGGAGCCAATGAAAAGCCTTCTTGCTAAAAATTCTTATGGCCATGTGAGGAGGCAAAAAAAAAAAAATCACATCTTTGTTTTGGGCTAGAGGAGAACACGGAAATGTTTACCCCGTTGTGAGTATGACATCCTCTTGTGATTCATATTCAGGCCCAGATTTCTAGTTTCTCAATTCTTTTCAGCAGAGCCACAGGGCTCCAATCTCAGAGCTGTGGTCGATAACACTTTCATCATTTCCTGTGAAGAAATCCATTCACACGGTCCTTAAAACTACATCCAATCAATTCATAAAAAAGTGAAGAAAAGAAAAATTTGAGCCCAAATACAGATGTTAGCTTTTCAGTCATTGATTTCATGTGGCTAGGTGGTCCAGATCGAAATTCTCTCATTGGTGGCTGTGTGGAAAAGAAAGAAATAAACAAACTGAACTATGTCCTCAGCACAAAGCCATCATCAAGTCTCCTGATGACACTGGAGGAAGGACCTGTGCAAGGGGAGGGGTCATTGATTGCTTCCTCCTAATGAGCTGTTTTGTTCAAAATGCCGAATCCAAATCCATGGAGACATCTGTAACTCACAGTCATTTACAAATCTGACCTCATATTCCTTTTTCTGGCCTTAGCCTACTTCTACACTTCCTAAATGACTTTATGCTGATTTCAGCTTTCAGTGGTAAATTGATTATCCCCACCCTTAAAATCCCTCAGGTCTCAGCAAAATTCAATTTAAAAAAGACAAAAGAAGAAAGAGATCTCCTTTTTTCTGTAGTAAATGAGACCCTTTGATGCTGGGCCCTCTTGTGGGCAGCTGCCCCACCCACTAGCTTTGGAGGGGCGGCTCTAAATGTCAGACAAATGCCAAGGTCTCGCAACAGTCCAACCTGTAAAAGGTACACTTCTTCCTGAGCCCCTGCTGCTACCAGCCACAGCCAGCTAGCGTCTCTGGGAAGGAGGCACCTTTGGTATAGAAATACAATGATTCTCACTTAAAATGGACTAATGGAAACCTTCTTCTAGGAAGGAATCCTACATTGCCATCTGTCTTAGTTCCTTCAGGCTACTCGAACAAATTATCTTAGACTAGGTAGCTGATAAACAGCAGAGATGTATTATTCAGAGTTTCAGAAGCTAGCAAGTCTAACATCAGAGTGTCAAGAGACTCAGTGCCTGGTGAGGTTGTTACCAGAAGCTCATCTCATCCCAGGGAAAAGCCAACATCCTAGAGGTAAATGCTAAGGGAAGCTTCATTCAGTGTCCAAAGAATGGAGAAGAATCTCTGCTCACAAACCAGCCCGGCTTCCCTGGTGGGAGGTGGTAAGGAGGGTGAGGGATAGTGATACTAGACCTACAGGAGGTGAGCTAACAAAGGGAAGGAATGTTTATGGCTCTTCTAGAAATAGGTGGTCAGTGCCACCTCTGTTCGCCCTTCTATAGCCTGTGCTTCTGTAAGTGTCTTTGGCCTTGAAGAGGGGAAGAGAGAAAGACAAGGTAAATCTAGGTCAAGTCAACCCTGGATTTTAGTTTTGGACAAAACATTTCTCAAATGATTGACATGTCTACATACAGAGCTGAAGAGAATCTTGCCCAAAGGTTAAAGCAGCAGAGGGGGTGGCCACAATATGAAGACAGAGATTCCAAGTCCTCTCAGCCCACTCCAGTCACCCATGGGCCATCTGTGGGCCCAAGTGAAGAGTTCATGTTTTTAGCAAAAGCAGCTACTAGGTTTCTGAAAAATAGTCAACCTACAATCAGAGGTGTCAGCTACAGCAGAACTAATGGGAAACTAATGGAGGCCCAGCTGTGTGGCCTCTAAAATCAGTGATCTTTAAGACAACTGAAAGTCAGCAATGCTAAAGGGTTTGTTTAGGTTTTCCCCCATAACACCAAGTGAGTGAGAGTCCCTGTGAAGGGACTGAGTCTTCTCTGATACACTGCCTGACATCTGGGTTGATTCTGGTTGCTTACAGGCACATTTCATGAACAAGGTATTTTCTCCACAACAGATGTTTTCTATGTCCTTCTTTCCAGCACTGGCCAGAGCCTAAGCTTGTTTTGTCTGGCACTTTGTTCTTCCTCCTACTTTGTTTGAGGCTCCCCACTACCCTGCCTTAGACATGTGGCTAGTTCCTGACCTAACTCAAAAGGCATGGCTTTCTTTCCCAGTGGCTAACAAGGTTTACAGCCTGCCCACCCTGTTGTTTTTTTCTCAAACTCCAATAAAATTGTCTTTGAGCTTCTTACTGAGTCTGTTATAAATTCGTTTATTAACAAGACTAAGAATCTGAAGAGGGGGCCCCAATTTCCCCTGTGACACTTAGATTGATGAATCCTCTATCACTAGCTCTGTATATCCACAGCATATCTTATCTTATAGTAAACTCAGCATGGATATTGGACTTCAACCAAACCACGTTTCCAAACAACCATGCATTAGAATCATCAGGGGAGCTTTTCATATGGTGCCTCGGCCCCAAGCCAGACCAATTATACCCCAGCCTCAGAAAATGAGGCTCCAACTCCAGTATTGTTTAAATTTAAGTTCTTCTCCAGGAGTCCCTGATGTTCAGCCAAGATAGGAACTACGGACCTGGGGCTGGAGAGATGGCTCAACAGTTAAGAGCACTGGCTGCTCTTACAGAGGACCCAGGTTCAGTTCCCAGAACCCACATGGGAGCTAACAACCATCTTTAACTCCACTTCTAGGAGATCAGACATCCTTTTCTGACCATTGCATGCATGTAGTGCACTTACACACTGGTAAAATATTCAAACACATAACATTTTTAAATAAATTAATTTTTTAAAAAAAGAACTACTGGGGGCTGGAGAGATAGCTCAGTGGTTAAGCTCACTGACTGCTCTTGCAGAAGATGCAGGTTCAATTCCCAGCATCCACATGGTGGCCAACAATTGTCCATTTCCAGGGAATCTAACACCTTCTTCTGACCACTTCAGGCATTGCACAACACAGGTGCACTTACACACATGTAAGCAATATACTCATACACATAAAATAAAAATAATAAATATTTTTTTTAAAAAAGAACTACTGACCTGGCCTGAGGATGTAGCTCAGTGGTAGAGACGTTGCCTAGGCCCTGAGTTCTAACCCCACAAAAACATTGATCTAAACCTAGCTTTAAATCTCAACTAGTTCTGTGGCCTTGAGTAAGTTGTTGAACCTCTGAGTCTGTTTCTCCATCTATAAGATGTTGGAGTAAAAGTCTAACTCCGGCAGCCAATCAACGTGTCACGTTGCCCTACCCTGTACACAAGTGCTCAGATAAGTTTGGCAGCCATGTTGTCTTCCCTCCTCCAGCTCCTTCAGAAATCAGAGAATGAGGAAAGGATAGAAGGAAGTTAAGGAATTTTTTGCCCTGCCTTCACCCTGCCAGGTCATCACAATGGACTTGAGTCCCTCAAGCAAAGGGCAGGACTTGTGGTTTTCTTGGTAGTGTGCTGGCCACCACACACTTCCCTAGCTTCTCCAGATCACTCCTGTTTTCAATCCCACAATGCTTTGTGCCTTCTGAGTCTGGCTTCACTCTACACAAACTTTTTATAAACCATCCTTTTATTGGTAGAGTGGTGGTGCACACCTGTAATTCCAGCACTCCAGTGGCAGATGGAGGAAGATCAAAAGTCCAAGACCAGTATGGGCTACATTTACAACTGAGACCCTGTCACAAAAAACTCAAGGCTGAAGATGTAACTCAGTGGTAGAGTACTTCCCTATCTTGCCCAAGTCTCTGAGTTTGATCCTCAGTATTATCAAAAAAGGAAAGACATCTAGCATTATTTACCTCTCTCCTCTCTCTCTCTCTCTCTCTCTCTCTCTCTGTGTGTGTGTGTGTGTGTGTGTGTGTGTGTCTCACCCTTCCTCTATTGTTTCTCTCTATC
>NW_008359681.1:1589329-1592853 GCF_000622305.1 Nannospalax galili | reverse complement strand
TGTGTGTGTGTGTGTGTGTGTGTGTGTGTGTGTCTAACCCTTCCTCCATGGTTTCCCCATCTACCATTTTCCCCATTTCTTCCTTGATAATATCTGTCACCTATGGTCCCACCTCTCTTGAGCTCCTTCTCTCCCTTTATCCCCAAGCTTCCTTGTATAATCCTCCCTTCCCACTCCCATTTAAATAACCGCATTTTTATCCATTTCTCCCTTAGTAACACCTGTTTCCTGCTGTTCTTCTCTCTCAGGTTCTTTCTTTTCCTTTACTTTCCTGGTTCTTTTTCATTATCCTGGTTCCTGTAGTTATTTCTGGATACTTACTCACTTATAAGGATTTGATGCTAGGATCCACATATGAGGGAGAATGTATGTCATTTGTTTGTCTGAGTCTGTGTTACTTCACTTAGTAATTCAATAAAAAAAAAAATTTAAAAAAGGAAAAACAGGGAGAAAAAAAACTTCACCTCTTTGTTAAAAATCTTCCACAAAGGGCTGGAAGATGGGTCCGTAGGTAACAGCACTTGCTCTGCAAGCATTAAGGACCCAAGTTCAAATCCTAGCACCAACATAAAAAGTTGGGCATGACTTTGTATGCCTATAACCCCAGGATCGGAAGTCATCAGACTTTCTGCTCTGGCCTCCACATGCAGGTGCACAGGTGTGTGTACTTTCTCACTCGTGTGCATACACCACACACATACATCACCGCAGACTGTCACACACACAAAATCTTCCATAAACCCATGTGAGTGTGCTCTCTGTAATCTTGCCATCTTTACAGTAGTAGACCAATCACACTAGAGAGAGAATAAGAAAGGAAAAAGGGCCTAGGAAGGTGGCTCAGCCGGTAAAGGTGCCTACCACTAAGTCTGGAACCTGAGATCCCTGGGACCCATATGGTGGAAGAAGAGACTCTCAAATGTCCTCTGACATACATGCCATGGTACATACACACACACACACACACACACACACACACACACACACACACACAAATTAAAATAAATAAAATGTTTTTTTTTAAAGGGAAGGGAAAAATAAAACCACAACACATCCTCATTTCTATCATTATTTGCAAAACAAAACAAGAAACCACAGAACCCTAGAATGCTTGTAAAGCCTCAAGGTATCTATGGTTTGTCATTGGAGAAAAAAAAAAAAAAAAAAAACACTGCAAGCTGAATTACAATTTAAGTCTCTCTGAGACTTTGTCTCACACAAGTTTTTAATCCTAGTTGATTATTTTTCTTTCATGCTGTCAGCAAACATACAATTGGATTACTGTAAAGATTAAATGATACACTCCATGAAAACAAACACAATCTATCTCATGGACTGGTGGGGTAGAACTGACTCAAGCTTTGGTGTCAAGGTAAACTGAAATTTGAATCCCACTCCTGAATTAGGATAAATTGCTACTGCTTTTGAAAAATGGAATACTAATTCTGCTTTCATTGGTTTGTTATAAGATGATGTTTCATGATCGTTATAATAGTTAATATTTTTAGTTCTTTGACGTGTCAGACAATTTAGTAAAAACTGAAGATTCATCTTTTCATTCAATTGCCAGAAAAACTCACAAAGTAGGTGCTATTTTTAAAACTTCATGTTACAGATGAGGAAACTGAGTTATGAGGGAACTTACATAATTTGTGCAAGGTCAAACAACTACTAAACAATAGCACGAGAGATATATGATATTAGGCATCTGGAGCTCATACTGGGTACATATTAGTCATATCTCTGGTATTTTGATGACTTTTTCCTTGAGCTGCTGTAGAATGAACACAGGGTGTTGCACATGCTAGGCAGAGTGATTTGCCTTTAATCTTCATGCCCAGCCTTCCTTTTACTTTTTATTTTGAGACAAGGTCTTGCTAAGTTGTCCAAGCTAACCTGGAATCACTCTGTAGCCCAGGCTGGCCTTGATTATGATCCTTCTACCTTGGCCTCTTGAATTGTTGGGATTATAGGCCTGCACCACCAAGCCCAGCAACAATTTTCATCTAAAATAAAAGTAAATTCAGAATTCTACCATGATATAGTGACATTTCTGAGTTGGGTGAATTGTACCATTTACTTCTTGCCCTAACTGTTCAGAACTCAAGGTTTTCCACCTAGAACTTCAAAGCGAGCATAATACTCCGCATTTCTACTCCTAGGAATTTTCCCAATTAAAAACATATCCACAAAAATATGTGTAAGAGGGGCTAGAGAGATGGATCAGTGGTTAAGAGTAGGTACTCTCACAGAGGACATGAATTCAGTTCCCAGCACCCACAAGCAGCTCACAGCCACTTGTAATTCCAGCTCCAGGGGTAACCAGTGCCTCTGGCCTCTGAGGGCATTTGCAAGTATATACACATAATTTAAAAATAATAAGAATAAATCTTTTTTAAAATACATGCAAGAGTGCTTAGAGTAGACTTAGTCTTTGTTTGGCTAGGGATTGAACCCAGGGCCTATGTACCACTGAACTACACACCCAGACTGAATAGTCTGAAATTTGAAGTTATTCTAGTGCCCATCAACATGAAAGGAAAAATAAATTGTATATCCACACAATGGACCAGTAATCAGTGATAAAAATGAATTAACTGATACACTCGACCTTGGTGGCTCTTAAAAGCACTCTACTGCCAGGTGTGGTGGCAGACGCCTTTAATCCCAGCTCTTGGGAGGCAGAGGCAGGAGGATCTTTGTGAATTCGAGGCCAGCCTCGTCTACATAGTGAGTTCCAGGACAGCTGGGGCTACAGAAGACCCTGTCTCAAAAAGACAAAAAAAAAAAAAAAAAAAAAAAAAAAAAAAAAAAGCACTCTACTGAGGGAGTTGGAGAAATGGCTCAGTGGTTAAGAGCACTGGCTACTCTTCCAGAGGACCCATATTCAGTTCCCAGCACCCACATGACAGTTAACCAGTTCCAGGGGGTCAGACGCCCTCTTCTGTTTTCCTTAGCCACTGGGCAAGCATGTGACACACTTACATACATGCAGACAATACACTCTTACACATAAAATACAAATAAATAATTTTTTTAAAAGACATCCTACTGAGCGCCAAATGGAAAAGCATTTCCACCTCTTGGTTTCATTAATGCGCGATTCAGAAACAAGCTCAATTAAACTATGCTGCTGAACATCAGAGAGGGTTGCCTGGGTGAGGAAATGATAAGAAAGGGTATGAGGGTGCTCTCTAGGATGACAGAACTGTCCTACAGTTTCCTTTAGGTTTGGGTATGCACTTAACAGTTATCAAGAAACACACAACTGAACATTTAAGATCTGTACATTGTATTGTGACAATTACATTGCAGTTTAAAATTTTAAAAAATGGCTGGCAAGTTGGCTCAGAGGGTAAAGGCTCTTGTCACTCAATCCTAGACACGACAGTTCAATTCCCAGAATTCGCCTAAAGGAGGAAAAGGAGAACTGACTCTGTAAAGTTGTCCTCTGACCTCCATACACTATCACGTACAGGTATCTCCACACACACATTGCAGAAAGAAAGGAAGAAAGAAAGAAC
>NW_008359681.1:1587299-1589303 GCF_000622305.1 Nannospalax galili | reverse complement strand
AGAAAGAGAGAGGGAGGGGGGAGGGAGAAAGGGGGGAGGGGGGAGGGAGAAAGGGAGGGAGGGAGAGGAAAGAAAGACACAGATATTTGAAAAAAATCCAAAGCAAACAAAAGCACTAGAGGCCAGAAAGCTAGAAAGGGCTCATAAGAGGGATAGCGGAAGAAGCCTTAAGGGGTGCAGGGGATAGTGGAACATATGTGATATGAAAATAAATAGGGAATGTCTTTGATGAGTATACTTGTCTATAAATATAAAGATTCATATTTAGCATACAGTAATAAATTATGTTTGTCTAGAGATGTGACAGATATAGGGTTTTCTCTAGAATCGATGACCTCGCCAACCATATGTATTTGGCTATGTTTACAGTCCCACAGGAGTTCCCTCCCACTCAGCAGGCTTTAAGTCCAATCAGATAGCTGTTGATGACCCCCTAGATAAAAGTACCACTACTGCACCAATATAGTTTGCTGTGTTGATCATTGTTCTTAGGCTTTAAAGCTGGAGTTGGGCCATTGATTTTTCTCCCTTAGCAGCTTGCATAGTATCCTCCAAAACTACAAAAGCCAGTCTTCAGGGAGGAGGCTTCTAGGTCAGTTCCAGCTACATTGCTCCAAGCTTCTTTTTACAACAAATGGAGACTTTTACAGAGATTCACAACTGGTCACACATAGAGAATGTATCTATAAGATGCCCAGGCCTAAGCAACACATCTACAATGGAACCTTGACATCTAAAGCTGTCATCAGAGTTCTCTCTGGGTCTCTTGCACTATCGGGCAAATCATATAACATATCTTTATGTTCATTTATTATTATTGTGGAGGGGGCGAGTGACTTACAAAGAAACAATCACCCAGTGCCTAGCTCCACACAGCTCTGCATCTTGGCTCAGAGCCTGCCATATCAGATCTCTCCTGAGGCATGCTAACAGTTACCGCTGGCTTTCACCCACCCCTCAGGGGCCAGGGGTTTCGCCCCAGGTCCATAAATGCCAGGCCATTCTGCCCTTGACTACACCCAGTTG
This sequence comes from Nannospalax galili, assembly GCF_000622305.1. Lineage (NCBI taxonomy): Eukaryota > Metazoa > Chordata > Mammalia > Rodentia > Spalacidae > Nannospalax > Nannospalax galili. Next base: position 1,588,277 of record NW_008359681.1, on the reverse strand, counting down.
TTATACCTTCCCCACACCTGCTGCCAAGCGTACCTGGCGGCTCCGGCTCAGTCCCAGATGGCATCACAAGCCCCTCCTTTCCAGGCTAACTCTCCACAGTCAGTTCTCCACAGGATGCCCCGCCCTGTGGAGGAACCAGAACCCCTGGGGAACACAAAAGCTCACAGGACATAATGGAACAGAGGGTAGAGAGAATATCAACACATCTCTCAACTCTCACCAGCAAAGCTTCCAATTGGAACACAGGATGATGAACACAAAAGGGCACAACAGTCCATATGGGAGAAAATAAGAGACTGCAGAGTGTGTTGCCCTGGATAGGACTCCTATATTAATCCTCACCTTCCTAGGACTCAGGGACCGTTGCAGAGAAGAAGGTAGAAAGACTGTAAGAGCCAGGGGTGGTTCAGGACCATAAGGAAACAATCTTACAGGTTCCTGGGAACTTGCTCATATAAATTTATAGCAATGGTGACAGCATGGACAGACCCATGCAAACTCAAATCAGACAAAAACCCAACAAAGAACTAGGAAAACTGCCAGGAGGCCCCAACATTAGCCAAGATACTATTGGTAGCTGATCAATGCTGGGTGAGGGAGAGTTGATCTTTTTAAAAAAAAATATTTTATTATTTTCTAATTTTATGTGTATGAGTGTATTGTCTGCATGTATGTGAGTGCACCCATGTCATACAGTGCCACAGAGGTCAGAAGAGGGCTTCAGATTCCCCTGGAACTGGAGTTAAGGACTGTTTGTAGCCACCATGTGAGTGCTGGGAATCGAACCCGGATCTTCTGCAAGAGCAGTCAGTGTTCTTAACCACTGAGCCATCTCTCCAGCCCGGAGAGCTGATCTTCTTTTTTTTTTTTTTTTAATTATTTACTTAATAACCACACAATCAAAAGAAGCATTTCATTACAACAGCACTGACATATTCAATAACAATTTCCAGAGCTAAGATGTGTCTCCTTCAAAAC
>NW_008359681.1:1585293-1587161 GCF_000622305.1 Nannospalax galili | reverse complement strand
AATACACAGTTTCATATAGAAAAATTCTTTTTCAATGCAATTGACATTGGATGTTTGCACATGCATTTCTAATCTCTAAATATCTGATTATTACTAGTCACAGTTGGTTACTTTCTGAGCTTCTAGGGATCTGAGCATGAATATAAAGTCATCAGGTAGATTTCGATGGTAATGTTTTTCATATCTGAGAATTATTAAGGAGCAAATTTTTATGCTTTGAAGAATTTTTTTAAATTTATTTATTTATTTTTACACTGACTTCCAAGATAGCACCCTCCCATAGAGTCCCTCCCCCACTAGAGCCCTTATACTCTGATATCCCTGCTACTGTCTGCTGTGTTGTTGGCACCCCCAGCCATTCCCAACTACTTGCCCTTCTGGTGAATCTAGAGAGCTTATCTAGAGGTCTTTGTTTTAGGAGGGTGAGCTGTTCTTCATCTAGCGGTAATCAGTTGTCAATATTCCTTTGGATAAGATTGGGGTCTGCTGTTCATTTTCCCGGTTCTATGCTAAGTTACTATCTGGGAATACCTTTGGCCACCCTGGCCAACAATTCAAAAGAAGGTATCACCTGTCTGGCATTGTTGCTTCTTATGTAGTCTTTAGCTATACATATGGACTCTTATGAAATTATATTGGCCCCTTTAGTCTTTGGTTATACTTTCCTTTTGGATGTTTAAGGCCATACATACAGTTGGACCAGATAAACCAATTTATTTTCACTCTTAAGGTCGTTTGAGGATCTGTTCCTCAGGGGTCACATGGGCTTGGGAGGAGCCACTGGCTCCTTTCTTTTACCAGTTCCGCCTATGTGAAGATAAGTGAAAGGTCCTGCATGACCATAGTTGGCTTCACTTGGAAGCATGGAGGACATGATTCCTCTGTGTTGGCCTTCCTCTTTATAGACTGGACACTGGTTCAAGTCCATCTGGTGGGGTCTCCTCAGCTTCCTTGATCAAGAGGACAGGTGACCCATGACCATGATAGGACATTTTGAGAGAACCTCATAGTCCCCTGGGACTAGTCAACCTAGGAGGGCTAGGAGCAAAAGCTGTCCTTTATGTCCCTCTGAACAAATTAGTATAGGCCTGAAAGTAAGTTTGTTAAAGACACAAGAAGGTTAGTTCTACCAGTCTGGTATTTTTAATTACTGTGTGTCATGTAGATAAATCTTGGGCAAAGACCAATTGTTCTCAGATAAACCTTACCTAGACATATATTTCTTGATGTCAGTAGGGTGTAGGAGTAATATGGTTCCCTCTAGTTTTCAAAACTAGCTAGGCAATGTTATCTCTCGCATTGTCTCACCCCTCCTTCATGGTTTTCCTACTTAAGGTGCCCCCATTTCCCCTCTCTCTCCCTTTCTAATACCCTTCTCCTATGGTCCTACCTCTCTTGAGCTTCTTTCCCTTTATCCCCTAGGTTCCTTGTATACCCTTCCCTCCCCTTTCCCTTAAACTAACCCAATTTTTATCCATATCTCCCTTATTAAGGCCTGTTTCCTATTGTTCTTTTCTTTCAGGTTATTTCTTTTCCTTTACCTCCCTGTTTCCTTTCTATTGTCCTGGTTCCTTTAGTTATGTCTGGTTGCATGCTTATTTATCAGGGTCTGGTTCTAGGATCCACATATGAGGGAGAACATATATCGATTTTTTTTCGGAGTCTGTGTTACTTTACTTAGTATAACAGTTTCTAGTTCCATCCATTTACCTGCAAATTTCATGATTTCATCTTTCTTTACTGCTGAGTAAAACTCCATCGTATAAATGAACCACATTTTCATTATCCACTCATCAATTGAGGGACACTTAGGTTGCTTCCATCTCTTAGCTATTGTGTAAAGAGCAGCAACAAACATGGTTGTACAT
>NW_008359681.1:1583147-1583483 GCF_000622305.1 Nannospalax galili | reverse complement strand
CAAGTTCATTTATATGATTTACGATGATAATTGACTTATGTATATTGAACCATCCCTGCATCTCTGGGATAAAGCCAACTTGATCATGATGGATGATTTATTTGATGTGTGTCTGTATGTGGTTTTGCAAGCATCTTGTTGAGAATTTTTGCATCTATGTTCATTAAGGATATGGGTCTATAGTTTTCTCTTTACCTGGCTTTGGTATTAGAGTGATGCTGGCTTCATAGAAGGAATTTGGAAGTTCTCCCTCCATTTCTATTTTTTTGAATAAATTAAATAGTATTGGATGTAGATCTTCTTTAAATGTCTGATAGAATTCTGCTGTAAATCCAT
>NW_008359681.1:1582693-1582955 GCF_000622305.1 Nannospalax galili | reverse complement strand
GTATCTTTCTGGTGTCTGTTGTGATGTTTCCCCTTTCATCTCTGATTTTGTTGATTTGGAGGTGCTCTTTCTTTCTTTTGGTTAACTGGGTAGTGGTCTGTCAATCGTGTTTATCTTTTCAAAGAATCAGCTCTTGGAGTTGTTGATTTTTTGTATTGTTTTCTTTGTTTTAATTTCATTAATTTCTGCCCTGATTTTTGTTATTTCTTCTTGTCTGCCGGGTTTGGGTTTCATTTGCTGTTGCTTTTTAGTGTGTTGTGTT